>NC_140639.1:402707-790207 GCF_057382275.1 Copadichromis virginalis
TAACCCTAACCCCTTTGACCCCCCTCCCCTCCTCCCCCCTCTTATCCCTCACCTAAGGGAACAATGTACAACCTAAGAAAAGGAGGAAGAAAAGTCACGTAAAAGACACAGAGAAAGATAAGACAAACAAAGAGGGAAAAAGTGACACAAACAAAGAAAAGAGAAACTAAGAAAGTCACGTAAAGGACACAAAGAAAGATAAGAAAAAGTCACGTGAAAAACACATAAAGCCTAAGAAAAGGAAGAAGAAAGTCACGTAAAAGACACAAAGAAAGTTAAGACAAACAAAGAGGAAAAAGTGACACAAACAAAGAAAAGAGAAACTAAGAAAGTCACGTAATGGACACAAAGAAAGATAAGAAAACTCAAGAAAGAGCATAAGGAAGTCACGTAAAAGATAAGATAAACAAAGAAGGAATAAGTGACACAAACAGAAAAAATGGAAAGGATATAAAGGAAGGGGGTGCCATTAAAGAAAATATAAAGAACACAGGACGGGATGTCTACAATGCAGGGGGTGCCATGTAAACAGAAAGAAGAAAATATAGAAAAAAACAAGTAAACAAGGGTTGAGGTTGAAAGACAAAACTTAAAGAAAGATAGAGAAAGGGAGAATCACGTAAAAGTTGAGAAACAGAAAAAAACTTAGAAAAAGAAATTTCAAGAGAAACAAAAGGGGCGGAGACAGCCCAGTATAAAAGGCCCTGAGTGGCAACAGAGAACAGAAAGACGTTGGGCCAGCCTGAAGAAGGCTGCACCCAGCCGAAACGTCGCGATGGCCCAACGGCAGTGCACTACACCCGCTAAGGGTAATTTTTTGAACAGGGGGCACCGTTGCCAGTCCCATTGATGGACCGTGCATTCAGGTTCCGGCAATAGCCGGGCCTGGTCTTTACCCAACACCTAACCAGCCTGTGCCTCATGGGATTGGTGGTGCCCCTGCCTAATCACTCCCTCCCTAAGAATGGGAATCCCCCCACCCACTAACTTTCCCTAACCCTAACCCCTTTGACCCCCCTCCCCTCCTCCCCCCTCTTATCCCTCACCTAAGGGAACAATGTACAACCTAAGAAAAGGAGGAAGAAAAGTCACGTAAAAGACACAGAGAAAGATAAGACAAACAAAGAGGGAAAAAGTGACACAAACAAAGAAAAGAGAAACTAAGAAAGTCACGTAAAGGACACAAAGAAAGATAAGAAAAAGTCACGTGAAAAACACATAAAGCCTAAGAAAAGGAAGAAGAAAGTCACGTAAAAGACACAAAGAAAGTTAAGACAAACAAAGAGGAAAAAGTGACACAAACAAAGAAAAGAGAAACTAAGAAAGTCACGTAATGGACACAAAGAAAGATAAGAAAACTCAAGAAAGAGCATAAGGAAGTCACGTAAAAGATAAGATAAACAAAGAAGGAATAAGTGACACAAACAGAAAAAATGGAAAGGATATAAAGGAAGGGGGTGCCATTAAAGAAAATATAAAGAACACAGGACGGGATGTCTACAATGCAGGGGGTGCCATGTAAACAGAAAGAAGAAAATATAGAAAAAAACAAGTAAACAAGGGTTGAGGTTGAAAGACAAAACTTAAAGAAAGATAGAGAAAGGGAGAATCACGTAAAAGTTGAGAAACAGAAAAAAACTTAGAAAAAGAAATTTCAAGAGAAACAAAAGGGGCGGAGACAGCCCAGTATAAAAGGCCCTGAGTGGCAACAGAGAACAGAAAGACGTTGGGCCAGCCTGAAGAAGGCTGCACCCAGCCGAAACGTCGCGATGGCCCAACGGCAGTGCACTACACCCGCTAAGGGTAATTTTTTGAACAGGGGGCACCGTTGCCAGTCCCATTGATGGACCGTGCATTCAGGTTCCGGCAATAGCCGGGCCTGGTCTTTACCCAACACCTAACCAGCCTGTGCCTCATGGGATTGGTGGTGCCCCTGCCTAATCACTCCCTCCCTAAGAATGGGAATCCCCCCACCCACTAACTTTCCCTAACCCTAACCCCTTTGACCCCCCTCCCCTCCTCCCCCCTCTTATCCCTCACCTAAGGGAACAATGTACAACCTAAGAAAAGGAGGAAGAAAAGTCACGTAAAAGACACAGAGAAAGATAAGACAAACAAAGAGGGAAAAAGTGACACAAACAAAGAAAAGAGAAACTAAGAAAGTCACGTAAAGGACACAAAGAAAGATAAGAAAAAGTCACGTGAAAAACACATAAAGCCTAAGAAAAGGAAGAAGAAAGTCACGTAAAAGACACAAAGAAAGTTAAGACAAACAAAGAGGAAAAAGTGACACAAACAAAGAAAAGAGAAACTAAGAAAGTCACGTAATGGACACAAAGAAAGATAAGAAAACTCAAGAAAGAGCATAAGGAAGTCACGTAAAAGATAAGATAAACAAAGAAGGAATAAGTGACACAAACAGAAAAAATGGAAAGGATATAAAGGAAGGGGGTGCCATTAAAGAAAATATAAAGAACACAGGACGGGATGTCTACAATGCAGGGGGTGCCATGTAAACAGAAAGAAGAAAATATAGAAAAAAACAAGTAAACAAGGGTTGAGGTTGAAAGACAAAACTTAAAGAAAGATAGAGAAAGGGAGAATCACGTAAAAGTTGAGAAACAGAAAAAAACTTAGAAAAAGAAATTTCAAGAGAAACAAAAGGGGCGGAGACAGCCCAGTATAAAAGGCCCTGAGTGGCAACAGAGAACAGAAAGACGTTGGGCCAGCCTGAAGAAGGCTGCACCCAGCCGAAACGTCGCGATGGCCCAACGGCAGTGCACTACACCCGCTAAGGGTAATTTTTTGAACAGGGGGCACCGTTGCCAGTCCCATTGATGGACCGTGCATTCAGGTTCCGGCAATAGCCGGGCCTGGTCTTTACCCAACACCTAACCAGCCTGTGCCTCATGGGATTGGTGGTGCCCCTGCCTAATCACTCCCTCCCTAAGAATGGGAATCCCCCCACCCACTAACTTTCCCTAACCCTAACCCCTTTGACCCCCCTCCCCTCCTCCCCCCTCTTATCCCTCACCTAAGGGAACAATGTACAACCTAAGAAAAGGAGGAAGAAAAGTCACGTAAAAGACACAGAGAAAGATAAGACAAACAAAGAGGGAAAAAGTGACACAAACAAAGAAAAGAGAAACTAAGAAAGTCACGTAAAGGACACAAAGAAAGATAAGAAAAAGTCACGTGAAAAACACATAAAGCCTAAGAAAAGGAAGAAGAAAGTCACGTAAAAGACACAAAGAAAGTTAAGACAAACAAAGAGGAAAAAGTGACACAAACAAAGAAAAGAGAAACTAAGAAAGTCACGTAATGGACACAAAGAAAGATAAGAAAACTCAAGAAAGAGCATAAGGAAGTCACGTAAAAGATAAGATAAACAAAGAAGGAATAAGTGACACAAACAGAAAAAATGGAAAGGATATAAAGGAAGGGGGTGCCATTAAAGAAAATATAAAGAACACAGGACGGGATGTCTACAATGCAGGGGGTGCCATGTAAACAGAAAGAAGAAAATATAGAAAAAAACAAGTAAACAAGGGTTGAGGTTGAAAGACAAAACTTAAAGAAAGATAGAGAAAGGGAGAATCACGTAAAAGTTGAGAAACAGAAAAAAACTTAGAAAAAGAAATTTCAAGAGAAACAAAAGGGGCGGAGACAGCCCAGTATAAAAGGCCCTGAGTGGCAACAGAGAACAGAAAGACGTTGGGCCAGCCTGAAGAAGGCTGCACCCAGCCGAAACGTCGCGATGGCCCAACGGCAGTGCACTACACCCGCTAAGGGTAATTTTTTGAACAGGGGGCACCGTTGCCAGTCCCATTGATGGACCGTGCATTCAGGTTCCGGCAATAGCCGGGCCTGGTCTTTACCCAACACCTAACCAGCCTGTGCCTCATGGGATTGGTGGTGCCCCTGCCTAATCACTCCCTCCCTAAGAATGGGAATCCCCCCACCCACTAACTTTCCCTAACCCTAACCCCTTTGACCCCCCTCCCCTCCTCCCCCCTCTTATCCCTCACCTAAGGGAACAATGTACAACCTAAGAAAAGGAGGAAGAAAAGTCACGTAAAAGACACAGAGAAAGATAAGACAAACAAAGAGGGAAAAAGTGACACAAACAAAGAAAAGAGAAACTAAGAAAGTCACGTAAAGGACACAAAGAAAGATAAGAAAAAGTCACGTGAAAAACACATAAAGCCTAAGAAAAGGAAGAAGAAAGTCACGTAAAAGACACAAAGAAAGTTAAGACAAACAAAGAGGAAAAAGTGACACAAACAAAGAAAAGAGAAACTAAGAAAGTCACGTAATGGACACAAAGAAAGATAAGAAAACTCAAGAAAGAGCATAAGGAAGTCACGTAAAAGATAAGATAAACAAAGAAGGAATAAGTGACACAAACAGAAAAAATGGAAAGGATATAAAGGAAGGGGGTGCCATTAAAGAAAATATAAAGAACACAGGACGGGATGTCTACAATGCAGGGGGTGCCATGTAAACAGAAAGAAGAAAATATAGAAAAAAACAAGTAAACAAGGGTTGAGGTTGAAAGACAAAACTTAAAGAAAGATAGAGAAAGGGAGAATCACGTAAAAGTTGAGAAACAGAAAAAAACTTAGAAAAAGAAATTTCAAGAGAAACAAAAGGGGCGGAGACAGCCCAGTATAAAAGGCCCTGAGTGGCAACAGAGAACAGAAAGACGTTGGGCCAGCCTGAAGAAGGCTGCACCCAGCCGAAACGTCGCGATGGCCCAACGGCAGTGCACTACACCCGCTAAGGGTAATTTTTTGAACAGGGGGCACCGTTGCCAGTCCCATTGATGGACCGTGCATTCAGGTTCCGGCAATAGCCGGGCCTGGTCTTTACCCAACACCTAACCAGCCTGTGCCTCATGGGATTGGTGGTGCCCCTGCCTAATCACTCCCTCCCTAAGAATGGGAATCCCCCCACCCACTAACTTTCCCTAACCCTAACCCCTTTGACCCCCCTCCCCTCCTCCCCCCTCTTATCCCTCACCTAAGGGAACAATGTACAACCTAAGAAAAGGAGGAAGAAAAGTCACGTAAAAGACACAGAGAAAGATAAGACAAACAAAGAGGGAAAAAGTGACACAAACAAAGAAAAGAGAAACTAAGAAAGTCACGTAAAGGACACAAAGAAAGATAAGAAAAAGTCACGTGAAAAACACATAAAGCCTAAGAAAAGGAAGAAGAAAGTCACGTAAAAGACACAAAGAAAGTTAAGACAAACAAAGAGGAAAAAGTGACACAAACAAAGAAAAGAGAAACTAAGAAAGTCACGTAATGGACACAAAGAAAGATAAGAAAACTCAAGAAAGAGCATAAGGAAGTCACGTAAAAGATAAGATAAACAAAGAAGGAATAAGTGACACAAACAGAAAAAATGGAAAGGATATAAAGGAAGGGGGTGCCATTAAAGAAAATATAAAGAACACAGGACGGGATGTCTACAATGCAGGGGGTGCCATGTAAACAGAAAGAAGAAAATATAGAAAAAAACAAGTAAACAAGGGTTGAGGTTGAAAGACAAAACTTAAAGAAAGATAGAGAAAGGGAGAATCACGTAAAAGTTGAGAAACAGAAAAAAACTTAGAAAAAGAAATTTCAAGAGAAACAAAAGGGGCGGAGACAGCCCAGTATAAAAGGCCCTGAGTGGCAACAGAGAACAGAAAGACGTTGGGCCAGCCTGAAGAAGGCTGCACCCAGCCGAAACGTCGCGATGGCCCAACGGCAGTGCACTACACCCGCTAAGGGTAATTTTTTGAACAGGGGGCACCGTTGCCAGTCCCATTGATGGACCGTGCATTCAGGTTCCGGCAATAGCCGGGCCTGGTCTTTACCCAACACCTAACCAGCCTGTGCCTCATGGGATTGGTGGTGCCCCTGCCTAATCACTCCCTCCCTAAGAATGGGAATCCCCCCACCCACTAACTTTCCCTAACCCTAACCCCTTTGACCCCCCTCCCCTCCTCCCCCCTCTTATCCCTCACCTAAGGGAACAATGTACAACCTAAGAAAAGGAGGAAGAAAAGTCACGTAAAAGACACAGAGAAAGATAAGACAAACAAAGAGGGAAAAAGTGACACAAACAAAGAAAAGAGAAACTAAGAAAGTCACGTAAAGGACACAAAGAAAGATAAGAAAAAGTCACGTGAAAAACACATAAAGCCTAAGAAAAGGAAGAAGAAAGTCACGTAAAAGACACAAAGAAAGTTAAGACAAACAAAGAGGAAAAAGTGACACAAACAAAGAAAAGAGAAACTAAGAAAGTCACGTAATGGACACAAAGAAAGATAAGAAAACTCAAGAAAGAGCATAAGGAAGTCACGTAAAAGATAAGATAAACAAAGAAGGAATAAGTGACACAAACAGAAAAAATGGAAAGGATATAAAGGAAGGGGGTGCCATTAAAGAAAATATAAAGAACACAGGACGGGATGTCTACAATGCAGGGGGTGCCATGTAAACAGAAAGAAGAAAATATAGAAAAAAACAAGTAAACAAGGGTTGAGGTTGAAAGACAAAACTTAAAGAAAGATAGAGAAAGGGAGAATCACGTAAAAGTTGAGAAACAGAAAAAAACTTAGAAAAAGAAATTTCAAGAGAAACAAAAGGGGCGGAGACAGCCCAGTATAAAAGGCCCTGAGTGGCAACAGAGAACAGAAAGACGTTGGGCCAGCCTGAAGAAGGCTGCACCCAGCCGAAACGTCGCGATGGCCCAACGGCAGTGCACTACACCCGCTAAGGGTAATTTTTTGAACAGGGGGCACCGTTGCCAGTCCCATTGATGGACCGTGCATTCAGGTTCCGGCAATAGCCGGGCCTGGTCTTTACCCAACACCTAACCAGCCTGTGCCTCATGGGATTGGTGGTGCCCCTGCCTAATCACTCCCTCCCTAAGAATGGGAATCCCCCCACCCACTAACTTTCCCTAACCCTAACCCCTTTGACCCCCCTCCCCTCCTCCCCCCTCTTATCCCTCACCTAAGGGAACAATGTACAACCTAAGAAAAGGAGGAAGAAAAGTCACGTAAAAGACACAGAGAAAGATAAGACAAACAAAGAGGGAAAAAGTGACACAAACAAAGAAAAGAGAAACTAAGAAAGTCACGTAAAGGACACAAAGAAAGATAAGAAAAAGTCACGTGAAAAACACATAAAGCCTAAGAAAAGGAAGAAGAAAGTCACGTAAAAGACACAAAGAAAGTTAAGACAAACAAAGAGGAAAAAGTGACACAAACAAAGAAAAGAGAAACTAAGAAAGTCACGTAATGGACACAAAGAAAGATAAGAAAACTCAAGAAAGAGCATAAGGAAGTCACGTAAAAGATAAGATAAACAAAGAAGGAATAAGTGACACAAACAGAAAAAATGGAAAGGATATAAAGGAAGGGGGTGCCATTAAAGAAAATATAAAGAACACAGGACGGGATGTCTACAATGCAGGGGGTGCCATGTAAACAGAAAGAAGAAAATATAGAAAAAAACAAGTAAACAAGGGTTGAGGTTGAAAGACAAAACTTAAAGAAAGATAGAGAAAGGGAGAATCACGTAAAAGTTGAGAAACAGAAAAAAACTTAGAAAAAGAAATTTCAAGAGAAACAAAAGGGGCGGAGACAGCCCAGTATAAAAGGCCCTGAGTGGCAACAGAGAACAGAAAGACGTTGGGCCAGCCTGAAGAAGGCTGCACCCAGCCGAAACGTCGCGATGGCCCAACGGCAGTGCACTACACCCGCTAAGGGTAATTTTTTGAACAGGGGGCACCGTTGCCAGTCCCATTGATGGACCGTGCATTCAGGTTCCGGCAATAGCCGGGCCTGGTCTTTACCCAACACCTAACCAGCCTGTGCCTCATGGGATTGGTGGTGCCCCTGCCTAATCACTCCCTCCCTAAGAATGGGAATCCCCCCACCCACTAACTTTCCCTAACCCTAACCCCTTTGACCCCCCTCCCCTCCTCCCCCCTCTTATCCCTCACCTAAGGGAACAATGTACAACCTAAGAAAAGGAGGAAGAAAAGTCACGTAAAAGACACAGAGAAAGATAAGACAAACAAAGAGGGAAAAAGTGACACAAACAAAGAAAAGAGAAACTAAGAAAGTCACGTAAAGGACACAAAGAAAGATAAGAAAAAGTCACGTGAAAAACACATAAAGCCTAAGAAAAGGAAGAAGAAAGTCACGTAAAAGACACAAAGAAAGTTAAGACAAACAAAGAGGAAAAAGTGACACAAACAAAGAAAAGAGAAACTAAGAAAGTCACGTAATGGACACAAAGAAAGATAAGAAAACTCAAGAAAGAGCATAAGGAAGTCACGTAAAAGATAAGATAAACAAAGAAGGAATAAGTGACACAAACAGAAAAAATGGAAAGGATATAAAGGAAGGGGGTGCCATTAAAGAAAATATAAAGAACACAGGACGGGATGTCTACAATGCAGGGGGTGCCATGTAAACAGAAAGAAGAAAATATAGAAAAAAACAAGTAAACAAGGGTTGAGGTTGAAAGACAAAACTTAAAGAAAGATAGAGAAAGGGAGAATCACGTAAAAGTTGAGAAACAGAAAAAAACTTAGAAAAAGAAATTTCAAGAGAAACAAAAGGGGCGGAGACAGCCCAGTATAAAAGGCCCTGAGTGGCAACAGAGAACAGAAAGACGTTGGGCCAGCCTGAAGAAGGCTGCACCCAGCCGAAACGTCGCGATGGCCCAACGGCAGTGCACTACACCCGCTAAGGGTAATTTTTTGAACAGGGGGCACCGTTGCCAGTCCCATTGATGGACCGTGCATTCAGGTTCCGGCAATAGCCGGGCCTGGTCTTTACCCAACACCTAACCAGCCTGTGCCTCATGGGATTGGTGGTGCCCCTGCCTAATCACTCCCTCCCTAAGAATGGGAATCCCCCCACCCACTAACTTTCCCTAACCCTAACCCCTTTGACCCCCCTCCCCTCCTCCCCCCTCTTATCCCTCACCTAAGGGAACAATGTACAACCTAAGAAAAGGAGGAAGAAAAGTCACGTAAAAGACACAGAGAAAGATAAGACAAACAAAGAGGGAAAAAGTGACACAAACAAAGAAAAGAGAAACTAAGAAAGTCACGTAAAGGACACAAAGAAAGATAAGAAAAAGTCACGTGAAAAACACATAAAGCCTAAGAAAAGGAAGAAGAAAGTCACGTAAAAGACACAAAGAAAGTTAAGACAAACAAAGAGGAAAAAGTGACACAAACAAAGAAAAGAGAAACTAAGAAAGTCACGTAATGGACACAAAGAAAGATAAGAAAACTCAAGAAAGAGCATAAGGAAGTCACGTAAAAGATAAGATAAACAAAGAAGGAATAAGTGACACAAACAGAAAAAATGGAAAGGATATAAAGGAAGGGGGTGCCATTAAAGAAAATATAAAGAACACAGGACGGGATGTCTACAATGCAGGGGGTGCCATGTAAACAGAAAGAAGAAAATATAGAAAAAAACAAGTAAACAAGGGTTGAGGTTGAAAGACAAAACTTAAAGAAAGATAGAGAAAGGGAGAATCACGTAAAAGTTGAGAAACAGAAAAAAACTTAGAAAAAGAAATTTCAAGAGAAACAAAAGGGGCGGAGACAGCCCAGTATAAAAGGCCCTGAGTGGCAACAGAGAACAGAAAGACGTTGGGCCAGCCTGAAGAAGGCTGCACCCAGCCGAAACGTCGCGATGGCCCAACGGCAGTGCACTACACCCGCTAAGGGTAATTTTTTGAACAGGGGGCACCGTTGCCAGTCCCATTGATGGACCGTGCATTCAGGTTCCGGCAATAGCCGGGCCTGGTCTTTACCCAACACCTAACCAGCCTGTGCCTCATGGGATTGGTGGTGCCCCTGCCTAATCACTCCCTCCCTAAGAATGGGAATCCCCCCACCCACTAACTTTCCCTAACCCTAACCCCTTTGACCCCCCTCCCCTCCTCCCCCCTCTTATCCCTCACCTAAGGGAACAATGTACAACCTAAGAAAAGGAGGAAGAAAAGTCACGTAAAAGACACAGAGAAAGATAAGACAAACAAAGAGGGAAAAAGTGACACAAACAAAGAAAAGAGAAACTAAGAAAGTCACGTAAAGGACACAAAGAAAGATAAGAAAAAGTCACGTGAAAAACACATAAAGCCTAAGAAAAGGAAGAAGAAAGTCACGTAAAAGACACAAAGAAAGTTAAGACAAACAAAGAGGAAAAAGTGACACAAACAAAGAAAAGAGAAACTAAGAAAGTCACGTAATGGACACAAAGAAAGATAAGAAAACTCAAGAAAGAGCATAAGGAAGTCACGTAAAAGATAAGATAAACAAAGAAGGAATAAGTGACACAAACAGAAAAAATGGAAAGGATATAAAGGAAGGGGGTGCCATTAAAGAAAATATAAAGAACACAGGACGGGATGTCTACAATGCAGGGGGTGCCATGTAAACAGAAAGAAGAAAATATAGAAAAAAACAAGTAAACAAGGGTTGAGGTTGAAAGACAAAACTTAAAGAAAGATAGAGAAAGGGAGAATCACGTAAAAGTTGAGAAACAGAAAAAAACTTAGAAAAAGAAATTTCAAGAGAAACAAAAGGGGCGGAGACAGCCCAGTATAAAAGGCCCTGAGTGGCAACAGAGAACAGAAAGACGTTGGGCCAGCCTGAAGAAGGCTGCACCCAGCCGAAACGTCGCGATGGCCCAACGGCAGTGCACTACACCCGCTAAGGGTAATTTTTTGAACAGGGGGCACCGTTGCCAGTCCCATTGATGGACCGTGCATTCAGGTTCCGGCAATAGCCGGGCCTGGTCTTTACCCAACACCTAACCAGCCTGTGCCTCATGGGATTGGTGGTGCCCCTGCCTAATCACTCCCTCCCTAAGAATGGGAATCCCCCCACCCACTAACTTTCCCTAACCCTAACCCCTTTGACCCCCCTCCCCTCCTCCCCCCTCTTATCCCTCACCTAAGGGAACAATGTACAACCTAAGAAAAGGAGGAAGAAAAGTCACGTAAAAGACACAGAGAAAGATAAGACAAACAAAGAGGGAAAAAGTGACACAAACAAAGAAAAGAGAAACTAAGAAAGTCACGTAAAGGACACAAAGAAAGATAAGAAAAAGTCACGTGAAAAACACATAAAGCCTAAGAAAAGGAAGAAGAAAGTCACGTAAAAGACACAAAGAAAGTTAAGACAAACAAAGAGGAAAAAGTGACACAAACAAAGAAAAGAGAAACTAAGAAAGTCACGTAATGGACACAAAGAAAGATAAGAAAACTCAAGAAAGAGCATAAGGAAGTCACGTAAAAGATAAGATAAACAAAGAAGGAATAAGTGACACAAACAGAAAAAATGGAAAGGATATAAAGGAAGGGGGTGCCATTAAAGAAAATATAAAGAACACAGGACGGGATGTCTACAATGCAGGGGGTGCCATGTAAACAGAAAGAAGAAAATATAGAAAAAAACAAGTAAACAAGGGTTGAGGTTGAAAGACAAAACTTAAAGAAAGATAGAGAAAGGGAGAATCACGTAAAAGTTGAGAAACAGAAAAAAACTTAGAAAAAGAAATTTCAAGAGAAACAAAAGGGGCGGAGACAGCCCAGTATAAAAGGCCCTGAGTGGCAACAGAGAACAGAAAGACGTTGGGCCAGCCTGAAGAAGGCTGCACCCAGCCGAAACGTCGCGATGGCCCAACGGCAGTGCACTACACCCGCTAAGGGTAATTTTTTGAACAGGGGGCACCGTTGCCAGTCCCATTGATGGACCGTGCATTCAGGTTCCGGCAATAGCCGGGCCTGGTCTTTACCCAACACCTAACCAGCCTGTGCCTCATGGGATTGGTGGTGCCCCTGCCTAATCACTCCCTCCCTAAGAATGGGAATCCCCCCACCCACTAACTTTCCCTAACCCTAACCCCTTTGACCCCCCTCCCCTCCTCCCCCCTCTTATCCCTCACCTAAGGGAACAATGTACAACCTAAGAAAAGGAGGAAGAAAAGTCACGTAAAAGACACAGAGAAAGATAAGACAAACAAAGAGGGAAAAAGTGACACAAACAAAGAAAAGAGAAACTAAGAAAGTCACGTAAAGGACACAAAGAAAGATAAGAAAAAGTCACGTGAAAAACACATAAAGCCTAAGAAAAGGAAGAAGAAAGTCACGTAAAAGACACAAAGAAAGTTAAGACAAACAAAGAGGAAAAAGTGACACAAACAAAGAAAAGAGAAACTAAGAAAGTCACGTAATGGACACAAAGAAAGATAAGAAAACTCAAGAAAGAGCATAAGGAAGTCACGTAAAAGATAAGATAAACAAAGAAGGAATAAGTGACACAAACAGAAAAAATGGAAAGGATATAAAGGAAGGGGGTGCCATTAAAGAAAATATAAAGAACACAGGACGGGATGTCTACAATGCAGGGGGTGCCATGTAAACAGAAAGAAGAAAATATAGAAAAAAACAAGTAAACAAGGGTTGAGGTTGAAAGACAAAACTTAAAGAAAGATAGAGAAAGGGAGAATCACGTAAAAGTTGAGAAACAGAAAAAAACTTAGAAAAAGAAATTTCAAGAGAAACAAAAGGGGCGGAGACAGCCCAGTATAAAAGGCCCTGAGTGGCAACAGAGAACAGAAAGACGTTGGGCCAGCCTGAAGAAGGCTGCACCCAGCCGAAACGTCGCGATGGCCCAACGGCAGTGCACTACACCCGCTAAGGGTAATTTTTTGAACAGGGGGCACCGTTGCCAGTCCCATTGATGGACCGTGCATTCAGGTTCCGGCAATAGCCGGGCCTGGTCTTTACCCAACACCTAACCAGCCTGTGCCTCATGGGATTGGTGGTGCCCCTGCCTAATCACTCCCTCCCTAAGAATGGGAATCCCCCCACCCACTAACTTTCCCTAACCCTAACCCCTTTGACCCCCCTCCCCTCCTCCCCCCTCTTATCCCTCACCTAAGGGAACAATGTACAACCTAAGAAAAGGAGGAAGAAAAGTCACGTAAAAGACACAGAGAAAGATAAGACAAACAAAGAGGGAAAAAGTGACACAAACAAAGAAAAGAGAAACTAAGAAAGTCACGTAAAGGACACAAAGAAAGATAAGAAAAAGTCACGTGAAAAACACATAAAGCCTAAGAAAAGGAAGAAGAAAGTCACGTAAAAGACACAAAGAAAGTTAAGACAAACAAAGAGGAAAAAGTGACACAAACAAAGAAAAGAGAAACTAAGAAAGTCACGTAATGGACACAAAGAAAGATAAGAAAACTCAAGAAAGAGCATAAGGAAGTCACGTAAAAGATAAGATAAACAAAGAAGGAATAAGTGACACAAACAGAAAAAATGGAAAGGATATAAAGGAAGGGGGTGCCATTAAAGAAAATATAAAGAACACAGGACGGGATGTCTACAATGCAGGGGGTGCCATGTAAACAGAAAGAAGAAAATATAGAAAAAAACAAGTAAACAAGGGTTGAGGTTGAAAGACAAAACTTAAAGAAAGATAGAGAAAGGGAGAATCACGTAAAAGTTGAGAAACAGAAAAAAACTTAGAAAAAGAAATTTCAAGAGAAACAAAAGGGGCGGAGACAGCCCAGTATAAAAGGCCCTGAGTGGCAACAGAGAACAGAAAGACGTTGGGCCAGCCTGAAGAAGGCTGCACCCAGCCGAAACGTCGCGATGGCCCAACGGCAGTGCACTACACCCGCTAAGGGTAATTTTTTGAACAGGGGGCACCGTTGCCAGTCCCATTGATGGACCGTGCATTCAGGTTCCGGCAATAGCCGGGCCTGGTCTTTACCCAACACCTAACCAGCCTGTGCCTCATGGGATTGGTGGTGCCCCTGCCTAATCACTCCCTCCCTAAGAATGGGAATCCCCCCACCCACTAACTTTCCCTAACCCTAACCCCTTTGACCCCCCTCCCCTCCTCCCCCCTCTTATCCCTCACCTAAGGGAACAATGTACAACCTAAGAAAAGGAGGAAGAAAAGTCACGTAAAAGACACAGAGAAAGATAAGACAAACAAAGAGGGAAAAAGTGACACAAACAAAGAAAAGAGAAACTAAGAAAGTCACGTAAAGGACACAAAGAAAGATAAGAAAAAGTCACGTGAAAAACACATAAAGCCTAAGAAAAGGAAGAAGAAAGTCACGTAAAAGACACAAAGAAAGTTAAGACAAACAAAGAGGAAAAAGTGACACAAACAAAGAAAAGAGAAACTAAGAAAGTCACGTAATGGACACAAAGAAAGATAAGAAAACTCAAGAAAGAGCATAAGGAAGTCACGTAAAAGATAAGATAAACAAAGAAGGAATAAGTGACACAAACAGAAAAAATGGAAAGGATATAAAGGAAGGGGGTGCCATTAAAGAAAATATAAAGAACACAGGACGGGATGTCTACAATGCAGGGGGTGCCATGTAAACAGAAAGAAGAAAATATAGAAAAAAACAAGTAAACAAGGGTTGAGGTTGAAAGACAAAACTTAAAGAAAGATAGAGAAAGGGAGAATCACGTAAAAGTTGAGAAACAGAAAAAAACTTAGAAAAAGAAATTTCAAGAGAAACAAAAGGGGCGGAGACAGCCCAGTATAAAAGGCCCTGAGTGGCAACAGAGAACAGAAAGACGTTGGGCCAGCCTGAAGAAGGCTGCACCCAGCCGAAACGTCGCGATGGCCCAACGGCAGTGCACTACACCCGCTAAGGGTAATTTTTTGAACAGGGGGCACCGTTGCCAGTCCCATTGATGGACCGTGCATTCAGGTTCCGGCAATAGCCGGGCCTGGTCTTTACCCAACACCTAACCAGCCTGTGCCTCATGGGATTGGTGGTGCCCCTGCCTAATCACTCCCTCCCTAAGAATGGGAATCCCCCCACCCACTAACTTTCCCTAACCCTAACCCCTTTGACCCCCCTCCCCTCCTCCCCCCTCTTATCCCTCACCTAAGGGAACAATGTACAACCTAAGAAAAGGAGGAAGAAAAGTCACGTAAAAGACACAGAGAAAGATAAGACAAACAAAGAGGGAAAAAGTGACACAAACAAAGAAAAGAGAAACTAAGAAAGTCACGTAAAGGACACAAAGAAAGATAAGAAAAAGTCACGTGAAAAACACATAAAGCCTAAGAAAAGGAAGAAGAAAGTCACGTAAAAGACACAAAGAAAGTTAAGACAAACAAAGAGGAAAAAGTGACACAAACAAAGAAAAGAGAAACTAAGAAAGTCACGTAATGGACACAAAGAAAGATAAGAAAACTCAAGAAAGAGCATAAGGAAGTCACGTAAAAGATAAGATAAACAAAGAAGGAATAAGTGACACAAACAGAAAAAATGGAAAGGATATAAAGGAAGGGGGTGCCATTAAAGAAAATATAAAGAACACAGGACGGGATGTCTACAATGCAGGGGGTGCCATGTAAACAGAAAGAAGAAAATATAGAAAAAAACAAGTAAACAAGGGTTGAGGTTGAAAGACAAAACTTAAAGAAAGATAGAGAAAGGGAGAATCACGTAAAAGTTGAGAAACAGAAAAAAACTTAGAAAAAGAAATTTCAAGAGAAACAAAAGGGGCGGAGACAGCCCAGTATAAAAGGCCCTGAGTGGCAACAGAGAACAGAAAGACGTTGGGCCAGCCTGAAGAAGGCTGCACCCAGCCGAAACGTCGCGATGGCCCAACGGCAGTGCACTACACCCGCTAAGGGTAATTTTTTGAACAGGGGGCACCGTTGCCAGTCCCATTGATGGACCGTGCATTCAGGTTCCGGCAATAGCCGGGCCTGGTCTTTACCCAACACCTAACCAGCCTGTGCCTCATGGGATTGGTGGTGCCCCTGCCTAATCACTCCCTCCCTAAGAATGGGAATCCCCCCACCCACTAACTTTCCCTAACCCTAACCCCTTTGACCCCCCTCCCCTCCTCCCCCCTCTTATCCCTCACCTAAGGGAACAATGTACAACCTAAGAAAAGGAGGAAGAAAAGTCACGTAAAAGACACAGAGAAAGATAAGACAAACAAAGAGGGAAAAAGTGACACAAACAAAGAAAAGAGAAACTAAGAAAGTCACGTAAAGGACACAAAGAAAGATAAGAAAAAGTCACGTGAAAAACACATAAAGCCTAAGAAAAGGAAGAAGAAAGTCACGTAAAAGACACAAAGAAAGTTAAGACAAACAAAGAGGAAAAAGTGACACAAACAAAGAAAAGAGAAACTAAGAAAGTCACGTAATGGACACAAAGAAAGATAAGAAAACTCAAGAAAGAGCATAAGGAAGTCACGTAAAAGATAAGATAAACAAAGAAGGAATAAGTGACACAAACAGAAAAAATGGAAAGGATATAAAGGAAGGGGGTGCCATTAAAGAAAATATAAAGAACACAGGACGGGATGTCTACAATGCAGGGGGTGCCATGTAAACAGAAAGAAGAAAATATAGAAAAAAACAAGTAAACAAGGGTTGAGGTTGAAAGACAAAACTTAAAGAAAGATAGAGAAAGGGAGAATCACGTAAAAGTTGAGAAACAGAAAAAAACTTAGAAAAAGAAATTTCAAGAGAAACAAAAGGGGCGGAGACAGCCCAGTATAAAAGGCCCTGAGTGGCAACAGAGAACAGAAAGACGTTGGGCCAGCCTGAAGAAGGCTGCACCCAGCCGAAACGTCGCGATGGCCCAACGGCAGTGCACTACACCCGCTAAGGGTAATTTTTTGAACAGGGGGCACCGTTGCCAGTCCCATTGATGGACCGTGCATTCAGGTTCCGGCAATAGCCGGGCCTGGTCTTTACCCAACACCTAACCAGCCTGTGCCTCATGGGATTGGTGGTGCCCCTGCCTAATCACTCCCTCCCTAAGAATGGGAATCCCCCCACCCACTAACTTTCCCTAACCCTAACCCCTTTGACCCCCCTCCCCTCCTCCCCCCTCTTATCCCTCACCTAAGGGAACAATGTACAACCTAAGAAAAGGAGGAAGAAAAGTCACGTAAAAGACACAGAGAAAGATAAGACAAACAAAGAGGGAAAAAGTGACACAAACAAAGAAAAGAGAAACTAAGAAAGTCACGTAAAGGACACAAAGAAAGATAAGAAAAAGTCACGTGAAAAACACATAAAGCCTAAGAAAAGGAAGAAGAAAGTCACGTAAAAGACACAAAGAAAGTTAAGACAAACAAAGAGGAAAAAGTGACACAAACAAAGAAAAGAGAAACTAAGAAAGTCACGTAATGGACACAAAGAAAGATAAGAAAACTCAAGAAAGAGCATAAGGAAGTCACGTAAAAGATAAGATAAACAAAGAAGGAATAAGTGACACAAACAGAAAAAATGGAAAGGATATAAAGGAAGGGGGTGCCATTAAAGAAAATATAAAGAACACAGGACGGGATGTCTACAATGCAGGGGGTGCCATGTAAACAGAAAGAAGAAAATATAGAAAAAAACAAGTAAACAAGGGTTGAGGTTGAAAGACAAAACTTAAAGAAAGATAGAGAAAGGGAGAATCACGTAAAAGTTGAGAAACAGAAAAAAACTTAGAAAAAGAAATTTCAAGAGAAACAAAAGGGGCGGAGACAGCCCAGTATAAAAGGCCCTGAGTGGCAACAGAGAACAGAAAGACGTTGGGCCAGCCTGAAGAAGGCTGCACCCAGCCGAAACGTCGCGATGGCCCAACGGCAGTGCACTACACCCGCTAAGGGTAATTTTTTGAACAGGGGGCACCGTTGCCAGTCCCATTGATGGACCGTGCATTCAGGTTCCGGCAATAGCCGGGCCTGGTCTTTACCCAACACCTAACCAGCCTGTGCCTCATGGGATTGGTGGTGCCCCTGCCTAATCACTCCCTCCCTAAGAATGGGAATCCCCCCACCCACTAACTTTCCCTAACCCTAACCCCTTTGACCCCCCTCCCCTCCTCCCCCCTCTTATCCCTCACCTAAGGGAACAATGTACAACCTAAGAAAAGGAGGAAGAAAAGTCACGTAAAAGACACAGAGAAAGATAAGACAAACAAAGAGGGAAAAAGTGACACAAACAAAGAAAAGAGAAACTAAGAAAGTCACGTAAAGGACACAAAGAAAGATAAGAAAAAGTCACGTGAAAAACACATAAAGCCTAAGAAAAGGAAGAAGAAAGTCACGTAAAAGACACAAAGAAAGTTAAGACAAACAAAGAGGAAAAAGTGACACAAACAAAGAAAAGAGAAACTAAGAAAGTCACGTAATGGACACAAAGAAAGATAAGAAAACTCAAGAAAGAGCATAAGGAAGTCACGTAAAAGATAAGATAAACAAAGAAGGAATAAGTGACACAAACAGAAAAAATGGAAAGGATATAAAGGAAGGGGGTGCCATTAAAGAAAATATAAAGAACACAGGACGGGATGTCTACAATGCAGGGGGTGCCATGTAAACAGAAAGAAGAAAATATAGAAAAAAACAAGTAAACAAGGGTTGAGGTTGAAAGACAAAACTTAAAGAAAGATAGAGAAAGGGAGAATCACGTAAAAGTTGAGAAACAGAAAAAAACTTAGAAAAAGAAATTTCAAGAGAAACAAAAGGGGCGGAGACAGCCCAGTATAAAAGGCCCTGAGTGGCAACAGAGAACAGAAAGACGTTGGGCCAGCCTGAAGAAGGCTGCACCCAGCCGAAACGTCGCGATGGCCCAACGGCAGTGCACTACACCCGCTAAGGGTAATTTTTTGAACAGGGGGCACCGTTGCCAGTCCCATTGATGGACCGTGCATTCAGGTTCCGGCAATAGCCGGGCCTGGTCTTTACCCAACACCTAACCAGCCTGTGCCTCATGGGATTGGTGGTGCCCCTGCCTAATCACTCCCTCCCTAAGAATGGGAATCCCCCCACCCACTAACTTTCCCTAACCCTAACCCCTTTGACCCCCCTCCCCTCCTCCCCCCTCTTATCCCTCACCTAAGGGAACAATGTACAACCTAAGAAAAGGAGGAAGAAAAGTCACGTAAAAGACACAGAGAAAGATAAGACAAACAAAGAGGGAAAAAGTGACACAAACAAAGAAAAGAGAAACTAAGAAAGTCACGTAAAGGACACAAAGAAAGATAAGAAAAAGTCACGTGAAAAACACATAAAGCCTAAGAAAAGGAAGAAGAAAGTCACGTAAAAGACACAAAGAAAGTTAAGACAAACAAAGAGGAAAAAGTGACACAAACAAAGAAAAGAGAAACTAAGAAAGTCACGTAATGGACACAAAGAAAGATAAGAAAACTCAAGAAAGAGCATAAGGAAGTCACGTAAAAGATAAGATAAACAAAGAAGGAATAAGTGACACAAACAGAAAAAATGGAAAGGATATAAAGGAAGGGGGTGCCATTAAAGAAAATATAAAGAACACAGGACGGGATGTCTACAATGCAGGGGGTGCCATGTAAACAGAAAGAAGAAAATATAGAAAAAAACAAGTAAACAAGGGTTGAGGTTGAAAGACAAAACTTAAAGAAAGATAGAGAAAGGGAGAATCACGTAAAAGTTGAGAAACAGAAAAAAACTTAGAAAAAGAAATTTCAAGAGAAACAAAAGGGGCGGAGACAGCCCAGTATAAAAGGCCCTGAGTGGCAACAGAGAACAGAAAGACGTTGGGCCAGCCTGAAGAAGGCTGCACCCAGCCGAAACGTCGCGATGGCCCAACGGCAGTGCACTACACCCGCTAAGGGTAATTTTTTGAACAGGGGGCACCGTTGCCAGTCCCATTGATGGACCGTGCATTCAGGTTCCGGCAATAGCCGGGCCTGGTCTTTACCCAACACCTAACCCTAACCCTAACCCTAACCCTGTCAATTTAATGAGACAATAATAGGATAATACAATAAAATAAGGATTATAATAAAGAGGAAGAACCCCTGGGGGACCTTGCCGCCCGGGATGGGAGCAGGTATGGACAGTGCATTGGAGCCCGGCCCCCTTCGGGGACCGGTCTCCCAACTTTATCTTCCCCTAACCAGCCAGTGCCGCCTGACCACCCGCCTGGGTAGTGTGGGGTTCCCTGGGGGCTTCCTTCACTGGGCTGGGGGTGTCCCGACCCCCTCCCAATCCTAAACCTAACCACTTGAGAAAGACAAATGCTGGAAAGGAAATATGATGAGGGGGTGCCATTAAAACAATAAAAACAAAGAAAACCAAAAAAGGAATGTGAGATGGGGGTGCCATTAAAACAACAAAAACAATAAAAACAAACAAAGAAAGCTAGAGTGCTAAGCCAGTGCTAACAAGAAAGCCAATGTGCTTAGCTGATGCTGGAAAGGAAATATGATGAGGGGGTGCCATTAAAACAATAAAAACAAAGAAAACCAAAAAAGGAATGTGAGATGGGGGTGCCATTAAAATGATAAAAACAAAGAAAGCTAGAGTGCTAAGCCAGTGCTAACAAGAAAGCCAATGTGCTTAGCTGATGCTGGAAAGGAAATATGATGAGGGGGTGCCATTAAAACAATAAAAACAAAGAAAACCAAAAAAGGAATGTGAGAAGGGGGTGCCATTAAAACGATAAAAACAAAGAAAGCTAAAGTGCTGAGCTAATGCTAACAAGAAAGCCAAGGTGCTAAGCTAATGCTAATAATTGTATGACAGTGACACATGATAAAGTACAATTTGTACATGGGACTAGTCATCTTTATATTAAATTTCGTTGATGCTAATATGGAAGCTAACATTATGCTATGGCTAAAGCTAATGATAGCAGTTCAAGGACACAACAGTGGTTGCCCTGGAGATCGACCAAGTGCATGATGGGAACCAGGAAGTCAGACCAGGCAGAGCACATGGAGCACAGGGAGCAGGTGGCAGACAGACCAGGGAGGAAACCTCATTCGAAGGACAAGGTGCAGGTATGTGAGAATACATGATAACAAATATAGGAAACGACTGAAGGAGAAGCATTTATGAGATGATATTAATACTCTAAACTTGTAGAAGCTAAAAGTCAATAATTGTGAGTTAATGAGTGAAATTTTCAAAGTCACGGACATACGTTAAAGTTCCATGAACCCAAATAGGGCCTCATTAACTCTCTAAAAGGCGATTAAACCTGATGATATTAGTACTTTAAACTTGCAGAAGCTAAAAGCTAATAATTGTGAGTTAAGCAGGACATATGGATCATGCAATCAATCGGAGACCTCCGCGTCTCCGTGGCTGGGGTAGTCGCAGGCGGCCTTCGGGCACTGCCTTCGTCCCCCCAAGCGCAGACATGCAATCAATCGGAGACCTCCACGTCTCCGCGGCTGGGGCATTCGCAGGCGACCTTTGGACACTGCCTTCGTCCCCCCAAGCACAGACCGCCCGGGGTGGCTCTTGAGTGAAATTCTCAAAGTCACGGACATACGTTAGATTGCCATGAACCCAAATAGGGCCTAATTAACTCTCTAAAAGGCGATTGAACCTGACCTTTAAAAATTAAAGCCCAGAAAGGCATTAATTAATTACTATTATCTTACTTAATTGATGACACACTCCAAGGCGTGATCAACCTTGGGAGGGCCTTCCTTGGATGAGGATGTCTAGTGTTAATGGCCGAAACATCCGATGATTCCAGGGTCCACTACTGATGATGTGTCCTTAAATATTACCTTAAAAATAATTAAAATATACAATAATGTCAATTTAATGAGACAATAATAGGATAATACAATAAAATAAGGATTATAATAAAGAGGAAGAACCCCTGGGGGACCTTGCCGCCCGGGATGGGAGCAGGTATGGACAGTGCATTGGAGCCCGGCCCCCTTCGGGGACCGGTCTCCCAACTTTATCTTCCCCTAACCCTAACCCTAACCCTAACCCTAACCCTAACCCTAACCCTAACCCTAACCCTAACCCCCTAACCCTAACCCCCTAACCCTAACCCCCCCTAACCCTAACCCCTAACCCTAACCCTAACCCTAACCCCCTAACCCTAACCCCCTAACCCTAACCCTACCCCCCCTAACCCCTTGCCCCCCACCCTCAATTACCTCTGACCCCAAATCTGGACCCAAAATTTAACCCCTATGCCAATTCGGCCCTAGTTAAACTATCCCCACCCCAGGATCCTATCCTAACCCTAACCAGCCACAATCCTGACCCTGATTCCTAGCCCCATCCATGGTGCACCCCTACCTTAACCTCAATAAACGGAACCCCAAGTAAAATTAAGGCCACAACACAAAGAAATAAACAAAAATGACGGCCATGTATGGAATTAGGAAAGGAGGGTATGTAAACCAAAGGAAGGGAAGCAGGAATTAAGAGTACAAGGAAACAGAAGGCAAAGCAAGGGTAGGAAAGGAGAAAGGAAAGGAAATGGATAGTGTTAAGCAAAAGAAAGCAGTGGAAAAAAGGAAAAACGGCAAGTCACGTATATCCGGCACTTTGGATGCTCTGCAGTGGGGAGGAGCCAAAAACTATAAAAGGAGGGGGCAGAGAGGAGTCTCCTTCATTTGAAATTGGCCACCGATGCATGAGCACAGCCTGAAGAAGGCACAACACCGCCGAAAGCTAGCGCAGGCCATGCATCACTATAAAAAATGTTTTGTTTATTGTTTTAGTTTGTTATTTTAGTTTGTTGTTTTTGGGGGAGGTTTATTTAAATTTTATTCATTTTCATGTTTCTTAATGGCCTAAAAAACTAATTTAAAAACCTAAGATTGGGAATTCATAAAAACAACACGGAGACAAAAATAATTGGGCAAATGGAAATTTTATTACAAACACAGTAAAAACAGTTAATAACAATTGAAAACCTGAAAGAAAAATGAAAATTAGAACAATTTGATTAAAAAACAATTAAAATGTGGTACTTACCTGGAAGCCTAAATAAGGAAGGTACTTACCTGATAATTAGAACAATTTGATTAAAAAACAATTAAAATGTGGTACTTACCTGGAAGCCTAAATAAGGAAGGTACTTACCTGATTCGGAACCGGAGAGTAACGGACACGGAAGACGGAGTGGCAGACGTAGTGGGTCTTGGGAAGGGTCAGTAAAGTATGGCCCGTGCACTGCTCCCGCCCTCCTCGTGCAGGGGGGAGCTTCATTTTCCCCCACCCCTACCTTAACCTCAATAAACGGAACCCCAAGTAAAATTAAGGCCACAACACAAAGAAATAAACAAAAATGACGGCCATGTATGGAATTAGGAAAGGAGGGTATGTAAACCAAAGGAAGGGAAGCAGGAATTAAGAGTAAAAGGAAACAGAAGGCAAAGCAAGGGTAGGAAAGGAGAAAGGAAAGGAAATGGATAGTGTTAAGCAAAAGAAAGCAGTGGAAAAAAGGAAAAACGGCAAGTCACGTATATCCGGCACTTTGGATGCTCTGCAGTGGGGAGGAGCCAAAAACTATAAAAGGAGGGGGCAGAGAGGAGTCTCCTTCATTTGAAATTGGCCACCGATGCATGAGCACAGCCTGAAGAAGGCACAACACCGCCGAAAGCTAGCGCAGGCCATGCATCACTATAAAAAATGTTTTGTTTATTGTTTTAGTTTGTTATTTTAGTTTGTTGTTTTTGGGGGAGGTTTATTTAAATTTTATTCATTTTCATGTTTCTTAATGGCCTAAAAAACTAATTTAAAAACCTAAGATTGGGAATTCATAAAAACAACACGGAGACAAAAATAATTGGGCAAATGGAAATTTTATTACAAACACAGTAAAAACAGTTAATAACAATTGAAAACCTGAAAGAAAAATGAAAATTAGAACAATTTGATTAAAAAACAATTAAAATGTGGTACTTACCTGGAAGCCTAAATAAGGAAGGTACTTACCTGATAATTAGAACAATTTGATTAAAAAACAATTAAAATGTGGTACTTACCTGGAAGCCTAAATAAGGAAGGTACTTACCTGATTCGGAACCGGAGAGTAACGGACACGGAAGACGGAGTGGCAGACGTAGTGGGTCTTGGGAAGGGTCAGTAAAGTATGGCCCGTGCACTGCTCCCGCCCTCCTCGTGCAGGGGGGAGCTTCATTTTCCCCAACCCTAACCCTAACCCTAACCCCCTAACCCTAACCCTAACCCTAACCCCTAACCCTAACCCCAAATTTATCCCCTATGCCAATTTGGACCTAACAACACTATCCCCATCCCAAATTCTGATCCTAACCCTAACCACAGCCACAATCCTGGCCCTAACCCTAGCCCCATCCATGGCAAACCCCTATCCTTAACCTCAATAAAAAACTCTAAGGGCCACACAAAAGGAAAAATATATATAAACAAAACGGACAAACAAAAATGAAGGCCGTATATGTAATTAGGAAAGGAGGGTGTATAAGCCAAAGGAAAGGACGCAGGAATTAGGAGAAAAAAGGAAACACAAGGCAAAGGAAGGGTAGGAGAGGAGAAATGGAAAGGAAAAAGATAGTGTTAAGCAAAAGAAAGCAGTGGAAAAAAGGAAAAAGAAAGTCACGTATATCCGGCACTTTGGCTGCTATGCAGTGGGGAGGAGCCAAAAGCTATAAAAGGAGGGGGCAGAGAGGAGTCTCCTTTATTTTGATCTGGCCACCGATGCATGAGCACAGCCTGAAGAAGGCACAACACCGCCGAAAGCTAGCGCAGGCCATGCATCACTAAAAATGTTTTGTTTGTTGTTTTAGTTTGTTATTTTAGTTTGTTATTTTTGGGGGAAGTTTATTTAAATTTTATTCATTTTCATGTTTATTGAGGGCCTAAATAACTAATTTAAAAACCTAAGATTGGGAATTCATAAAAACAACACGGAGACAAGAATAATTGGGAAAATAGAAAATTTATTACAAACACAGTAAAAACAGTTAAAAACAATTGAAAACCTGAAAGAAAAATGTAAATTAGAACAATTTGGTTAAAAAACAATTAAAAATATGGTACTTACCTGGGAAGCCTAATTAAGGAAGGTACTTACCTGAATTTGGACCTGGAGAGTGACGGACACGGAAGACGGGGTGGCGATAACGTGGTGGGCCGCGGGAAGGGTCACGGTATGGCCCGTGCACCACTCCTGCCCTCCTCGTGCAGGGAGGAGTTTCATTCCCCTTACCTAACCGGCCAGTGCCTGCCATGTACCCGCTGGTTTACCAGATTGACCGAGGCCTACTGCCGAAACCACCTACGGGCCCTGCCTGGTTGCCCCCCACCCCCTATTACCTCTGACCCCAAATCTGGACCCCAAATTTATCCCCTATGCCAATTTGGACCTAACAACACTATCCCCATCCCAAATTCTGATCCTAACCCTAACCACAGCCACAATCCTGGCCCTAACCCTAGCCCCATCCATGGCAAACCCCTATCCTTAACCTCAATAAAAAACTCTAAGGGCCACACAAAAGGAAAAATATATATAAACAAAACGGACAAACAAAAATGAAGGCCGTATATGTAATTAGGAAAGGAGGGTGTATAAGCCAAAGGAAAGGACGCAGGAATTAGGAGAAAAAAGGAAACACAAGGCAAAGGAAGGGTAGGAGAGGAGAAATGGAAAGGAAAAAGATAGTGTTAAGCAAAAGAAAGCAGTGGAAAAAAGGAAAAAGAAAGTCACGTATATCCGGCACTTTGGCTGCTATGCAGTGGGGAGGAGCCAAAAGCTATAAAAGGAGGGGGCAGAGAGGAGTCTCCTTTATTTTGATCTGGCCACCGATGCATGAGCACAGCCTGAAGAAGGCACAACACCGCCGAAAGCTAGCGCAGGCCATGCATCACTAAAAATGTTTTGTTTGTTGTTTTAGTTTGTTATTTTAGTTTGTTATTTTTGGGGGAAGTTTATTTAAATTTTATTCATTTTCATGTTTATTGAGGGCCTAAATAACTAATTTAAAAACCTAAGATTGGGAATTCATAAAAACAACACGGAGACAAGAATAATTGGGAAAATAGAAAATTTATTACAAACACAGTAAAAACAGTTAAAAACAATTGAAAACCTGAAAGAAAAATGTAAATTAGAACAATTTGGTTAAAAAACAATTAAAAATATGGTACTTACCTGGGAAGCCTAATTAAGGAAGGTACTTACCTGAATTTGGACCTGGAGAGTGACGGACACGGAAGACGGGGTGGCGATAACGTGGTGGGCCGCGGGAAGGGTCACGGTATGGCCCGTGCACCACTCCTGCCCTCCTCGTGCAGGGAGGAGTTTCATTCCCCTTACCTAACCGGCCAGTGCCTGCCATGTACCCGCTGGTTTACCAGATTGACCGAGGCCTACTGCCGAAACCACCTACGGGCCCTGCCTGGTTGCCCCCCACCCCCTATTACCTCTGACCCCAAATCTGGACCCCAAATTTATCCCCTATGCCAATTTGGACCTAACAACACTATCCCCATCCCAAATTCTGATCCTAACCCTAACCACAGCCACAATCCTGGCCCTAACCCTAGCCCCATCCATGGCAAACCCCTATCCTTAACCTCAATAAAAAACTCTAAGGGCCACACAAAAGGAAAAATATATATAAACAAAACGGACAAACAAAAATGAAGGCCGTATATGTAATTAGGAAAGGAGGGTGTATAAGCCAAAGGAAAGGACGCAGGAATTAGGAGAAAAAAGGAAACACAAGGCAAAGGAAGGGTAGGAGAGGAGAAATGGAAAGGAAAAAGATAGTGTTAAGCAAAAGAAAGCAGTGGAAAAAAGGAAAAAGAAAGTCACGTATATCCGGCACTTTGGCTGCTATGCAGTGGGGAGGAGCCAAAAGCTATAAAAGGAGGGGGCAGAGAGGAGTCTCCTTTATTTTGATCTGGCCACCGATGCATGAGCACAGCCTGAAGAAGGCACAACACCGCCGAAAGCTAGCGCAGGCCATGCATCACTAAAAATGTTTTGTTTGTTGTTTTAGTTTGTTATTTTAGTTTGTTATTTTTGGGGGAAGTTTATTTAAATTTTATTCATTTTCATGTTTATTGAGGGCCTAAATAACTAATTTAAAAACCTAAGATTGGGAATTCATAAAAACAACACGGAGACAAGAATAATTGGGAAAATAGAAAATTTATTACAAACACAGTAAAAACAGTTAAAAACAATTGAAAACCTGAAAGAAAAATGTAAATTAGAACAATTTGGTTAAAAAACAATTAAAAATATGGTACTTACCTGGGAAGCCTAATTAAGGAAGGTACTTACCTGAATTTGGACCTGGAGAGTGACGGACACGGAAGACGGGGTGGCGATAACGTGGTGGGCCGCGGGAAGGGTCACGGTATGGCCCGTGCACCACTCCTGCCCTCCTCGTGCAGGGAGGAGTTTCATTCCCCTTACCTAACCGGCCAGTGCCTGCCATGTACCCGCTGGTTTACCAGATTGACCGAGGCCTACTGCCGAAACCACCTACGGGCCCTGCCTGGTTGCCCCCCACCC
Source organism: Copadichromis virginalis (assembly GCF_057382275.1). Classification (NCBI taxonomy): domain Eukaryota; kingdom Metazoa; phylum Chordata; class Actinopteri; order Cichliformes; family Cichlidae; genus Copadichromis; species Copadichromis virginalis. The sequence goes on from NC_140639.1 coordinate 430,065, forward strand.
CCTATTACCTCTGACCCCAAATCTGGACCCCAAATTTATCCCCTATGCCAATTTGGACCTAACAACACTATCCCCATCCCAAATTCTGATCCTAACCCTAACCACAGCCACAATCCTGGCCCTAACCCTAGCCCCATCCATGGCAAACCCCTATCCTTAACCTCAATAAAAAACTCTAAGGGCCACACAAAAGGAAAAATATATATAAACAAAACGGACAAACAAAAATGAAGGCCGTATATGTAATTAGGAAAGGAGGGTGTATAAGCCAAAGGAAAGGACGCAGGAATTAGGAGAAAAAAGGAAACACAAGGCAAAGGAAGGGTAGGAGAGGAGAAATGGAAAGGAAAAAGATAGTGTTAAGCAAAAGAAAGCAGTGGAAAAAAGGAAAAAGAAAGTCACGTATATCCGGCACTTTGGCTGCTATGCAGTGGGGAGGAGCCAAAAGCTATAAAAGGAGGGGGCAGAGAGGAGTCTCCTTTATTTTGATCTGGCCACCGATGCATGAGCACAGCCTGAAGAAGGCACAACACCGCCGAAAGCTAGCGCAGGCCATGCATCACTAAAAATGTTTTGTTTGTTGTTTTAGTTTGTTATTTTAGTTTGTTATTTTTGGGGGAAGTTTATTTAAATTTTATTCATTTTCATGTTTATTGAGGGCCTAAATAACTAATTTAAAAACCTAAGATTGGGAATTCATAAAAACAACACGGAGACAAGAATAATTGGGAAAATAGAAAATTTATTACAAACACAGTAAAAACAGTTAAAAACAATTGAAAACCTGAAAGAAAAATGTAAATTAGAACAATTTGGTTAAAAAACAATTAAAAATATGGTACTTACCTGGGAAGCCTAATTAAGGAAGGTACTTACCTGAATTTGGACCTGGAGAGTGACGGACACGGAAGACGGGGTGGCGATAACGTGGTGGGCCGCGGGAAGGGTCACGGTATGGCCCGTGCACCACTCCTGCCCTCCTCGTGCAGGGAGGAGTTTCATTCCCCTTACCTAACCGGCCAGTGCCTGCCATGTACCCGCTGGTTTACCAGATTGACCGAGGCCTACTGCCGAAACCACCTACGGGCCCTGCCTGGTTGCCCCCCACCCCCTATTACCTCTGACCCCAAATCTGGACCCCAAATTTATCCCCTATGCCAATTTGGACCTAACAACACTATCCCCATCCCAAATTCTGATCCTAACCCTAACCACAGCCACAATCCTGGCCCTAACCCTAGCCCCATCCATGGCAAACCCCTATCCTTAACCTCAATAAAAAACTCTAAGGGCCACACAAAAGGAAAAATATATATAAACAAAACGGACAAACAAAAATGAAGGCCGTATATGTAATTAGGAAAGGAGGGTGTATAAGCCAAAGGAAAGGACGCAGGAATTAGGAGAAAAAAGGAAACACAAGGCAAAGGAAGGGTAGGAGAGGAGAAATGGAAAGGAAAAAGATAGTGTTAAGCAAAAGAAAGCAGTGGAAAAAAGGAAAAAGAAAGTCACGTATATCCGGCACTTTGGCTGCTATGCAGTGGGGAGGAGCCAAAAGCTATAAAAGGAGGGGGCAGAGAGGAGTCTCCTTTATTTTGATCTGGCCACCGATGCATGAGCACAGCCTGAAGAAGGCACAACACCGCCGAAAGCTAGCGCAGGCCATGCATCACTAAAAATGTTTTGTTTGTTGTTTTAGTTTGTTATTTTAGTTTGTTATTTTTGGGGGAAGTTTATTTAAATTTTATTCATTTTCATGTTTATTGAGGGCCTAAATAACTAATTTAAAAACCTAAGATTGGGAATTCATAAAAACAACACGGAGACAAGAATAATTGGGAAAATAGAAAATTTATTACAAACACAGTAAAAACAGTTAAAAACAATTGAAAACCTGAAAGAAAAATGTAAATTAGAACAATTTGGTTAAAAAACAATTAAAAATATGGTACTTACCTGGGAAGCCTAATTAAGGAAGGTACTTACCTGAATTTGGACCTGGAGAGTGACGGACACGGAAGACGGGGTGGCGATAACGTGGTGGGCCGCGGGAAGGGTCACGGTATGGCCCGTGCACCACTCCTGCCCTCCTCGTGCAGGGAGGAGTTTCATTCCCCCTAGCCTAAATAGAGTGGTTACTAAAGATGGGGGTGCCAGAAATATAAAGATGAAAGAAAGAGTGGACTAAGGAATAGGGGGTGCCATGAATAAAAACAAGGAAAAATGGAAATAGATGACAAGAGAGTCACAAAGGGTACACAGAGAAGAAAAATAGAGAAAAACTAAGAAAAAAGTACAGAGAAAGCTAAGAAGAAAGCACATGAAAGAAAAGCTCCCCAAGTAGGGTTGAGACAAACAGAAACATAGAACTCCCCAAGCAGGGTTGAGAAAAACAGAAAAAAGCACAGAAAAAGCTAAGAAAATGCAGAAAAAAACCTAAGTAAGAAGAAACAAAGAAATAGAAGACAAGAAAGTCACAAAGAAAACCTAAGTTGAGGGAAACATATAAATAGAGGACAAGACAGTCCCTACATCATTGAGCCCAGCCTGATGAAGGCGAAACAACGCCGAAACGTCGCGACGGGCTCAATCATAAACAGCTAGCAACTATAACCCAAGATGGGTAATTTTTTGATCAGGGGGCATCAATGCCCACTCCAGTCGAGTGAGCGTGCACCAACAGGGGACCAGCAATTGCTGGGACCCTGTTTCCTTTTCCACACCCCACACCCTAACCCTAACCCTAACTAAGGGAGCCCTAAAAACCTAAGCTAAGAGAAAAAAAGACAAGAAAGGTCAGAAAAAAAGACAAAATACAAAAGGAAAGGATTTACAGGAAGGGGGTGCCATATAAAGAAAAATACAGAACAGGACGGGATGTCTAAAAAGAAGGGGGTGCCATTTAAAGAAATATGAGAAGGAATAAAGAAAAGAACACAAGAGAAATAAAGTGAAATGATAAAGAACAACAGAGAGAATAAAGAACAACAGAAATATAAAGAGAAAGATAAAGAAACACAGAAAGAATAAAGAACAAGAATAAAGAAAAACAGAAATACAAAGAGAAAGATAAAGAAAAACAGAAAGAACAAAGAACAACAGAAAAAGATAGAAAAAGGGAGAGCTAAAGCAGAAAAAACTGAGAACAAGAAAAAATAAGAAACAGAAAAAGTTAAGAAAAACAGAAATGAAAAGCAAGAGTATAAAAGGCCCAGAGTGGCGAAATTGAACACAAGAAGCGGGTGGGCCAAGCCTGAAGAAGGCTCAGAGAAGCCGAAACGTCGCGAATGGCCCAACCCCAGTGCACTACACCCGCTTAGGGTAATTTTTTGATCAGGGGGCACCAATACCAGTCCCATGGATGGACCGTGCACCTAGGTTCCGGCATAGCCGGGCCTATTCTTTCCCCACACCCTAACCAGCCTGTGCCTCCTGGGATTGGTGGTGCCCCTGCCCATTGCCTCTCTCCCTCATTGTGGGGAGCCCCCCACCCACTACCCTGTCCTTACCCTAACCCCATTGCCCCCCTCCCCCCTCCCCCTCTAGCCCTAACTAAGGGAGCCCTAAAAACCTAAGCTAAGAGAAAAAAAGACAAGAAAGGTCAGAAAAAAAGACAAAATACAAAAGGAAAGGATTTACAGGAAGGGGGTGCCATATAAAGAAAAATACAGAACAGGACGGGATGTCTAAAAAGAAGGGGGTGCCATTTAAAGAAATATGAGAAGGAATAAAGAAAAGAACACAAGAGAAATAAAGTGAAATGATAAAGAACAACAGAGAGAATAAAGAACAACAGAAATATAAAGAGAAAGATAAAGAAACACAGAAAGAATAAAGAACAAGAATAAAGAAAAACAGAAATACAAAGAGAAAGATAAAGAAAAACAGAAAGAACAAAGAACAACAGAAAAAGATAGAAAAAGGGAGAGCTAAAGCAGAAAAAACTGAGAACAAGAAAAAATAAGAAACAGAAAAAGTTAAGAAAAACAGAAATGAAAAGCAAGAGTATAAAAGGCCCAGAGTGGCGAAATTGAACACAAGAAGCGGGTGGGCCAAGCCTGAAGAAGGCTCAGAGAAGCCGAAACGTCGCGAATGGCCCAACCCCAGTGCACTACACCCGCTTAGGGTAATTTTTTGATCAGGGGGCACCAATACCAGTCCCATGGATGGACCGTGCACCTAGGTTCCGGCATAGCCGGGCCTATTCTTTCCCCACACCCTAACCAGCCTGTGCCTCCTGGGATTGGTGGTGCCCCTGCCCATTGCCTCTCTCCCTCATTGTGGGGAGCCCCCCACCCACTACCCTGTCCTTACCCTAACCCCATTGCCCCCCTCCCCCCTCCCCCTCTAGCCCTAACTAAGGGAGCCCTAAAAACCTAAGCTAAGAGAAAAAAAGACAAGAAAGGTCAGAAAAAAAGACAAAATACAAAAGGAAAGGATTTACAGGAAGGGGGTGCCATATAAAGAAAAATACAGAACAGGACGGGATGTCTAAAAAGAAGGGGGTGCCATTTAAAGAAATATGAGAAGGAATAAAGAAAAGAACACAAGAGAAATAAAGTGAAATGATAAAGAACAACAGAGAGAATAAAGAACAACAGAAATATAAAGAGAAAGATAAAGAAACACAGAAAGAATAAAGAACAAGAATAAAGAAAAACAGAAATACAAAGAGAAAGATAAAGAAAAACAGAAAGAACAAAGAACAACAGAAAAAGATAGAAAAAGGGAGAGCTAAAGCAGAAAAAACTGAGAACAAGAAAAAATAAGAAACAGAAAAAGTTAAGAAAAACAGAAATGAAAAGCAAGAGTATAAAAGGCCCAGAGTGGCGAAATTGAACACAAGAAGCGGGTGGGCCAAGCCTGAAGAAGGCTCAGAGAAGCCGAAACGTCGCGAATGGCCCAACCCCAGTGCACTACACCCGCTTAGGGTAATTTTTTGATCAGGGGGCACCAATACCAGTCCCATGGATGGACCGTGCACCTAGGTTCCGGCATAGCCGGGCCTATTCTTTCCCCACACCCTAACCAGCCTGTGCCTCCTGGGATTGGTGGTGCCCCTGCCCATTGCCTCTCTCCCTCATTGTGGGGAGCCCCCCACCCACTACCCTGTCCTTACCCTAACCCCATTGCCCCCCTCCCCCCTCCCCCTCTAGCCCTAACTAAGGGAGCCCTAAAAACCTAAGCTAAGAGAAAAAAAGACAAGAAAGGTCAGAAAAAAAGACAAAATACAAAAGGAAAGGATTTACAGGAAGGGGGTGCCATATAAAGAAAAATACAGAACAGGACGGGATGTCTAAAAAGAAGGGGGTGCCATTTAAAGAAATATGAGAAGGAATAAAGAAAAGAACACAAGAGAAATAAAGTGAAATGATAAAGAACAACAGAGAGAATAAAGAACAACAGAAATATAAAGAGAAAGATAAAGAAACACAGAAAGAATAAAGAACAAGAATAAAGAAAAACAGAAATACAAAGAGAAAGATAAAGAAAAACAGAAAGAACAAAGAACAACAGAAAAAGATAGAAAAAGGGAGAGCTAAAGCAGAAAAAACTGAGAACAAGAAAAAATAAGAAACAGAAAAAGTTAAGAAAAACAGAAATGAAAAGCAAGAGTATAAAAGGCCCAGAGTGGCGAAATTGAACACAAGAAGCGGGTGGGCCAAGCCTGAAGAAGGCTCAGAGAAGCCGAAACGTCGCGAATGGCCCAACCCCAGTGCACTACACCCGCTTAGGGTAATTTTTTGATCAGGGGGCACCAATACCAGTCCCATGGATGGACCGTGCACCTAGGTTCCGGCATAGCCGGGCCTATTCTTTCCCCACACCCTAACCAGCCTGTGCCTCCTGGGATTGGTGGTGCCCCTGCCCATTGCCTCTCTCCCTCATTGTGGGGAGCCCCCCACCCACTACCCTGTCCTTACCCTAACCCCATTGCCCCCCTCCCCCCTCCCCCTCTAGCCCTAACTAAGGGAGCCCTAAAAACCTAAGCTAAGAGAAAAAAAGACAAGAAAGGTCAGAAAAAAAGACAAAATACAAAAGGAAAGGATTTACAGGAAGGGGGTGCCATATAAAGAAAAATACAGAACAGGACGGGATGTCTAAAAAGAAGGGGGTGCCATTTAAAGAAATATGAGAAGGAATAAAGAAAAGAACACAAGAGAAATAAAGTGAAATGATAAAGAACAACAGAGAGAATAAAGAACAACAGAAATATAAAGAGAAAGATAAAGAAACACAGAAAGAATAAAGAACAAGAATAAAGAAAAACAGAAATACAAAGAGAAAGATAAAGAAAAACAGAAAGAACAAAGAACAACAGAAAAAGATAGAAAAAGGGAGAGCTAAAGCAGAAAAAACTGAGAACAAGAAAAAATAAGAAACAGAAAAAGTTAAGAAAAACAGAAATGAAAAGCAAGAGTATAAAAGGCCCAGAGTGGCGAAATTGAACACAAGAAGCGGGTGGGCCAAGCCTGAAGAAGGCTCAGAGAAGCCGAAACGTCGCGAATGGCCCAACCCCAGTGCACTACACCCGCTTAGGGTAATTTTTTGATCAGGGGGCACCAATACCAGTCCCATGGATGGACCGTGCACCTAGGTTCCGGCATAGCCGGGCCTATTCTTTCCCCACACCCTAACCAGCCTGTGCCTCCTGGGATTGGTGGTGCCCCTGCCCATTGCCTCTCTCCCTCATTGTGGGGAGCCCCCCACCCACTACCCTGTCCTTACCCTAACCCCATTGCCCCCCTCCCCCCTCCCCCTCTAGCCCTAACTAAGGGAGCCCTAAAAACCTAAGCTAAGAGAAAAAAAGACAAGAAAGGTCAGAAAAAAAGACAAAATACAAAAGGAAAGGATTTACAGGAAGGGGGTGCCATATAAAGAAAAATACAGAACAGGACGGGATGTCTAAAAAGAAGGGGGTGCCATTTAAAGAAATATGAGAAGGAATAAAGAAAAGAACACAAGAGAAATAAAGTGAAATGATAAAGAACAACAGAGAGAATAAAGAACAACAGAAATATAAAGAGAAAGATAAAGAAACACAGAAAGAATAAAGAACAAGAATAAAGAAAAACAGAAATACAAAGAGAAAGATAAAGAAAAACAGAAAGAACAAAGAACAACAGAAAAAGATAGAAAAAGGGAGAGCTAAAGCAGAAAAAACTGAGAACAAGAAAAAATAAGAAACAGAAAAAGTTAAGAAAAACAGAAATGAAAAGCAAGAGTATAAAAGGCCCAGAGTGGCGAAATTGAACACAAGAAGCGGGTGGGCCAAGCCTGAAGAAGGCTCAGAGAAGCCGAAACGTCGCGAATGGCCCAACCCCAGTGCACTACACCCGCTTAGGGTAATTTTTTGATCAGGGGGCACCAATACCAGTCCCATGGATGGACCGTGCACCTAGGTTCCGGCATAGCCGGGCCTATTCTTTCCCCACACCCTAACCAGCCTGTGCCTCCTGGGATTGGTGGTGCCCCTGCCCATTGCCTCTCTCCCTCATTGTGGGGAGCCCCCCACCCACTACCCTGTCCTTACCCTAACCCCATTGCCCCCCTCCCCCCTCCCCCTCTAGCCCTAACTAAGGGAGCCCTAAAAACCTAAGCTAAGAGAAAAAAAGACAAGAAAGGTCAGAAAAAAAGACAAAATACAAAAGGAAAGGATTTACAGGAAGGGGGTGCCATATAAAGAAAAATACAGAACAGGACGGGATGTCTAAAAAGAAGGGGGTGCCATTTAAAGAAATATGAGAAGGAATAAAGAAAAGAACACAAGAGAAATAAAGTGAAATGATAAAGAACAACAGAGAGAATAAAGAACAACAGAAATATAAAGAGAAAGATAAAGAAACACAGAAAGAATAAAGAACAAGAATAAAGAAAAACAGAAATACAAAGAGAAAGATAAAGAAAAACAGAAAGAACAAAGAACAACAGAAAAAGATAGAAAAAGGGAGAGCTAAAGCAGAAAAAACTGAGAACAAGAAAAAATAAGAAACAGAAAAAGTTAAGAAAAACAGAAATGAAAAGCAAGAGTATAAAAGGCCCAGAGTGGCGAAATTGAACACAAGAAGCGGGTGGGCCAAGCCTGAAGAAGGCTCAGAGAAGCCGAAACGTCGCGAATGGCCCAACCCCAGTGCACTACACCCGCTTAGGGTAATTTTTTGATCAGGGGGCACCAATACCAGTCCCATGGATGGACCGTGCACCTAGGTTCCGGCATAGCCGGGCCTATTCTTTCCCCACACCCTAACCAGCCTGTGCCTCCTGGGATTGGTGGTGCCCCTGCCCATTGCCTCTCTCCCTCATTGTGGGGAGCCCCCCACCCACTACCCTGTCCTTACCCTAACCCCATTGCCCCCCTCCCCCCTCCCCCTCTAGCCCTAACTAAGGGAGCCCTAAAAACCTAAGCTAAGAGAAAAAAAGACAAGAAAGGTCAGAAAAAAAGACAAAATACAAAAGGAAAGGATTTACAGGAAGGGGGTGCCATATAAAGAAAAATACAGAACAGGACGGGATGTCTAAAAAGAAGGGGGTGCCATTTAAAGAAATATGAGAAGGAATAAAGAAAAGAACACAAGAGAAATAAAGTGAAATGATAAAGAACAACAGAGAGAATAAAGAACAACAGAAATATAAAGAGAAAGATAAAGAAACACAGAAAGAATAAAGAACAAGAATAAAGAAAAACAGAAATACAAAGAGAAAGATAAAGAAAAACAGAAAGAACAAAGAACAACAGAAAAAGATAGAAAAAGGGAGAGCTAAAGCAGAAAAAACTGAGAACAAGAAAAAATAAGAAACAGAAAAAGTTAAGAAAAACAGAAATGAAAAGCAAGAGTATAAAAGGCCCAGAGTGGCGAAATTGAACACAAGAAGCGGGTGGGCCAAGCCTGAAGAAGGCTCAGAGAAGCCGAAACGTCGCGAATGGCCCAACCCCAGTGCACTACACCCGCTTAGGGTAATTTTTTGATCAGGGGGCACCAATACCAGTCCCATGGATGGACCGTGCACCTAGGTTCCGGCATAGCCGGGCCTATTCTTTCCCCACACCCTAACCAGCCTGTGCCTCCTGGGATTGGTGGTGCCCCTGCCCATTGCCTCTCTCCCTCATTGTGGGGAGCCCCCCACCCACTACCCTGTCCTTACCCTAACCCCATTGCCCCCCTCCCCCCTCCCCCTCTAGCCCTAACTAAGGGAGCCCTAAAAACCTAAGCTAAGAGAAAAAAAGACAAGAAAGGTCAGAAAAAAAGACAAAATACAAAAGGAAAGGATTTACAGGAAGGGGGTGCCATATAAAGAAAAATACAGAACAGGACGGGATGTCTAAAAAGAAGGGGGTGCCATTTAAAGAAATATGAGAAGGAATAAAGAAAAGAACACAAGAGAAATAAAGTGAAATGATAAAGAACAACAGAGAGAATAAAGAACAACAGAAATATAAAGAGAAAGATAAAGAAACACAGAAAGAATAAAGAACAAGAATAAAGAAAAACAGAAATACAAAGAGAAAGATAAAGAAAAACAGAAAGAACAAAGAACAACAGAAAAAGATAGAAAAAGGGAGAGCTAAAGCAGAAAAAACTGAGAACAAGAAAAAATAAGAAACAGAAAAAGTTAAGAAAAACAGAAATGAAAAGCAAGAGTATAAAAGGCCCAGAGTGGCGAAATTGAACACAAGAAGCGGGTGGGCCAAGCCTGAAGAAGGCTCAGAGAAGCCGAAACGTCGCGAATGGCCCAACCCCAGTGCACTACACCCGCTTAGGGTAATTTTTTGATCAGGGGGCACCAATACCAGTCCCATGGATGGACCGTGCACCTAGGTTCCGGCATAGCCGGGCCTATTCTTTCCCCACACCCTAACCCCCTAACCCCTAACCCTAACCCTAACCACAGTAATTGGAGTGATTATTATAACCCTATCCCCATCCGATCCCTAACCATAACCATACCCCTATCCCCATCCTAATCCTAACCTTAACCCGACCCCCATCTAACCCCCTAACCCTAACCATACCCTGTATCCCCTCCCCTATCTTAATTCTAACCCTAACCATGATTTCTACATTAAAAACCGTGGAATCACGTAAAATGTTAAAAACAGCGAATTAAAAACAACAGCAATTTTTACAATACGATTTCATGGTGTAGAACATTAACATATTTATATCTAAAAAGGCATATAATAGGGCAAAATTTAAAAACCAGTTTATTTAAACAAATAACATTTACACAAAACAAATACGGTTAAAAGCATTAAATATTTAAAACAAGGGATTCCATAATATTCAAATTCATATATACACTCGAATCTTAAAAATGGTTTATATACACAGGATAATATGGGCTTCAATACAACACAACTGGAAAGATTTGGTTAAAAAACTAAAAAAACACACACAGAGGGGAGGGTATAAAGGGAGGTGGAGTCAGCTTGGAGCTCATTTCGACTCTGGACTCTGAGGAGTGAACATCTATAGCCACAGCCTTGTGCATTACAGCCTCATTTCTGTAGCTTTTTGTGTGCCAAGCGCCTGAGGAAGACCCCTACAGGGTCGAAACGTTGCGCGTACGGCACACCAGTTTTTTGATCTAATTAGTTAAATTTTCTTTCAATTTTTTTCATTTTTTTAAAATTGATTTTTTTCTGTTTCAATTTATATATTGCTTTCTCGCCTCATAAAAACTCACATTGGAGTTATAATTATTTAGATACCAAAGGCGAACCCAAAACACAGAAACAACAACAGTATAAAACACAACACGAAAGGACAAGCACACACAGTGACTTAAAACTGAGGACCGGATGGCCTCAGGTGATTGGACCGTTGTCCGATATGGGAAAAGGCGGAGGCTTTCCCGTAATCGGGACACCCAGCGGGGTGGGTTTCCTTCGGGAGGGATGGCCCGTGCGTTTCCTGCCTCACAGAGGTGGCAGGCTCAGTCCCCTTCCCCTAACCCTAACCCCCTAACCCTAACCCCTAATTCGGCCCTAGTTAAACTATCCCCACCCCAGGATCCTATCCTAACCCTAACCAGCCACAATCCTGACCCTGATTCCTAGCCCCATCCATGGTGCACCCCTACCTTAACCTCAATAAACGGAACCCCAAGTAAAATTAAGGCCACAATACAAAGAAATAAACAAAAATGACGGCCATGTATGGAATTAGGAAAGGAGGGTATGTAAACCAAAGGAAGGGAAGCAGGAATTAAGAGTAAAAGGAAATAGAAGGCAAAGCAAGGGTAGGAAAGGAGAAAGGAAAGGAAATGGATAGTGTTAAGCAAAAGAAAGCAGTGGAAAAAAGGAAAAACGGCAAGTCACGTATATCCGGCACTTTGGATGCTCTGCAGTGGGGAGGAGCCAAAAACTATAAAAGGAGGGGGCAGAGAGGAGTCTCCTTCATTTGAAATTGGCCACCGATGCATGAGCACAGCCTGAAGAAGGCACAACACCGCCGAAAGCTAGCGCAGGCCATGCATCACTATAAAAAATGTTTTGTTTATTGTTTTAGTTTGTTATTTTAGTTTGTTGTTTTTGGGGGAGGTTTATTTATATTTTATTCATTTTCATGTTTCTTAATGGCCTAAAAAACTAATTTAAAAACCTAAGATTGGGAATTCATAAAAACAACACGGAGACAAAAATAATTGGGCAAATGGAAAATTTATTACAAACACAGCAAAAACAGTTAATAACAATTGAAAACCTGAAAGAAAAATGAAAATTAGAACAATTTGATTAAAAAACAATTAAAATGTGGTACTTACCTGGAAGCCTAAATAAGGAAGGTACTTACCTGATAATTAGAACAATTTGATTAAAAAACAATTAAAATGTGGTACTTACCTGGAAGCCTAAATAAGGAAGGTACTTACCTGATTCGGAACCGGAGAGTAACGGACACGGAAGACGGAGTGGCAGACGTAGTGGGTCTTGGGAAGGGTCAGTAAAGTATGGCCCGTGCACTGCTCCCGCCCTCCTCGTGCAGGGGGGAGCTTCATTTTCCCCAACCCTAACCAGCCAGTGCCTGCTGTGAACCCGCTGGTTTACCAGATTGACCAAGGCCTACTGCCAAAGCCACTTACGGGCCCTGTTTGGTTGCCCCCCACCCTCAATTACCTCTGACCCCAAATCTGGACCCAAAATTTAACCCCTATGCCAATTCGGCCCTAGTTAAACTATCCCCACCCCAGGATCCTATCCTAACCCTAACCAGCCACAATCCTGACCCTGATTCCTAGCCCCATCCATGGTGCACCCCTACCTTAACCTCAATAAACGGAACCCCAAGTAAAATTAAGGCCACAATACAAAGAAATAAACAAAAATGACGGCCATGTATGGAATTAGGAAAGGAGGGTATGTAAACCAAAGGAAGGGAAGCAGGAATTAAGAGTAAAAGGAAATAGAAGGCAAAGCAAGGGTAGGAAAGGAGAAAGGAAAGGAAATGGATAGTGTTAAGCAAAAGAAAGCAGTGGAAAAAAGGAAAAACGGCAAGTCACGTATATCCGGCACTTTGGATGCTCTGCAGTGGGGAGGAGCCAAAAACTATAAAAGGAGGGGGCAGAGAGGAGTCTCCTTCATTTGAAATTGGCCACCGATGCATGAGCACAGCCTGAAGAAGGCACAACACCGCCGAAAGCTAGCGCAGGCCATGCATCACTATAAAAAATGTTTTGTTTATTGTTTTAGTTTGTTATTTTAGTTTGTTGTTTTTGGGGGAGGTTTATTTATATTTTATTCATTTTCATGTTTCTTAATGGCCTAAAAAACTAATTTAAAAACCTAAGATTGGGAATTCATAAAAACAACACGGAGACAAAAATAATTGGGCAAATGGAAAATTTATTACAAACACAGCAAAAACAGTTAATAACAATTGAAAACCTGAAAGAAAAATGAAAATTAGAACAATTTGATTAAAAAACAATTAAAATGTGGTACTTACCTGGAAGCCTAAATAAGGAAGGTACTTACCTGATAATTAGAACAATTTGATTAAAAAACAATTAAAATGTGGTACTTACCTGGAAGCCTAAATAAGGAAGGTACTTACCTGATTCGGAACCGGAGAGTAACGGACACGGAAGACGGAGTGGCAGACGTAGTGGGTCTTGGGAAGGGTCAGTAAAGTATGGCCCGTGCACTGCTCCCGCCCTCCTCGTGCAGGGGGGAGCTTCATTTTCCCCAACCCTAACCAGCCAGTGCCTGCTGTGAACCCGCTGGTTTACCAGATTGACCAAGGCCTACTGCCAAAGCCACTTACGGGCCCTGTTTGGTTGCCCCCCACCCTCAATTACCTCTGACCCCAAATCTGGACCCAAAATTTAACCCCTATGCCAATTCGGCCCTAGTTAAACTATCCCCACCCCAGGATCCTATCCTAACCCTAACCAGCCACAATCCTGACCCTGATTCCTAGCCCCATCCATGGTGCACCCCTACCTTAACCTCAATAAACGGAACCCCAAGTAAAATTAAGGCCACAATACAAAGAAATAAACAAAAATGACGGCCATGTATGGAATTAGGAAAGGAGGGTATGTAAACCAAAGGAAGGGAAGCAGGAATTAAGAGTAAAAGGAAATAGAAGGCAAAGCAAGGGTAGGAAAGGAGAAAGGAAAGGAAATGGATAGTGTTAAGCAAAAGAAAGCAGTGGAAAAAAGGAAAAACGGCAAGTCACGTATATCCGGCACTTTGGATGCTCTGCAGTGGGGAGGAGCCAAAAACTATAAAAGGAGGGGGCAGAGAGGAGTCTCCTTCATTTGAAATTGGCCACCGATGCATGAGCACAGCCTGAAGAAGGCACAACACCGCCGAAAGCTAGCGCAGGCCATGCATCACTATAAAAAATGTTTTGTTTATTGTTTTAGTTTGTTATTTTAGTTTGTTGTTTTTGGGGGAGGTTTATTTATATTTTATTCATTTTCATGTTTCTTAATGGCCTAAAAAACTAATTTAAAAACCTAAGATTGGGAATTCATAAAAACAACACGGAGACAAAAATAATTGGGCAAATGGAAAATTTATTACAAACACAGCAAAAACAGTTAATAACAATTGAAAACCTGAAAGAAAAATGAAAATTAGAACAATTTGATTAAAAAACAATTAAAATGTGGTACTTACCTGGAAGCCTAAATAAGGAAGGTACTTACCTGATAATTAGAACAATTTGATTAAAAAACAATTAAAATGTGGTACTTACCTGGAAGCCTAAATAAGGAAGGTACTTACCTGATTCGGAACCGGAGAGTAACGGACACGGAAGACGGAGTGGCAGACGTAGTGGGTCTTGGGAAGGGTCAGTAAAGTATGGCCCGTGCACTGCTCCCGCCCTCCTCGTGCAGGGGGGAGCTTCATTTTCCCCAACCCTAACCCTAACCCTAACCCCCTAACCCCCTAACCCCTAACCCTAACCCTACTGCCAAAGCCACTTACGGGCCCTGTTTGGTTGCCCCCCACCCTCAATTACCTCTGACCCCAAATCTGGACCCAAAATTTAACCCCTATGCCAATTCGGCCCTAATTAAACTATCCCCACCCCAGGATCCTATCCTAACCCTAACCAGCCACAATCCTGGCCCTAATCCTAGCCCCATCCATGGTGCAGCCCTAACCTTAACCTCAATGGACAGAACCCCAAGTAAAATTAAGGCCAAGACACAAAGAAATAAACACAAATGACGGCCAGGTAGGAAATTAGGAAAGGAGGGTATGTAAACCAAAGGAAAGGAAGCAGGAATTAGGAGCAAAAGGAAACAGAAGGCAAAGCAAGGGTAGGAAAGGAGAAAGGAAAGGAAAAGGATAGGGTTAAGCCAAAGAAAGTAGAGTAAAAAAACTAAAAAGAAAACCCAAAAAGGAAAAACACAAAGCACCGTAGGGAGGAGTCAAAAAAGCCTATAAAAGGAGGGGCAGAGAGGAGTCTCCTTTATTTGAATTTGGCCACCGATGCATGAGCATAGCCTGAAGAAGGCACAATCCAGCCGAAAGCTAGCGCAAGCCATGCATCACTAATAACAATGTTTTGTTTGTTATTTTAGTTTGTTATTTTAGTTTGTTATTTTTGGGGGAGGTTTATTTAAATTTTATTCATTTTCATGCTTATTTATGGCCTAAAAAACAAATTTAAAACCTAAAATTCGGATTTCATGAAAAACAATACGGAGACGAAATTCATTGGAAAAATATAAAGTTTATTAAAAGCACAATTAAAAAACAGTTGATTAAAAACTTCAAACGCGATTTAAAAACAATTTCAAAATACCTGTAAGAAAAGCAAAATTAATACAATTTGATTAAAAACAACAATAATAAAAATACGGTACTTACCTGGAAGCCTAAATTAGGAAGGTACTTACCTGATTCGGAACCGGAGAGTAACGGACACGGAAGACGGAGTGGCAGACGTAGTGGGTCTTGGGAAGGGACAGTAAAGTATGGCCCGTGCACTGCTCCCGCCCTCCTCGTGCAGGGGGGAGCTTCATTTTCCCTAACCCTAACCCTTGGGGGATTTTATTTCATGTTTTAATTCATGTTTTATTGATTTTCCTTAACAACTCAAATTAGAGAGTACTAAAAACAAAATTAAAAACCACACAGAAAACAAATTGGGATTGAAAACACTTTATTGGAAACAAGCCAAAGTAACGGAAAAATTGGGAACCTGCAAAAAAAGAATACCTACCTTTGCAAACCTGTAAAAAAAGAAATATTGGAAACAAGCCAAAGTAACGGAAAAATTGGGAACCTGCAAAAAAAGAATACCTACCTTTGCAAACCTGTAAAAAAAGAAATACTTACCTTTCAAATTAAAAATCAATTATGGAGGTAGAGGGATGTGAGGCTGCGGACCATCGGGGTTGATGGCCCGTGCACGCCCTGTTCCTCCTTCGGGAGGGACAGGTTCTTTTCTTCAACCCTAACCAGCCAGTGCCTCGCTCCGGTTGGTCTTTGGGTCTCACTCCTAGTTAAAGCTCAATCTAGCATCTATGCCCTACCCCAGTCATTTGCCCTAACCCTAACCAATTTGTTTATCTCAAATTACCCACCCTAAATTTGGATTTTAGCCCTATTGTATATACCCCCTGATCTAATCTGGCCCTAAACAATTTGAAATTTTGATCCTTAACTCTACTTCTTTCCTGGAAATTAAATCTTAAACCTTACCCAAGTACTGGATCTGAAGCCCAAGTAATCCTAATCCCAGCTGAAACCTAAAGCCTAACCCAAAGTCACATCTCCTTTCTAAATTTACTCCCCAAGTCGGGTTGAGTCCTCCCCAAGCAGGGTTGAGAGTGTAGTATTAAAGCCAAGTCGGCATTGTAGTAGCCCAAAAATTCGGAAGAGAAAGAGGTCAGATGTAGGCCAAAAGGAAGGGTAAAGGGCAGAGGTCAAGAGAAGGGAAGAAAAGGATGATGAAAAAGGAAAAGTCAAAAGGGGAAAGAGGAGAAGACTGGAAAGGAAGAAAGAAAGAAAAAAGGAAAAATGAGAGCCAAAAAGTCTGGCAGAATTGGAAAAAAGCAAACAGCTAAAAAAACATATTACAAGAAAGCCAAAGAAAGCCAAGGAGGCGGGATCAGAGGGGAGAGTATAAATAGGAGCCTCAAACCCAGTGCTCTTCAGTATGCCCTCGCCTGAGGAAGAAGAAACAACTTCGAAACGTCGCGACAAGGGCATACTCATTTAATTTTTTCAATTTTACGTTGGTTTGTTATTTTAGTTTGTTATTTTTGGGGGATTTTATTTCATGTTTTAATTCATGTTTTATTGATTTTCCTTAACAACTCAAATTAGAGAGTACTAAAAACAAAATTAAAAACCACACAGAAAACAAATTGGGATTGAAAACACTTTATTGGAAACAAGCCAAAGTAACGGAAAAATTGGGAACCTGCAAAAAAAGAATACCTACCTTTGCAAACCTGTAAAAAAAGAAATATTGGAAACAAGCCAAAGTAACGGAAAAATTGGGAACCTGCAAAAAAAGAATACCTACCTTTGCAAACCTGTAAAAAAAGAAATACTTACCTTTCAAATTAAAAATCAATTATGGAGGTAGAGGGATGTGAGGCTGCGGACCATCGGGGTTGATGGCCCGTGCACGCCCTGTTCCTCCTTCGGGAGGGACAGGTTCTTTTCTTCAACCCTAACCCTCAATGACCCCTATAATAATTTGGCCTCCTGCCCTAAACCTAACCACTTGCCACCCTGATTGGACACGAGGGTGGTCATCCCCCACCCCTTGAGTGGACCCTAAACCTATCCTCTACACCCCTCCTCCCCCCACCTCTCGAACCGCATCTATGACATTCCATTTGGAGCTCCACCCTGGGGGGGTCCTGGATGCCTGAGATGGGAGCAGGTATGGTCTGTGCATTGGAGCGCGGCCCCCTTCGGGGACCGTGCTCCCAACTTTGATTTCCCCTAACCCCCCCTAACCCCTAACCCCCACCCCCCGTGAAGACTCTCCGGAACCAGAACCCGAGCCAACGTCACCAAAAGCCCAGAGGGGGAGAAGAATCCTGCCCGCGCTTCGCCTGACCTCCACTGAGGTGGAGCCACCTCCGCCCGCTCAACCTCCACAGCCTTCGACAGCCACGGATATCAAGGTACTGGACCTCACGCAGGGGGAATCCACCCCCACCAGATCCCAGAAGGGCGGAGGAACAGCGCCCGAACCTCCAACGGCTTCACACTCCAGCCAGCCACGCACTATTCCGGACAGGCTGAAATCCAGCGTGCAGACCCGCCTACAGACGAGGAGAATTGAGGAATCCTCTTTATCTCCCCCCTCCTCACCAACTTCACCGGGACAACAGGTGCATGCTCCAACGAGACACCACAACACGCAGAGAAAACTGCAAGAGTGGAGTCTTCACATCAGGGAAATGACCCTGATCATGGGAGATTCGAATGTGGCCACATTCCCATCCTTTTCAACAGAACACATACAAATTGACAGTTTTCCTGGGGCAAAATGGTACCATGCACAGGCTATACTGGAAAAAGCAACCTGTGAGGTAGACGTGGAAACCCTGGTGTTATCCTTTGGCTTAAACAATAGGTCACAAAGGGACAAGAACACGCCAATCACAGAACTGAAAAAAGCATTGAAGACAGCCGAGGAGAAATTTCCTGAGGCGGACATTTACATCCCAGTTGTTAACTTTTCCCCAGCTCTGCCCCAGAATGAACAGGAAACACTGCTGTGCTTAAACACTTTCATTGCAGGCCTGGACAATCACATCCCTGCTCTTTCTGCCTCAATGTTTGACACAGAAAGGGACAATATCCATTGGACTGATAAAACAGCAATGTGTATGTTGAACCACTGGAGTGACTATGTAAATGTGGCGTCCCCATAAGCCCAGCGAAAAGGGAGGGGGTGAGTAATGGTGTCGTTAATTTGTCCAAACACTTTCAGCCTTCCACTGCTCAGCGGACCCTGTTAAACAGAGGCCTAAATTTTATTCCCACAAAAGGTTACAATAAAAACTTCTTGTTGCAATGTAAATATGACATACAACAATACCACAGAAGGGTAAAATTGGCCATATATTATGGGGAGAAGTCTGATACAGAACCCCAGCCTTTCACTCCCAAATCTGACTGGTCTCCTTCCATGGGCCAGCTTCCACCTGAGGTATCCACCTTGGTGAAGGCTGACTATGAATACTTTCAAAATCATTTTCGTATTGATCGTATAAAACCCAATTTAATGGGGGAAGAAACCAAAGCCCTAAAAGAACTGAGAGAAAACAAACAAATAATTATAAAGCCAGCGGATAAAGGGAGTGCTGTAGTCATCCTGGACAGAGATCAGTATTTACAGGAGGGCTACAGACAACTAAATGACACAACATACTATTCAAAATTTTAAAAACCCATCTATTTGGAAACATTGCCCATTGTGGAGAAGATAATTCATAGTCTATATCAAAAGAAATTTATTAACATGAAACAAAAAAACTATTTATTGGGCTCCTCTGAACCAAGAGGAAGGCTGTTTTATCTGTTGCCCAAAATCCATAAAGACCCAGAAAAGTGGTCCGTACCATTTGAGGTACCCCCCGGTCGTCCCATCGTGTCTGACTGTGAAAGTGAAACCTACCGTACAGCAGAATATTTGGATTTCTTCTTAAACCCCTTATCCACAAAACATGACAGCTACATTAAAGATACTTATGACTTTGTGGAAAAAGTGAAGCAGATTGAGGTACCCGCTGAATCATTTCTCTTCTCCCTTGATATTGACAGCCTTTACACCAACATAGATATTAAGGAAGGAATTAACTCAATTAGGAATATTTTCCATAAATATCCGGATAAGAAAAGACCTGAAAAAGAACTATTACAATTATTGGACATTAATCTCACGAGAAATGATTTTGAATTCAACGGGGACTTCTTTTTGCAGATAAAAGGGACAGCCATGGGCAAGAAATTTGCCCCAGCATATGCCAATATATTTATGGCTGAATGGGAAACTGTAGCCCTGGCAAAATGTGTTAAAAGACCACTTTATTACTATCGGTTTCTTGATGACATCTGGGGAGTATGGCAGCACTCTGAACAAGATTTTGAAACATTTCTAACCACCCTGAACGATCATAATGACTCAATTAAACTAAAATCCACAATTAGTAAAACCACAATTGATTTCTTGGACACAACCACTTTCAAAGGCCCAAATTTTTCACAGACCCACAAGTTGGACATTAAAGTATTTTTCAAACCTACGGACACACATGCTTTGTTGTTTAAGACAAGCTTCCATCCAAAACATACGTTTGCTGGTTTAATTAAATCCCAATTATTAAGATTTCATAGAATCTGCACCCAGCAGACTGACTTCAAAGCAGCGACCAAAATCCTATTCTCAGCTCTAACCACTAGAGGGTATTCTCGCTCTTTCCTCAGAAAATGCTTGAAATCATTCCTAGAAATCAAACCCATTGATCTAACCCCTATTCTGCCGGTGGTTGTGACATATGCCCCGTCAACATGCAAATTGATCAGAGTGGTTAAGAACAATTTTCAAAATCTTGTCCAGAAAACCCAATTACTGGGAGATTACAAGGTGATTGCTGCCTTTCGGAGGAATAGAAACTTAAGAGATTTCCTCATTAGGGCAAAAGTTTCACCTCTCTCTGACCCCAAACTCAGAGACCAAGGACAATTTTTTAAGCACCTAAAATGGTTGCGTGGTTTTTCCAATGGAAATGTATTTCACTCACAGTGTAAGGGTACTCCACGTTCCAAGAACTGTGTGTATTTGATTACCTGTAGCAAATGTGGAATTCAATATGTTGGTGAGACAGGTAACACACTCCTGACCAGATTCACCCAGCACAGATACAATGTGTTAAGGAAAAAGAACACACACACGTATTTGGTACAACATTTCTTGTCACATGGCTGGGAATCTGTCAGGGCCACAGTGACAGAGGCAAATCCCAGATGGACAGCTCAGCAGAGGAGGAAGGCTGAGAGACTCTGGATTGCCAAATTAGACACTGTACACCCTAAAGGGTTAAATGAAAAACGTTTTTAATGGACATAAAGTCCATATAATGTACATAGTTGTCTCTTCTCACTATTTCATTGTTACTGTGGAGGTCATTATTGTTATCATCATCGTTGTCACCGTGATTCTGCCTGTCTGTATATATTTGAAGTAGCATCCTGTCCCTGAGATTCATCCTTAACCTAACCACTTTTAACCCTGGGCTGGGCTTAGCCTCATTCATGAAGCCCAACCCTGAATTAAATCCTAAGCCTAACCGCCTGTAACCCTATGCTGGGGTGACCCTAGGCCCCAAACTCAACACCCTCTCTTTCTTCCCCTCTCTCTCTCTCTCTCTCTCTCGCTCTCTCTCTCTCTCTCTTCTTTGCTCTCTCGCTCTCCCTCTCGCTCCCTCTCTCTTTTGCTGGTCCTCTTTCCATCCCCCCTCCTCTCCTTCCCCCTCCCTCTCTTCCCCATCTCCCCCTCCCTCCCTCATCTGGAGGCCTCACACTCAGGATGCTATAATATCCCCCCTTTCCGGGGCTTCACGTGAAGGACATGGTTCCTTGAGCCAGGAGCAAGGATGGCCAGTGCATTGGTGCCCGATTGCCAAAGGCAATCGGGCCCCCATTTTGCTTTTTCCCCACCTCTCTAACCGCATCTATGACATTCCGTTTGGAACTCCACTGGGGGGGTCCTGGACGCCTGAGATGGGAGCAGGTATGGTCTGTGCATTGGAGCACCCTTCGGGGACCGTGCTCCCAACTTTGATTTCCCCTAACCTTTTTGGGGGGGTTCATTAATCTAAATCCATAAATAAATAAATAAATAAATAAATAAATAAATAACCTGATAATGATAAATAACACGGTATTATTACACACTACAAATTGGGTACAATGAACAACCAGTGGGGAAACGGGACATATTGGGCGTTAGAACTTTATTAAAACCGTTAACACAACAAATTTTTATTCATACCCCTTTTAATCACTTTACAATTCACACTAAAACAGTTGTTAAAATCACAAATTTTATTAAAACCCCTAAAAATACATGTTGATTTAATACACAACTCCAAGAAGCATAAAAACACAATTTGGCTAAAAACACAAATGCAATTTTCAAATCATAAACTCATTTCTCTATAAACTCACAAGAATTCATAAAAACATGATTGGATTTAAAACATAAACATGCAAATTTAAAATCTCATATACATCACTTAAAAATACAGTTTTTTGAAAATTCACATAATATACAAAATAAAAATACATTTCATGCAATTTTATTACAAAGGTTAAAAAACACACATTCATTTTAGTCTAAAACCATCGCAGACATTTCAAAATACATTGCCTAACCTAAATTTCAAAAAACTCATGTAGGAAACCAAGCCTATAAAAGGCTGCACAGCAGAGAGGAGCTCATTTGGGAGCTGACCGTTGAAGAGGCAACATCTCTCTCTCTCTGTGCATTCCCAGCTTTACATTCATTGTGCCCCAGCCTGAGGAAGACCTATCTTGGGTCGAAACGTCGCGGCAGTGGGCACATTAATTCGTTGATTTTCACTTATTAAAAATTAAACAATTTCATTAATTTAATTTTTTTTGTTTAAAAACAAATTTCATTTACATTTTTTTTCTTCTCAATTTTTTCCTTGCCTTTGTGATTGTAATTTCATATACACTTATTTTACATATCTACTTGAAATAAATAGCACATTAAAACAATTATTAAATAAAGATAACAAAGGCGACATCAAGAGATACAAAAAAATAAAGAATTTGACCATGAGGTCCCGGATGGACTCAGAAGGCTGGACGGTGGTGCGTCGCGGGAGAGGGCGGCGGCCTTCCCGTGGACGTGTCCAGCAGGGGACAAGTGGTAGGGGCAGAGGGATAGGCCGAGCACCGTCTGGACCCTTTGGGGACCGGACTCAATCCCGCACCCTTAACCCTAACCCTTCCCGTGGACTTGTCCAGCAGGGGACAAGTGGCAGGGGCAGAGGGATGGACCGAGCACCGTCTGGACCCTTTAGGGGCCGGACTCAATCCCATATCCCTTCCCGTGGACGTGTCCAGCAGGGGACAAGTGGCAGGGGCGGAGGGATGGACCGAGCACCGTCTGGACCCTTTAGGGGCCGGACTCAATCCCACATCCCTAACCCTCATTTACACAAACCTAACCCCCCTAACCCTAACCCACACACACTTTTAAATATACTAAATTCTTTGCATTTGTCAGCATTCACATCACAGTCTTCAGCGTGCTCAGCAGAGCTCTTTCAGACATCAGGAATCGTCTCACACACACCGCCTTTTTCTCTCACACTTCCACTTCTGCACTCACTCTACTATCAACTTTCATAGTGTTATTATTATTTATTATTTTGTAGAAATCACACCCAATCACTCAAAACCTACTACTCACAGCATTCACACACTTAAACTGTGACAAGAGTTGAGGAATATACTCAAAACACGCTTTCCTAAGAGTATTTTAGACATGCCTTTCATAATCAGAAAGAGCAAGTCAAAAAGAAAAACAATTGAAACCTCTATTATTCTCACCGCACACACAAGAAATTGAAAAAATAAAACACACCAGCAATTATTGCTGGAGAGAGGTTGTTAGATTTGTATTGTTGATTGTCATTTATGCTTAGAAATATTTACTCATATATGCTTAGAAGTGTATAATCGATTGTAGATTGAAAGAATGTCTCATCCTAGGAGGTCTGTAACGGCTCTGTGTAGCATGAAGGGGGAGTGCGTTCACTCCCTCTACAGAGTGTTCTGGCGTAGATCACACCTCCTAGGAGAGGTCGTATCTTCTCTTGCTGATATATGGTATAGCAAACACACGTATATCTGTTTAAGTATAAGAGCCCTTTGTTCAGATAGATCTGCTAGACGCCTGGCACCAGCTAGCACCAGAGTCTTCACAGGGTCACACCTTGACCTCACACACACACACACACACACACACACACACACACACACACACAGTATTCTTTGTTCACATGTATACCTATGTAGACGTCATATGTTAATGAACCTATGCATATTCATGTAACCTCAATAAAAGAACAGTGGTACGGGAGAACGGACGAGAGCAACTGGGGTCAAGCGAAGGAACGGCGCCTGTCCGGTTCTCTCCCGTGCACGAGAAACATGAAGACCTTTGCCTACTTGTGTCTTGCTTTGCAGTGTAATTATATTGTCCTCAACGTTCCAGCGGATAGGTTCAAGCTACAAACCTATCATTAATTGGTCCTTCGAGGCGGAGCCCTGGAATCGCATTCACCGAGGGGAGGAGAGGCACGCTGAAAGACTGACGTCAGCCAGGAAGTTCCTGTGGATTCGCTGTCTGTCTTTTCTCCTCGATGAATGGCGATCGGCGGGATTCGAGGCTGATATTACACGCTAAGCAACGCCAAGTAAGTTTAAGTCTTTGCCACTGTGTGCGGCAGAGCACGCGGTCACTGTGTGAGACTGCGTTGTAAGTCTTTGCCACTGTGTGCGGCGGAGCATGCGGTCACTGTGTGAGACTGCGTTGTAAGTCTTTGCCACTGTGTGCGGCAGAGCACGCGGTCAATGTGTGAGACTGCGTTGAGACAATAGGCCTAATTTTTGTTGGTTGTGAGTGAGGATATTTGTTGTTGTTGTTGTTGTGTGAGTGTGTGCGGAGTAGAACACGTGGTCTGTGACACCGACTGCTGTTGTTATCATGGTTTCCGAAGCAGCCAGGAGTGTGTAGAGAGGGCCAGCCCACATCAGCAGCACTTGAGATATGCTCTGGTGGATGGCTTTCCCCCCACCCCTTGCTGACACAAAATGTTAACTCTTTAGCTTGCCCTGATCGACAGCAGCCTGTGTGCCAGACCATAGACGTAATTGAGGTGGATAGTTGCTAAAAGTAATCTACATTAAGCTTGTGGTTGCTCAAATTTTGTAAAATGACATATGAGGTGAAGTGATATAGATAAATATTTAAACTAATGAAGTGCATAGAGGCACTTGACCTGTGTGAAAGACTGTCGTCTTATTATGAGCCATTGTTGAGATATACAGCACACCTGTGAAAACAACTAATATGCTGAACCCTGTATGGCACATCTAAAAGTACATGATGGAGAAGCTGTATTGAATATGAAAGTGTAAGACTTTGCCGCTGTGGGCAGAGCATGCAACTACTGTGTGATGTTGCGTTGCGTTTTTTTTTCTTTTTTCTTCTGAGCTGATGAGCAAGCTACACATTATCAGATCAAGAGCTGTCTGAGAACTACTCAAAGAGAGGGAAACAGAGCTCTGATAACTGTGATGACTGGAGTGTGCAGCGTTCCCGTGAGCAGTTTTCCTGCACCTTGACTCGTGTGTGTGTGTGTAGCATCAGCATCATGTTTTTGTTTATTTGTTTTGTTGGGTTAAAAATAATTAAATAAACTGGTGATCATATTTATGGATCACCATGGTATCATCAGCCATGTGATTTACTTATGCAGATGAAAAAGAGAAAGAATTTATATTGTAGATGAAAAATAAATCATAGGGAAAAGGTTTTGTGTTGATCAGCCAAAAAACAACTACAATTTCATTTTATGCTTTTAAGAAAGGATTGTTCACAAAAACACACACAGAGAGAGAGAGAGAGAGAGAGAGATGTGTGTTGATTAAGCAGCAATGATAATAATGAAAATGTCTTAGTTAGTCACTTTCAGGTGAAAAGCAGACCTGAATCAATTTTCCACATGCAGCAGTTGGAAGAAAGTTATAGTTTAACATCATTGGAAACATGCAGGCCAAGTTTCTGGCTCACTTATTTACAGCGCCATGTGTCTCTCAACCTCACAAGCAAGTGCTCACTCCTCCCTGAAGAATGCAGCTCCAAAGAGCAATAACATGGCAGATAAAGAGACAGCAGCAAGTCCTGAGCAAAGAGTCCCAGCAAAGCAGCAGCAATGTGGACAAACAGCATCAGAGAAGAAGAGCAAACCCATCATCCTGACTGATCGGATGAATGGCACTGTGTCTACAACAAGCTGAAACTTCACTGTGCATGTGAAGAAAACGTTTGAGGAGAACTGAACAGTTGGAGTTTGACATTTGCCACCTGTGGAGTAAAATGGCAAGAAGAGACAGTGGAACACAGGACAAAGCTGAAGGAGAACTGCCAGGACTGTTGAAGTGGGAGAGGAGGACAAAAGAGTGAGAGGACAACAGAGTGAGAAGACTAGGTGAGAACACATAGGAATTATTTAATGTGGGAAATCAAAATTTGGGTTAGCAAACCTGGGGAAAAGAAAACTGACTGCTTAAGTTGGAAAATTGTGAAGGAGTCTGAAACACTGCGAAAATAGAAACATACAAAATCACACAAACAAGCAGAACATGAATTAACCCTACTAACAATTCCAAACACAAAATGACTCATGAAGACTCATAGCACATTAGTTAAGAAATGATTAAATAATAGCAGAGAAGTGTGTAGAAAAGGCAGCTTTTAAGAACATGCTCTGCTGGATATGCAGCTCCACAGACATGCATTAGACCTGCCTAATAACACAAACACCCATGCAATGAAAATTAGCTTGTTATCTTTCATCAGTGTTAAAATAGTGTCAATTTAGCAGACACTTGTTATTAAATACTGAATTTATCCAACGCAAAAAATTGACTCTCTAGGTTGCAAGACAACAATTTAAACTTTTGTGAAAAAAGATTCTGGTTTGACCAACCAGTGATCAGACAATAAATTTAGTTGTTGATATGGTAAATTGGGAGAAGCTTCCTGCTTGATTGAGGCAGCACATGTAATTTACTGTATGAGGGAAATTGTCTTTTGTGATACTATTTTGAACATGCTTTTCTGTCGTCCTGTCAACTTAGTGGGTTAATAGCTGATATGCAAATTAGTTGATCGGTTTTAGATTAATGAAAGGTGATTGAATACTAGCACGAGTGAATGGGATGTGTTGGAGTTTGTTGTGTGTTGAGTGGAGACTCTAAAACACTGAGTTTCCTGCTTTGATGTGCGAGTGAATCCTGTATTTAGATACACAACTCTGAATACGTCAGAACAAACTTCTTTTGTGAAGTGCATGACAGCATGTCACATGTTTTATGATGAAGGGAAAAAAGGAAAATTGAATAAAATAGATCTGTGGCCTAAATGAGTGAAGAGCACAGACCTGGTGATTAAACTCATAAGTTAAAGAAGACATTAGGCTTATGTTGTGTGTTGTGCAGCTGATGGTTGGTTTGGAGTGAATCTAGCTGATGATTCTTCTCCTGTTGTGAAGTTGATGAGGAGTTTGTGTCATGACTTAACAAGGCCTTTTTATTTTGATACTTTCACAGTGCACTGAGAGTTTGGTTTGATAATCTCTGTTATTTTTTGAAAATGGGTTCAGGAGAAAGCTACTTATTTGGGACAATATTAAATGAAAGTCCCGGCCTAAAAAGAATTCAGCAATGTAATCCAAACTAAAGTTCTTTTTCTTTTTGAAATGACGTCATTTTGCTGGAAGTGGAAACTAAATGCGACAATGGGTTCCACTATCAGCAAAGAATGAATGAATTAATGAATGAATGGAAATAAAAAACAAACTGACTGACTGGTAAAAGCTGACAGGACTTGACCACGACTCAAGGCTAACCCCCACCTAGACAGGACACAAGGGTGGATGAATTTATGTGTTTTTTGTTACAGGAGCAGAAAGATGACAGCAACATTCGAGGTTGCATGACGATTTAATCTTTTAAATGCCATTTTCTCTGTCTGTGAATTTACTATGTGTGTGTCATTCACTAACTAGTGTTGCTCACAGACATTACTGTGAGAAAGTGTACACACCAGCGCAGCGCTAACATTTACATTTCTTTTTACAGCAGATGATTAATCATGTGTTTGATCATGTGGTTTATAAGAGGATTAGTTAATGTTTTCCTACTACAGGATTTCTGGGTTTATATGTGAAGACATTCTTTCCACGGCTGGGGATGGCTAACTTTATGGTGTTTTTATGGCACCTCTGGAATGTGCATGGCCGACGCCTGCCCACCAGGATAATCAATGTGTGTTGCTAATGTTTGTTTTTCTGAGACTGCATGTAGAGGAGTCAGCGGAAGCAGACAAGTGACATGTGAAAAATATATAAGGGATTGTTTATGGAATAGTTGAAGATGGGCTATTGAGCTCATAGTGATTGATGAGTTGAGTGACTTTACTTAAGAGAAGTCACTGATTACATTAATGTTAGCTGAGCACATGGGATGATCCATGTCTGAGGCAAATTAGGGAAATAATTGTAGTTTACTGATTTGAGAAAACCTGCACATGACACTTGTCTTGCCCGTGCTGAATGCTTATTACTCTTATGATATAATTGTTTATAAGTGTGAAGTTTGATTTTATTTCCAGATCTTGTTTTCCAGGCCATGATGGTGTGTATGCAGGCTCCTGGTGGAGCCAGTTTTTAAGACAGGGATCCAGGTTTGGTGAGTTGACGCATGAGAGTGTCCATGCGTCAAGAGGTGGGGTCCAGAATTAACATTAAACAATGTTTTCTATTATTGTTGCAGTGATTTGTGTGATTAGCCGTTTATTTACAGGTATTAAACCTATGCAAGTGGTGCATCCATGTTCAGATGAGGCTTTGATGGCCTATAAGTGAAGTTCACTGAACTAAAGAATGTTGTTTGATGATTGTTGACATGCTCTCCAAATAGAAGTTTTCCCTCCTAGCAAGGAAATACAGGTGCAGCAGTAATCTCCTGAGAAATCTTAAGAGGCCCAGTGAGAAGCAAGAACCATTCCAGGCATAGCTGACAGCCCAGGCAGTGGTTGGGGTCAAAGGTCAAGCTGGTTGGGGCCCATCATGAGATCAGACTTTGGAGCCACAGCAAGGACCATGAAACTGCGTTGGAATGAGAGCTGTGCCACGGGGGGTTTCCAGAGGCCAACAGAGGAGATTGTGGACAACGGACGGGCACCTGAAGGATGAGGGGAGCGTGCCAAGCTCCATCGACAACGCAGAGGGAGTCTAAGGATGACATCATGATTCTGTGAAAAGCACAGGAACAAGAAGCTATGGTGGTGATAACAGCAGTTTCCTATGAGGTCTGCAGCTTTGGAAATAGCTGAGACCCATGTTGACAAACAACAAAACTAACTGGTATGTTTGAATGTTTATTCTATATACATTTGGACTCTGGTCCTATGGACAGTGATGGAAACAACTGGAAGAGGCATTAATGGCGCCCTGCAGAGCTTAAACCACTCTGCAGAGAGACATGTGATGTGCACACCCGGAGGAAGCACCACCAAGCTGAGATGTTTTTGAAAATGTTACTTTCTTATTTCAACTATTACATTAACAATTTCTTTGTTTGCTCGTAGGATGCAGTTTGCCATTGGATGAGATCAATGAGGAATGGGATAACTGCTGATACATTTGTTAAACTGTGTACTTTTTCAGTAATTTAGGGTGATTTGACATATGCTGAGTATAAAAATGTTTGCATTGAAACTGTCAGACATGAAGTATTCATAACTGGGAACTTTCCAAGCATAAAGGTCAAAAAGGGGGGAAATGTTAGATTTGTATTGTTGATTGTCATTTATGCTTAGAAATATTTACTCACATATGCTTAGAAGTGTATAATCGATTGTAGATTGAAAGAATGTCTCATCCTAGGAGGTCTGTAACGGCTCTGTGTAGCATGAAGGGGGAGTGCGTTCACTCCCTCTACAGAGTGTTCTGGCGTAGATCACACCTCCTAGGAGAGGTCGTATCTTCTCTTGCTGATATATGGTATAGCAAACACACGTATATCTGTTTAAGTATAAGAGCCCTTTGTTCAGATAGATCTGCTAGACGCCTGGCACCAGCTAGCACCAGAGTCTTCACAGGGTCACACCTTGACCTCACACACACACACACATACACACACACACACACACACACACATACACACGCATACACACACACACACACACACACACAGTATTCTTTGTTCACATGTATACCTATGTAGACGTCATATGTTAATGAACCTATGCATATTCATGTAACCTCAATAAAAGAACAGTGGTACAGGAGAACGGACGAGAGCAACTGGGGTCAAGCGAAGGAACGGCGCCTGTCCGGTTCTCTCCCGTGCACGAGAAACATGAAGAACTTTGCCTACTTGTGTCTTGCTTTGCAGTGTAATTATATTGTCCTCAACGTTCCAGCAGATAGGTTCAAGCTACAAACCTATCAGAGGTTACTACTAAAAGTAATATGTTAGTCTTAAATATATACAGTGCACTCACTATATATTTATATATATATATATATATATATATATATATATATATAAAAACACCCAGCACGCCCCTGCGGGCGGGTTTATCCTTCAAGTTCGGGTCCTCTACCAGATGCCTGGGAGCTTGAGGGTCCTGCGCAGTATCTTAGCTGCTCCCAGGACTGCGCTCTTCTGGACAGAGATCTCCGATGTTGTTCCCGGGATCTGCTGGCGCCACTCGCCTAGCTTGGGAGTCACCGCACCTAGTGCTCCGATTACCACGGGGACCACTGTTACCATCACCCTCCACATCCTCTCGAGCTCTTCTCTGAGTCCTTGGTATTTCTCCAGCTTCTCGTGTTCTTTCTTCCTGATATTGCTGTCATTCGGAACCGCTAGATCGATCACTACGGCCGTCTTCTTCTGTTTGTCTGCCACTACTATGTCCGGTTGGTTAGCCACCACCATTTTGTCCGTCTGTATCCGGAAGTCCCACAGGATCTTAGCTCGGTCATTCTCCACCACCCTTGGGGGCATCTCCCATTTTGACCTCGGGACTTCCAGGTTATACTCGGCACTAGGGATGGGTATCGTTTAGGTTTTATCCGATACCGGTGCCAAATCGGTACTTTTGAAACGGTGCCGGTGCTCAAACGGTGCTCAAACCGGTGCTTAAAGAATGGAGAACACAAAATTGGTCCAAAAACCTCTCATGCTCAGCTGTTTTTTGTAAAAAGATAACAATGTTAGCCTTTTCTGCAGCTATGGGGCATATATGGTATCACTCTTGGCTGGAAGCAGTGCTTAAACAATGGAAAAAACACAAACTTTGTCCAAAAACCTCTCATGTTTAACTGTTTTCCACTTTTTCTTTGGTCATTTTAGCCTTTTTGGCCAGGGTGAAGGGAGTATCTGCCATCAAACAAGAAGACAGCCGCATGTAGCTATGATGATGTTTGCTAGTTCACCTTACATGCATTCATGTAATAACGTGGTTAGCCTACTCAATGTAAATTACACACGAACAACATTTAGCTACTCACGCAGAGAAGAACGGCTGCTGCTGCCATCATCATCCGTCATCATTTCTGCTACACTGGCAGGGCTAGGGGCCAGGACTCTCCTCTTCGTGTTTTTGGGGGATGTTGCATAACAGGCAACCCACCCGCAGTAGATGCGCTCGGTGTGAGGTCTCGCAGCAAGCTATCAAATACGGCGCATTTCTGGGCTTTTAAAAAAAATGCCTGGTGTGATAGACCCCAGCCTCTATGGATCTTCTACAGCTTGATGTCATCCATGTACAGGAAGTGGCTGACAACTGCTCCGTTCCGTAGTCGGTATCCGTAGCCAGTCTTGTTAATGATCTCACTGAGGGGGTTCAGGCCTATGCAGAACAGCAGTGGGGACAGAGCATCTCCTTGGTAGATCCCGCACTTGATGGTGACTTGTGCTATGGGCTTGGAGTTGGCCTCTAGTGTTGTACGCCACATCCCCATTGAGTTCCTGATGAAGGCTCTTAGGGTCCTGTTGATCTTGTACAATTCTAAGCATTCCAGTATCCAGCTGTGGGGCATTGAGTCATAGGCCTTCTTGTAATCAATCCAGGCAGTGCACAGGTTGGTCAGTCTGGTCTTGCAGTCTTCAGCCAGTAGGCGTGATGGTGCTGTCCAACTCTTCATACTGGAGACCCTTTCTTGGATATCTGCCACTGTGATGGTTACTGGACCCTGTTCAGGGAGGTCGCTATGGTCTGCCCTCAGATCCACTAGCCACTGAGCATTGCCGTTATGGGTTGCGTCCTTCTCCCATATGCTCTTCCAGTATTGCTCCGTCTCCAGCCTTGGTGGTGCTGTTCTCTTATTGTTCCCTTGCCACTGAGAGTACACCTTTGCTGGTTCTGTGGAGAACAGCTGGTTTATTCTCCTGCCTTCTATCTCTTTGGTGTACCTCCTCAAGCGTCCTGACTCCTCCTTGCCATAGCATTTAGGTTGTACCTTGTCAATCTCTAGCTGTGATAGCAGTCCCTTCTTTCGAATGTTGGAACACTGAGCTACTAGTTGTTTCGCCGTCATTGTGGATGTTGGGTATCGAAGAATCCACAGGTCCCCTCATCCTATTCATGTAGCCCCTTCCGCCAGGGTTACTTGCGTAGTAGCATTCCAACAACGCCTTGTTTTCGTCTCTTGCCCACCGATGCCTTCTTGTTCAAAATCAAATCAAATCAAATCACTTTTATTGTCACATCACATGTGCAGGTACATTGGTACAGCACATGTGAGTGAAATTCTTGTGTGCGAGCTTCACAAGCAGCAGAGTTGTGCAAAATACAATAATGTAAACAAGCAAAATACAAGAATGGCTACATCTTCCAGTAGCCCAGTTGTCGTCAGGGTGCCCTGGTTCCTCAACACCTGACGCGGACCTTGTTGATCCGGGCGACGTCCGAGCCGGCATGTCTGCGGTAGGCTCGCTTAGCATAGGGGGTCTAGCCTTAGGACCCTTACTGGATACAGACGCCCCAGGCAGGAATCGAACTTGCGTGTAGTCTAACCACTACGCTATCCAGCTCGCTCGCTCTCTCTCTCTCTCTCTCTCTCTCTCTATATATATATATATATATATATATATATATATATATATATATATATATATATATAAGGAAGGACAGGCCCCTGCACGGTATGTACCACCGGCAGATAGAGGAGGTGGCTGATATCCAGAAATCCTACCAGTGGCTGGACAAAGCTGGACTGAAAGACAGCACAGAGGCACTAATCATGGCAGCACAAGAACAAGCTCTGAGTACAAGATCCATAGAGGCTGGGGTCTATCACACCAGGCAAGACCCCAGGTGCAGGCTGTGGAAAGATGCCCCGGAGACAATCCAGCACATAACAGCAGGGTGCAAGTTGCTAGCAGGCAAGGCATACATGGAACGCCATAACCAAGTGGCCGGCATAGTGTACAGGAACATTGTGCGGAGTATAACCTGGAAGTCCCGAGGTCAAAATGGGAGATGCCCCCAAGGGTGGTGGAGAATGACCGAGCTAAGATCCTGTGGGACTTCCGGATACAGACGGACAAAATGGTGGTGGCTAACCAACCGGACATAGTGGTGGTAGACAAACAGAAGAAGACGGCCGTAGTGATCGATCTAGCGGTTCCGAATGACAGCAACATCAGGAAGAAGGAACACGAGAAGCTGGAGAAATACCAAGGGCTCAGAGAAGAGCTCGAGAGGATGTGGAGGGTGAAGGTAACGGTGGTCCCCGTGGTAATCGGAGCACTAGGTGCGGTGACTCCCAAGCTAGGCGAGTGGCTCCAGCAGATCCCGGGAATAACATCGGAGATCTCTGTCCAGAAGAGCGCAGTCCTGGGAACAGCTAAGATACTGCGCAGGACCCTCAAGCTCCCAGGCCTCTGGTAGAGGACCCGAGCTTGAAGGATAAACCGCCCGCAGGGGCGTGCTGGGTGTATAAAAACTCAGTCAATTACTATACATTCACTACGGCAGCTCAAGACTTTATTTATAGCCCTCTAATAAACATAAATGGCGTCTTAAACACACATTCAACGATGTTTGCAGCAGTACTTGTAAAACCAACTGTGGTTTAAACAGTTCACTGCTTACTAATTTGCATTTTCACACACCATCTAAAAATAGCAGCAGACAGTCAGTGCATTACTGACTCGACAACTCTTATTTTATATTACAAAGACGTCTTATATTTACAACCACTGTCAGATCTGTCAGCTTTAGCGCCTAAACAATTTCGACAAATTTAAGTTAACAGTCCATCCGATAAAGTCCAACTTTCTAGTGATCAATTAACCAGTATCTGTCCAACAGTTTCTGGCCTCATCTCTAAAAGCCCTAACTCAATTTAAAAGCGTCAACCAACCCAAACTTTGCCTGAAGCTCTATTTTTGGCATTTCACAGCCAAGGCTTACCCCAAAGTTTTAAGTTAAAGTTACACGCCCGAAGTCCAACTTCTGCTGGCCAAAAAAGCGCAGACTACCATTCCAAACGGTAAGGAGACTCTAACTCCTAGTTATTCTGGAGTGCCCCAAGCTCCACAGTGACCAACTGACTATCCCTCTTCGAGGACAATGCCTAAGTGTCCTTGGCATTGGCAAGCGTTACCTCTGAGCACTACGCTTCCTATCAGTCCAACTGACGTTCTTGAATAATTTATAATACTTTGGAACAACAGTAAAACACCCAAAAAAGTGAAAGACTGAAGCAGGTCCAACCTTATAACCAATAGAGGCTCCAACCCCAAACAATAACCAAATTCCCTAATATACTAAAAGCAGTCCAACTGCTTTCCACGGTCCAACCGTATTAAATCCTTTAGCGGTCCAACCGCATTCAATCATTTAAATCCTCAGTACTCTCATGAGATTTTCATCAAAATCAAACCAGACATTCACCAGTAATTTCAGTGAGTAGACTTTAATTTGTAATGTCCAATTTGGCACACTTTGGAAATAATTCAACAGGTAGTGCCTTACCTTTGGATAAGCCGGCTTATGCCCACTCACTTCGAGCACTGGCACTCATGTCTGCCCGTCCGACCACCTCAGACCACCGAATTTCTCCATCTACACCTTCTAATTCTCTCCCTCCTCAACCACCGGACGAAGCCCCCAAATGTTAAGGTTCAAATATTGAGGAAGGAGAGTACAAACAACCAGGTCCAGAAGAGCTTGGTCAGACAATTGATTTTAATGAAATACACGCGTGGGAAGACCAGCTCCGTTTGCAGACAGGGCTGATCTCCAACTTAATCAAAGCATAAACAGATATTTTATACCATCAGGGCTTGAATTTAATGACGCCCCCTCAACGTCAGATTCATTTCATACATAGGTCAGATCAAAACCACAATGACTTTTAACACAGTTTAAAAAGAACATTGTCTTCATCTTCATGGCAGGTACTTCCTGTCACTGCCGGATGCTCGCTTATCATCTTGACACATCAGCAGCAGTTCTGCAACAA
Organism: Copadichromis virginalis; assembly: GCF_057382275.1. Taxonomy (NCBI): domain Eukaryota; kingdom Metazoa; phylum Chordata; class Actinopteri; order Cichliformes; family Cichlidae; genus Copadichromis; species Copadichromis virginalis. The sequence continues at coordinate 464,871 of NC_140639.1, forward strand.
ACTGCTCTTTTGCAACCCCGAGCAAAACATGATTAAACTTTCACCTATAAATGATTCTCTCTGAGTGTGTGTGTGCTAACCACAATTGTACCCTATTTCACCTCGCCGACTAGCTCCTGACCTCTCACCAGACAGAGACAGAAGCCACTCTCATATATGTAATAACCGAATTGAAACTATGTATATGTTGAATAAATGTTTTAATCAGGAACCTCTACTAAAAGCTTAATCAAAGAATATAAAAGTATAGAAGACAATTTGAATAACCTAGTTATTCACATAGCCTCGTCCAAACAGCTCCTCAGAATAACCTGCACTTAGACTCTGCTTTCGGTTTCACTTCTGTAAAAGGCACACTCTGCAAACCTGCAATTACCTGTCAGCCTGCAACTTAAGTCTTTCTGAAAGACACACACACTGTTTAAACATCTGAATGCAATATCAATACTGTAGATTATATTATTAATGCAATGGTAATGATGATGATTATTAACAATAGCAGCAAAATAATTTCCCTGATCTCCACAGCTACAAAAATATCCGTTCGGAAAGACTGAGTGCGCACGACCATACCCAGCTGATGGCACTCCCGCCCCGCCGCATCATCGGGTTAAACCAGCACCGCCGACAGAACGAGTGAGAGCGCAGCTGGCACAAAACACGGATCGCTGGATGGCCAGTTATTCATCAATAATATTTAGCAAAACCAAAATGTGTGGTAGCATTTCTTCAAAAGAATAAACATAAAAATATCGTAAAGCCCAGTGACAAACAACATTAGTAATAGTGTATTTATTTCCACATATTCAGAACTTTTTATTCCTTAAAAGTCCCCAACAGTTCCAAAAATGTGGCCTCAGTCAGGCTCTAGTTAAAAATTCAAAACATCTTTTTTAATTTGCAGCACCGACTTATTATACAGCTCGTCAAATATAGTTCCAATTTTAACAACGATTTGAAAGACACCAAAAAGCACACAGGAACACCAAACTGAGTAAACAACACTGTTCCAGCCTGGTGCTGCATGATTTCCCAAACGTTTTGCCAGCGGGAAATCAGAATTCACCAGGAAAACACAATTATCCCGAGCAGTTGTTCCTCATGGATAGCCACATACGGGTGACCGCACAGCAGCAAACAACCACACTGCGTGGTGGTAATCCCGTCATCCTGTTAATTCACTTTAACACCATCTGTAAATCTGTCAGTCAGATGTATTCATTATTTCCACCAGTCTCCTGGACGGGAGCTTTAAAATTTACAGAGCGTCGCAGTGAGGAGTCTTCAAGTGAGGCTTCTGGGCGCTGCAGAGAAACAGAACAGAAATGCATTACAAATTAATTACATATTAAAAAGTACCTTTTAGCAGCAAATAATACACTCATAAACCAAAGTTTAAAATTTAGCCATTAAGAGATTTTCAACTACATAAAGATAATAATAATCACAAAACGTTAAACACATTTGGAGTTCAAAGTTATCATTTTAGTTACCACAGCGGGTAGCTCCATGCTTAATTTGATACAGCTGTTTACCCATCAGCATCAAATGTGTCTCCTCCTTGGATCAAACCAGGGAACTTGCAAATGTGTAAACTATACTATGAAGCCACTAATTATTTGCTGCAAAACGTCCTCAAATGAAAATAACAAAACAATGTAATGAAGATACAGTCGCTGACATGCACTTTATTGCTGCGTATACTGAGAGAGCTCCATCAAGCTCACCAGGATTGAAATCCACTGTTGTTGAACAAATGTCAGTGGTGTGGTAGCAACAGAAATCTAACATATACAAGGCAGAAAAAAAGCAGTAATGATAACGCATTACTGGCTCTACATTAACAAAACTAAGACAAACTCAGCAGGTATAAAAAATAAAAAAAAAAGAAAAGAACAAAAGACAAAAATGCAGGAAAAATGAAATGTTAATGTCATTAAATACTTTGTTACCAATTTATGTTGCATGTGAATATTCACCTTCCCGTCCATGAGTGCATTAAAAAAATAAGAACAACATTAGTCTCTGTTAAAAACCACTGCTGTGTGTCTAATTTGGTTGGATGAATATTAGGGCTGCCACGATTAGTCGACTAGTCACGATTACGTCGACTATCAAAATCGTTGACGACTAATTTAATAGTCGATGCGTTGTTTGAAGCTTTGTAAGATCACAAAAGACGCAGGAATAAGTAGTAGGATTTAAGAGTGTAATAACGGACTGAAACAGAAGATGGCAGCACTGCAAGTACAAGGATGCCAGCTGCCGTTAAACCCCGAAGAAGAAGAAACTGTGTCCCAGAATTCATAGCGCGGCCCAGCTCAGTTTCCAACAATGGTGGCAGCTGGTTAGTTTTAATATTACTCTTATTATTCTTTCTGGGTCACAAAATAAACGTTTACCATATTTTCAGGCGAGAATGTAGCTGTGTAAACCTCAAATATCTGCTCAGTTTATCAGGACACCGCATATTTTCAAAAGCGCTCCGACGTTTTCTGAGACGTCTGTTACCCACTAGCTCGATAGCTAGCCGGGGGCAAGGCTAACTAGAGCCGTGAGAACACCAGACTCCCGGCAAATCGTTTTCAAACCCACCGCCGTCTTTTGCTACTCAGGTTAAACATGATATATGAGTCACTTTGATAACTTAAAAATGTTATTGTTTGGCTTTTTTCAGTATTTTATTTGTTCCTGAGTAAATCGGTTTGGCTGAGATTAAAGTTATAGTTTTTACACAGCTGAGTAAAGTCAAGCAGACAGCTGATTATCAGAAGTGTGAGATGCTGGAGAATTTACTCCGGTGAGTTTATTAAACTCCACCGAAACAATCTACAAATTTCATTAAAATTTAATAAACTATCATCTTCTCTTTCTTTTTAGTTAGCACATACCTGAAACACTTAAAGCTGTAAGCTAATGATATATAAGAGCAGATGCTGCTGGTGCAATAAGCTGCAGTTTTTACGTCCAATGATGATCTGATTAGTTGACTAATCGCAAAAATAATCGGTGACTAGTCGACTATCAAAATAATCGTTTGTGGCAGCCCTAATGAATATAAACAAAAATCTAAAAAAAAAAAAAAAAAAAAAAAAAGGGGGGGGGGGGAGGGGGCTCACCTCATCGACAGGCTGCACGTCTGGGAGCTCAGGTCTGAGCAGTGCAACATCTCTGTCTGGTTGATCTTGAGAAAGGTTCTCATTCCCTTTTGAAGTTTTATTCTTCGACTCAGACGAATCTGACCGAGCAGCTTTTGGCTCCGATTTGGCTTTGTTTTCACCAACGCTGTTATCCTTTGCTGCTGGTGGCCGTTCTTCTGCTCCCCGCTGGTTTTCTGAATCTGGCTCAACAGACGGATTCTGGTCTGCCTCAGGAACTTCCTTGGCCCGCTCAGCGTCCGGCTCATCCTCAGCAGTTCCTAGAGTCTCGACCCACTGCCTGTTGGGTCTCCTCTGATGCAAGTCATTCCTGTTTAATCTGGCTTCATCAGCTCTGTACCTTAGGGCATGTTGCTGTTGAGGTGCATCCCCTCCTGCAAAATGATTGCGGTCCTCAATCCTGAGGCGAGGTTGAGCTTGCGGTTGTTCCAGCTCTGGTGGTGGTGGATCCCTTCGAGGGCGGCGTAAAGGTGCCATGATGCCATGCTGGAAGGCTGCTTGCACACTTCCATACATGAACACCTGTAGAAGAGTCAAACATATATTTATTTATACAAAGCAAAGACATACAATGTATTGCTTTATTAATGCAAATAATGCTGTGTATACAACGCAAGCTCCATAATGTGAATTAATGTGAAAAAGGGGACAATTTGTACCACAACGGCGATCACGATAGTGAGCAGGACTGGGATCTGCAGGGTAACTGGTAGATCTTTGAGGAGCGCTCGAAGAAATTCACTGATTCCCTGTCCGAAGTGCTTCAGTGGCTCTGTGATAAAGGTCGTAATGGTAACAGAGATTGCCTAAAAAGGGAAGGATGTCTAGGTCATAACAAAGTCCAAGCGCATACCAAGGAACACAGTTTGGCATGGTAAAAATATATAGCAGTTAGAACAAGGTAGACTGGTTGCTGGGTAAAATCGGTGTAAAGAAGGTGCTGTACCAAAATCCTCCTGGTGACAACTTTGGTTTTTGCCACAGTGGCTGTTTTTTTTCACGTTTTGTCTGCAACAACTTGCCAACTAATAGCCGAGCAGTTGCACAACTTGAAAAAGTGTGACACAAACTGGACATGGAAGCAAAAGTTGTGCTTCAGTGCTGCAGCCAAGATGTTTCGAAATGCAATTTCAAAATTTGTACTTTTTACTTCACAACTGGAGGTTGTCGTATGGTCGTGGGCAGTGTGTGACTGGCAACTTGCTCGCTCACTTCTACGCTGTCAACATATTTGTCACATGTCCAAAATGGCAGCCAAATTAAAACCATGTGTTTAGTGGTGATGTGTCCGCAAAACCTCAATAACCCTTAACAGATATTCCAAAGAGTGGCCTACCTTGGTTGGAGGTACCAACAGGATGGGATTAACCATGAGAACTTCATAGTATCTCTTACAAGGGTCATCTTGAAGAGTCCAGGTGCTTCTAAACCACTCTGCAGGATACCAAATACAGGTCCAAGCTTAGGCAGACGTTATGAGCCAAATACGCTTAATATATGCAAAACAGCAATGCTGGAGTCTAAAACTGTTAAAGCAGCTGAGACTTCAGAGTTTGCACAATGACTCCACAAGGACTTAAATTCCTCTCCATCTCATGGCTGTGCAGTGAAACATATTTCAAAATGATATTTAATACGCTCTAAAAAGGAATGTTTTTCTCAGCCAGTTAATATTTTAGATGCACGAGGTTTTCACAGAATGCCGTGACTGTTCGTGCTTGGTGATCGCATACCTTTCAAACTGTCACTCCAGTCAATTTTCTTCACCCCAGTGCATTTTGCATTAAAGCCTTCCATCTTCACTATATTATTTTGATGCTCAGCAAAGGCAATCTGAACAAAATATACATATTTATTAAAAACATTGTATTTTACAATCAAAGCACTGAAATACAGCTAAACTGAAACCACTGAAAGCTGCAGGAGCTCCTATTTACCTTGTACAGGTAGAACCAGTTCCAGATAATACTAACGAAGAAGCAGACGGCAAACAGTCGTCGGAACTGCACAAACCAGGAGATCGTTGTCCACAGTTCGGTGCTGATAATGGCTACTATAATCAGGACAAATGACCCAATCTGGAGGAGAGAGCAGAGTACAGTTTGAGTGGTTACAGAAAATAGAAACCATTAAAGCACAGTAGAAGCATTAAGAAGAGTCAGAATAGAAGGAAGCCAGAGGTAAAAGCTACTAAAAACTTACTTTTAATACTGTGTCCAGCTCCACCCCAAAGGTGTCTTCAAATCGCCACTTCCAGGCCTCATAATCATGCGGTTTAAGGTCCACGAGTATCTGACTGATGGCGTTGTCCAGAGCGCCTGTTCTCCATCTGTCTTCACCCTCCAGAAGTGTCTGGATCTCTGTCATGGCTTGTTTGGACAGTTTGACTTTGGCATCAAAAAAGACATCTGTGGAGTCACTGGGCTGGGGAGAAATTAGAGCAAGTGTCTTAAAATTGCAATATTTATGACACTTGGCCAATTATTGAACCAGAGAAAAATTATGGCACAATATGTTCAACTAAAATCTCATAATTCACCATAAAACATGAGATGACCACCTACCACACCCACTCTTTGTATTTCCTTCAACAGTCTGCTCAGAAATCGCTTGAACACTGGACTGCATGTTGGCTGTTGTGAGATGAGCTTGATCGTCTTCTTTTGATCTTCATTCTGAATGAAGGAAGGTGGTGTAACGATATGAAGGATATCTTCTTGGCACACTTCGCCATAATTTAAACATCTCAGCCTACCCGAGTCTTGTTGCTGACCCACTGATGGCTGTTCTAGAAGTAGTAACAAAACTCAAATCATGTATAATTGGTTTCTTGTACATTCAGTGATGATCTCAAGCCAATAGAGCACCTTTGGGATGTGGTGGAACTGAAATGTTTGCAGAACCTTGTTGAACATAAGACCGCTCTGAATGCAAAAGAGGCTCCAACACAGGACTAACAAGGTGTACCTAAGAAAACATGCACAGCGAGTGCACATGTATACATAAAATGTGATTGAATGTGATAGGCTAACTTTGTGATGACACCATAGTAACAGCCTGACTTTTACTATGGTAATTTCCTGATACTCTTGATGGTCCAGTATCTGTAAGTCTGACTCTAGTTAATAGAAAGTGAGAGGCTTAGAGTGCGGCTAGTCCTATCCCTGATCCTCAGATCATACTTTACTTTCTTTTTAGAGGCTACATTTCAAAAGTCCCTTAGAAAAAACTTTCCAGACTCCTTAAACCTTCCACACAATTCTGTTTAAAAAGGTACATGAAATTGTTTTCTAAGCTTGAACGCAGAGCTTGACTCAGGAGTGTAAAACGTGTCAACAATTGTGCTAACAATGAGAAGAAAGTAATAAGCCTGGAGCCTAAATACTGTTAGACAAATTGGAAATTGTTTTTCAGTTCTACACCTTCAATTAACTCATTCAATTTGAATGGGGGAAAACTTATATTTTGAAAATATGAATATGCATTGTGCCTGATTTATTATTCAAAACACCAACCTGTTTCTGTAAATCCTCCACTTGCTCTTTGCAGGACGTCAGCTCGGTCTGGCTAGAGTCCTGATTGTACTCTCTTCTTTTAGTGCCCACGTTGTCATAGCTTGCTGGCTGCGATGCAAATACACACTCTTAATGAAAGAGCTGGACAACACAACGTCTTCACAGTGATCAGAACCGTGTCAAATGTAGCTGGGTCAGAGTAAACAATCTCCCAACCTCAGTAGGCTTCCTCATTGTTTTGGTGCTAGCATCGTAGTTGAGCATATCGTAAGGGTCGAGCCACTCGTTGTCCTCCTGCTGGCCCACGGCAGTGAGCGACAGGCTCCACAACAAAGCAATAAAGAACATCCTGGCCGGGAGAAGACAGGCTCCTAACCAGAGTTAGATCCTTGACAGTGAAAGCAAGCACAGGTGTGCACAACTTTAGCTAGCAACGTTAGCTAAGTTTAAAGCTAATTTTTAAAGCAACTTTAGACTCACTGAATAAAACGTGACGTTTAAGGTAATATGACAGGTTGAGGCGTGGGTCACATATTAAAACTAAACCGTCTATACTGAACAAAACAACATAACAGACCTTTCCGCAAAAGGAACCGCTTTACTGTACAACCGCGTGACGCAATTTAAGTTTGAAGGCTCATGGGTAATGTAGTTTTGGGAAGAAAAAAAAAAAGTCCATTTTGGTAAAGCCGTAGTATTGATATTAAAAATCAGCTCAACCACACATGCAACTTCATAAGTAAACATACAGGAGCATTTTTTACAATTACACAAACTGAAATACAGATAAAGTATCAGATACTAGAAATCCTAATAAGTGCTTGAGCAGATTTGCTTTCTTACACTTGCATTGATGCACACAATTTGGTAATAGAAATTTTAAAAATGTAGTTTATTTATTTAGGTCACAGCAGCGTTAGTGTTTCTCCAGCATGACCGAGGACACTGAGCAGATGTTTCTGTGCAGGTCAGACTTCAGGAAGTACTCGCGCCTTTTTGAAATAGAAAAGACGTCATTCATCAGGTTGAGTTCGCTTCCTGCTTGGCCTGTGCAGTCTAAGACAGATGTTTTTGCACTTTTATAGCTGTGGCTGCATTAGACAAAGGATGAAATGTTTTTTTTGTAAAATGCTTGAACAACCAATCTGAACAAAAACTTTATTGCAAAGATTGGTATTTACACGAGACAAACATTTATCAATAAACTTTTACTGCATTTTACAGTTAAGCTGTTCAGTGAATCCTCTTCCTTCCAGGGGGTTCAAGGCAAATCAGCTACATCTTCACAGAGACGTATACATAAAACCTGGATGTCATATCTCCCAGACATGTCTGAGGTCTCCAGGGCTTTAAGAAATCCAGCAAAGGTTCCAAAACAGAGACTCATGTTTATTTTGTCTGTGATACAGGAGCCAAAACTGAACCATCGTAGTTCACCAAGCTCCACAAATGCTCAGTTATAACACGAGTCCAGGGAGTTGAATAATAATAATAATAACGACAAGCAGAAACTCAAATGCATTTTCATTTTCGCCCTTTACCACTCTTCACCCCTCCTTTGCCACCCTTAGCCTGTCGTCCCTTTCCGCGCTTTCCTTTGCCTCCTTTAGCACGTTGTTCTTTTCTCTGCATTCCCCGCAAATCTTTCTTCATGCGCCCGTCCACCACCTTGAAGACTCCTTTGACACCAGGAGGCCGTCTCACCTTCTTCCCAGCGCCCTTTTTGCTCACAACGTATGTTACTTCTCTCTTTTCTTTCCCCAAGCCGGCTTTCTTGTATATACTGAAAGAAACACAAACAGTATTGAAATTTTCTCCTGGGTAAAACAGCCAGTTAGTTTTGTCTTCACAGCCCCACAGATGTGACAACATACCTCTTCAGCTGAGCCATCTTCTCCCTCTCAGAGATGTCCACTGTGTTGACAACCGCTTCTGCTTTCTTCTTGGCCTGCTCCATTTTTTTCAACGTCTTGAAAAGAAACAGCGGAATTAATACATTCAGAAATACACCGATTACTTCGAAAAGCTCCTCGGGCTACAAGTGTTTTACCCTTCTCTTCTTCCTGGCCTTGGCCTCAGCAACTCGTTTGATTGGCCGAGCATTGATCTCCTTCCATTTTTGTTTGTATTCCTCCACCATCTCCTTGGTGACCGGCACCGGCCTCTTCCGGTGTTTCCGTTCATCATCGAGGAACCACTCCGGTACTTCCCACGGCTCGTCAGAGGTGGCGAACCTGAAACGGCATACACAAGGTGTTATTCGCGATCTTCACTTATTCCAGCAGGTTTAAGCCTTATTTGTCGAAAACAAATGTTAACCCGAGTATACGCATCGTTAGATGCAATCAGCAATCTGAAAGGCAGATTCTTTTCCATTAGTACCTATTGGGATTGACTCAGCAAAGTTTTAGGTCATAGTACCTGGTACCACTGCTCGACTGGGGTTCCAAGCAATCCGAGCAGATACTAAAATGTGACGCCGTCAGAGTGCGTGCCACCGATTAGCTGGTCAGTGGCGTCACTCGATGAGTCGCAAGAGCGTCTCCTTCCAAAAAATCAAAACTGCCCTTTTTGAAACCCGAAATGGCTACAACCCCCCCCCCCCCAAAAAAAAAAAAAACAAAACAACGCCATGGTCCCAGAGTCTGCCAAAAAGCCACAGATGGAGCACCAGGTATTAGGGCTGTGCCATTTGACCAAAATCTCCATATAACAATTTCTCATCCCGACAACAATATAAATCACAAAACGGTGCATTTTCTGTAAATTCTGTGAAACTCGGGCAACTCGACCTGCGTGAAGTGTGGGCATCGTGCACCTGGAGTCGAGTGTTTTAACCGATACATAAAACTGCATTTTTTTAGACATAAGTTGTAACGGCCGCCATTTTCTTCTTGAGTATTTATTACATGGCGTGCTGCAGGGAAAAGCCATGTTCTAACGTTTGAGCCTAAGGTTTATTTTGACCACCTGACGGCTCTTTTCTTCTCATCCATAAACCCTCTCCACACTCCTTCACGTGATTCTTGCGTAGGTGGTAGAAGAGAAAAACAAGATACTGCCGTATACGGGTTTTTTGTGACACCACGAAACAAACGATAGCGCGTAACATGAAGCGACAGATATTTTCCTGTCAACATCCGACATATTTCATCATATAGAACAGCCCTCCCAGGTGCATCAACACTTTGACATCCACCTTTGTTATAGCGTTCGTGTTGTATACTAATAAGGTCACAGAACGCTCAGCAGCATTATTAATAATAATAATAATAATACATTTTATTTGAAAGCGCCTTTCAAAACACTCAAGGTCACTGTACATAGTAGAATAAAAGCAACAAAAGCAAGAAGTTTACAGAATCATAAAAGCACAAGACATAAACAAATAAAATAGCAGAGTGGAGAGGTTATGTGGGATAAGCTACTTTGTGCAAGTGGGTTTTGAGTTTGGACTTAAAGAGAGAGAAGGAAGAGATGTTTCTTAAATCAGGAGGTCGGGAATTCCAGAGTCGTGGAGCAGAGCAGCTGAAAGCCCTGCTCCCCATGGTGGCAAGACGGGGGGGAAGGGACGGAGAGTGAAAGGGAAGAAGAAGATCTGAGACAACGAGATGGGGCGATGATCTTGATCAGGTCAGAGAGATATGGAGGAGAGAGATGATGAATAGCCTTAAATGTGTACAAGAGTATTTTGAAATTGATGCGATATTTGACCGGGAGCCAATGAAGCTGCTGCAGGACAGGAGTGATGTGGTGGACAGAAGAGGTCCTGGAGATGATACGGGCAGCAGAGTTCATCGCTATGATGACAACCACGGACATTTGCTAGTTCTGGATTGTAATGGAAAAAGATCCAAAGCACACACCTGTGGAAGGAGCTGTCCACCAGGTCCCTTGCCCTCTTCTTAGATGTAGCGATCTGAGTGCCGAGTGCCAGGCCTTCTGGACTCAGGATTCTAGCTTTCTTACCTAAAGAAACAGTCAGTCATCCAGAGTTACACACACACAGGCTAAAAACAGAATATAAGCTCTAAAGCATGAGATAGGACATAGACATATCAAATATTGCTGAGATGCAATGGTGCATGTTATTTAACTTAAGAGCACTTTTATTGGAAACCATGCGGGTTATTCAAATGAGTTTTCAACCCAGCTGTGGCAGCAGCAGTGCAATACTTCAAGTTACAAAAGAGTTGAGAGGTGCAACACCAAAATGGATGGGTGCCAGCACGCAGCACCATGCAACAGGGGGCGCTCACCAAGCATGAAAACTGACTGACTCTTCCTGAAGATGGCAGACTAAAGGTTCACCACTGAGTGCAAAGATGCACTGAGGAAGAGTTTCAGCACTCGAAAACTGACAAGCAAACAATTTAGAAGATCGGAGAATTATGTGCTGCCTGGCAAAAGCATAGTTTCTTTGTAGGGCTTCAAACGTAGGGCTTAAGATGAGCTCTGTCAATTGTTCTGGAGCCCAAATGTGCATAAATAAAGAAATGTCTATATGCGACATTTAGATGATGACGAGAAGTGTTTGGGGATGCTGACGACCTCACTGTCATACTCACTGGTACTTTCGACAGGAACAACCTGGAAGTCGTCGTCATCATCGACCTCTCCTGATACTCCACCAGCCCCCCGGGCCTGCTTCATTCTGGTAATCTCCCTAAAAGGAAACCGGTGAACATGTTACCTGTATATTAGCATTAATGTTAAGAACAGTTTTAAGAAATTGGAAATATTGCAGATTTCTTTTCAGTTACGCAATCAAACTAAGCTTATTAATTATGTAACACACTGGACTAAAGAGAGCCACACTTAATGTGCTTTTACGTTTCATCATCGCTGCTGTCATCCGAGTCACTGTCACTCTCCTCTGCAGCTTCCAGTGATGGTCCTGCCTTTTCCTCCTCTGGCAGAGCAGCTTCTTGCTGCTCCTCCTCCTCCTTTATGTCTTCCTCAGCTTTCCTCTTTTTGCCTTTTCCTAGAAGTAAGAATACATACAAGGATAGCTACTAGTCCCTCACAAACACAATTTCATTTAAAGCTGTGAAAAATAACATGTATGTGAACGTGTGAGTGTGAAGACATGAACACGAGGAGGAGAAACACTTCACACCTGACTGTTTAGTCCGGAGCCACTCGGTCTGTTTGAGCTCGCTCTCTGCGTCTCCTTCGAGGCCAATCTCAGAGAAGATGCCCTACGGGTACACAAAGCACGGTGAAAGATCAGAAATCAAGTAGGAAGCAGGTGCCACATCACACAGCGAACAGGTGCAGCAGAAGAATACCTGAGCTTTAGATGTTGTGTTACGAGTCAAACACATACCTTGCTGAACCACAGGTCGGCCTGACGCTCCATCTTCTCATCTTTTCCCTCTAGCTCCACCACCAAGCCACCATCCTGCTCTTCATCCTCCTCCTCCTCTTGGTTGGTAAACTTTACTCTGAAAACCACAGAAATGAATCGTGAACTTTGAGGTCTTCTAGAAAGGTTGGGCTTTCTTTCTGGTAAAATAAATAAATAAACAGACTTGAGCTTCCAGGGAAAAACAGTAAGCATCAAACTTGTGGAATGACAATAACAATTCTAGTAAATCAGTCTAGTTTGAGACCAACTCTGCTAAAAATAAATTTGTACTCACTGAACATGTATACTAGGGGTGGGTTTTAATAATCGATTCATCGATTAAAAGTGATTCTGGCTTGGATAACGTGATATCGATTCATTAAAATCCTGAATCGATTTTTTATATAAATGTATTTTGCCCAAAATTCCAGAATCTCAGGTGAAACGTCACAAATTTTGACAACCACCAAACATTTAAAACAGTAAATGAGAGCAGGAACACGGCTTCTGCACAAAGACGTAAACACAAAGCGTGGAGCCGCCAAAACATCAGAATCAGTGAGATGTCGTCTTTCTCACCGACGACACGGTCGGGGCTGAAAGCCGACAGCTCGCTGATTCTGATGTTTCGGCGGATCTGCGCTTTGTGTTTACGTCCTTTTTGCGCTGATTCTAAAGCTGTTAGTTTTATCTCTCTCCAAACAATATTGACTGAACCAGCAGCAAAAGAAGATCCAAACTAAGCTTCACATAAAGATCGTCATGAATTCACTGACTTTTGCTGTTTTGCTTCCACCAGGATAAAATCACACTTCATGCACAGCTCTCTCTCTCTCTCTTTTTCTCAGTGTACTTCAAGAACAGTTTCCCGTCTATCCCCGAAATCTGTTTTCTGCATTATTCGCTTGCTTGTTACGCACAAGTCTACCATTGTTCGCAGGCTGTCGGCCGATGTTTTTTTTCCTTTTACTTACTTCCGAAAAGAAAACCTAATTTCTGCCGTTCAACAGGCGTCTGAACAAATTTAAACTTTTTAAAATTATACAAAATGCAAAACGCTGTGTCTGTAATAAAACCGCTGTAACTTCAGAGGTAATGTTCATGTGTTGATTAATGGTTTTCTTTCGTTTCTGATGTACTGCAGAATATTTTTATAAAATCCAGGCCAGGAAAATCACCTTCATGTTTTTCTGTTTTATCTTCAGCTACTTTGACACAAAGGCCTCTGCTGTGATGCTCACACCTGTGATAAAGTCTGGAAAGTGTCAGCTTCCTTTAGATACAAAAATATGTAAATGTACTGATCTGAATTATAATATTTCTGACTGTCAAAATTTCCCAGATTTAAATCGAATTGAATCGAATCGATTCAGGACCTTGTGAATCGGAATAGAATCGATTCTAGAAATCAATGACGATACCCAGCCCTAATGTATACATGCTATTCAGTGCTTAACACCTTTCTAAAGAGAACTCCTACAGAGCCAGGCACCACATCACCAGTACCTCAGAGTGCTTTTGCTCTGAATGGCCTCTTACTTCTTTTTTGGTGCTTTCTTTTCCAGCTCCTTTTGTCGCCGTTCCACCTCTTCCAGATCCTCGTCATCCAAATCAGATGCCAGTGACATTTTATCTGCATCATCGCCATCTTCATCGGAGAGGTGAAAATCATCGTCTTCATCTACCAGAGTGTCCGCTGCCTTCATGTCCCCCTTTGATATGTCAACAAGCACCTGAGGGAGCGAGAAATTAACATGAAGCCGCTTCTCAGTGATAAAGCTCGTGGGACTTGAACTCTGTGGGAATCAGCGGTATTCTGATCTTGAGTTTGGTGCTTTTGGGAAGCAGCGTGTGACGTTTACCTTTTTCTTCTTGATGGAGACGAGAGAGAACAAGGACGAGTCCTCAGTGGAGGCGATGGACACACCCGGTAGATCCATCTTCAGCTCCACTCTCTCTCTCTGCTTCCGCTGCTCCTTCAGCAGTTTCCTCTTCTTCCTGCCAAATCAGCAAGAGACAGTTTCTTGGTTTGCCCCTACAACTGCATCCGTGGCAAAAGCTAAGAGGTGAAACTAAAAGTAAAGTGTTGCTTCTCTTTAAGGCAAGATGCACCTATCAAGACAAAGTAGGAAAGATGAGGAATTAATGTCACCGAAAACACAAAAAACTAAAGCGGTTCATACCGTTTGAGCTCAGCCACCTCCTCAGCTTTCAGCTCTGCCAGCTTTTTCACCATTTCTTCCTCCTCGTTGTCCTCACCCTCCTCCTCTTCATCCTCCTTCTTTCCTGCTTCTTCCTCTGAATTGCTCCCTTCTTCATCCGAGCTTAAGCTAAAAACAATGTAGAGATGATTTATGTGTGACACACTTTAACAAAGATTTAATATTTAAATTGCTTTTTCTTTTCTTTTTTTAAACCTGATCTCCTGGTCGAGCTGCTTAGCCTCGTCTTTCAGTTTCTTAGCTAGGTATCTCCTCAGCTTGGACCTCCAGTTCAGCAGCAGGCTGCAAACGTGAGAAAAGACATGCAAACACGGCCCGTGTTAACAACACTTCATGCTACAACACGTTCTCACACCATCTGATGTATGTGATGTGCAAGCACAGTAAAGTAGCAGCAGCTTACTAAAGCACAAACGTGGCGAGTGAGAGATGGAAAAGCTCACCGGAGTTCTTTGCGGCCCAGGACTTTGATGTCACGACAACACTCCTTTATTTCATTGCTGGTTGCTGAGTGAAACTCCAGATCAGGATTGTTGAAGGTGATCTGAATGAGACAGAGCAAGAAAAGCACGAGTTTTCTTCTTAGTTCTTATTCTTAACAGGACTGTCTCAAAGCCCCCCCCCCAAACACACACACACACACAAACAAAAAAAGCTCACCTCACTGGCTTTTCCCAGAAAGTCGACTGGGTTCTCGGCTTTCAGAAAATCGGTCACCGTGAAACTGTGGTAGAGCGTCAGATCTCCATCTGTATATCCCTCCGCCTGCAACAGAAGAAGAGCTGCTTCATCACTGATGGTTCATTTCTGGGCTCAAATGTGCCTTAAAGTAAGTCTTAAACCTTGTGACTGATAAATAAAACAAAGTGTTTAAAAGCTAAAACTTTTCATAACAGGCAATCACAGCCAGCTCTGACATGCTTATCGTGACCAAACACTTGTCAGTATACATGCCTTTGGCTTCTTTACAGGGATCAGCTCCTTCACAGTTTTGGCCTGCACCTCCACCTCTTTGAATGCATACTTGGGGTCAAAGAACTTGCTGTCGATTTTGTCCGGGGCAACAAAACCTGATGATGACGACAATGGGGGAGGTTTAGGTGAGGTTTAGTCAAGAACAAGGTCAAAATTAAGGTCATTATTTATTGTCTTCAAAAAGCGAATGAAATAATAAAGGTTGTGCTAATGACACCGACCCTGACAGATGACAAAGATCTCAGCAGACTCATTCCTGGATGCCTGCGGTTTGGTGGCCTGCACCTTCTTGAAGAACTGCTGGAAGATCCAAAGCAGAGGCTGGTAGTCTTTGGAGCGAAACACCTTGGTGACAAAGGTGCCTCCTTTGGTAAGAAACTCACAGGCCAACTTCAGAGCCATGAGAGTCAGGTGAGCTGTGGGTGAAAAAGGGAGGATTTCAAAATTAGATTTAAATACCAAATACTGTGGAAAATGGACATGAACTAGTTTAGGCACAACAGAGACACAAAATCAAAGAGTGGTAAGGATGTATCAAAAAAGAACCCCTTACAATCCTCTTCAACCAAATTAAATCATTTTGGACATATTGTGCGAATGCTGTTTTACTGCAGTCTGATCTCTAGACGTTTTGTCTCGACTCACCTTGGGAAAAGGCATCGTGCTGCCAGTTAGCGCCCACATTTGGGGCTCCATCGTTTAACACAACATCCACTTTCCAAGTCTGAAGCTCCTTTCTGAGAGACTGTACAACGGAAAGAGTGTCTCATCAGTTAAAACCATGTCACAAACATAGCGTTGGCTGTCCACATCTGTACTGTTGAAATATCATCTCTGATTTTATGTTTTTTCAGTGATGCTGTGAACAGCAGCAGCTTTCTCACCTGTCTGCATTTCTCAGTGGTGATGTCTTCTTGAAGTGTCACCACGTTGGGGATGGGTTTAATGGGGACCAAGTCAACACCTGAGAAGAAGAAACCACTCATATGGGGAAGTATTGTCACACACATTACAGCTGCTTTAGAAGCATAACAGAAACAGAGCCATTTATCATTGGAGAAATTTGCACTCACCGATTATCAGACTTGAAACAGGCATAAACTTAGACGCTACCTGCAACCTGGAAAAGGAGATTTTGAATTCAACTTTGATTATTTTGCATAGTACAAATCACTCATTTATCCGTTTTCGCTTCCGTCATGACGTATTGTACCGTAATGTCATTTCTGTAAAGCTCGTGCATTTTATCTTGTAATCACAGCAAAAGAAAGTCTGTGATTATAGTGAACCAGAGTCGTGCTCACCAGAGAGGAGGTCGAGGTTGGTAACACACGGTCCTAAGTTAATGCAACTTTACACAAACTGCAACTGTACAATCACCAGTCAGCTCCTCTTCCCTGACTTTCACCCCCTACTTTCTCCCCTCTCCCCCATACTGTCATTATATTAATGCTGCTATCCTGTATATATCGTACTTACTATTGTTTGAGTACTTGCGATTATTTTATTGTACTTTTTATATTTTACATTTATATTTATTATTTATCTTGCACCAAGGGAGTGGCACTCCAATTTCGTTGTACTCTGTACAATGACAATAAAGGCTATTCTATTCTATTCTAACACTTCTGTCAACGTGGTCGCTGTTTTCTCTTCTCTCTGTCCCTGACTCAGCTGCCACTTGTTATAACAAAGACCTTTGGTGATCGTTCAAATGTGACAGAAGCGAATGACCAAAGACTGCAAAGTGGTCAACTGGCCAGCTTCCCCCCAGAGGGGTTACTTCTTTTCCTTTTGTTACCACACACGACGGCATGTCTGGTGACGGGATGCTTACCACCCTCCAGGTGCAGCGCACAGATCCACCAGAGCTCGGGCTTTCTGCAGAAACTGGAACTTACGGTTAAGCTGGATCAGTTTGAAGGAGGAACGAGAGCGATAACCTAAAAATTACACAAAAGAGGAGATTTAAAAGATTGCCAGCAGTCTGCAACCCACACTTGATATCGATCGGAGCTTTAGCCTGCTAATGCTAATATCACGACAGTCTCGAGCTCGTGTTGTTTTCCGGTACTCTACCTGTTTCTTTGGCCAGGTGGTAGAATTTATCTTTCCGGGTCTTTCCGACCTTAAGTTTCTTCCCCATATTTGCTGCTTTACTTTTACGCCGGACCTTAACACACAGATATGTCACACACTCAAAACACCCCTCTGCCTATGAAAACAGCACGTGTACACGTGCCGGCGCAGGACTACGACGTCACACTTCTTCTTCTTCTTCGGATTTGTTTGTTAGTTTCGCGCATGTTTCGCCACCTGCTGTTAACAACACATTACTACGATATCTTAAATAAAATGCATTATTATTATTATTATTATTATTATTATTATTATTATTATTAATGCCGTTGCTGCTATAAATATATCCAGTTATATGGACAAGATTAGTACTAGACACACAAAAATAGCTCATGTTTATGAATTGCTATTGAGGGAGAAGGACTGTTCTTGTCATGCATACAGGCGATCGTGGCTCAAGAGTTGGGAGTTCGTCTTGCAATCAGAAGGTTGCCGGTTCGAGCCCCGACTCCGACAGTCTCGGTCGGTGTGTCCTTGGGCAAGACACTTCATCTGTTGCCCACTGGTGGTGGTCAAAGGGCGCCAGTGTCCGGCAGCCTCACCTCTGTCAGTGAGCCCCAGGGCAGCTGTGGCTACAATGTAGCTGCCATCACCTGTGGGTGGATGACTGGATGTAGTGTAAAGCACTTTGGGGTCCTTAGGGACTAAGTAAAGTGCTATACAAATACAGGCCATTTACCATGGCAGTCTGAGCAATGTAAAATAAGACTGTAATTAATTCATTCAACAACTCTCCATTACCCATTAATTGCTTTCATCTAATGGCATCACTCTTTACAGATCAAAAATTAATTAAGTGAAAATAACACACCATGCTTGGTTTGCTGAAATTACAGAAAACAGGGATCCACAGTATTTACTCTGGCCTATACTGGTGTCCGGCGTGCTTATAGTTTTTCAGTTACAAAGGTGATGATACATTTCTGTCCATCCATCTCTTTAGGAGCTAATCCCAGCTGCTATAGGGCAAGGAGCGGGGTACACCCTGGACAGGTCACCCATCTGTCGCAAAGAGACAGACAACTATTCACACCTACAGGCAATTTAGATTCACCAACCTAACCCCATCAAACTATGATTAATGCTCCATGGGTTAAAAAAAAATTTGGTCAAATAATTCACAACTCCTGCCTACAACAAAGACTGGATCAACAAACAACTGCGGCCATATTGTAATAGTATATGGGGTCTGTTAATAAACATAACATCATTTTTTAAATCTTTATCAATGTTTATTTTGTTATTTTTTATCACAGCCAAATGAATTTAGGGAAAACACTTTAGTGAAGACTACAGCTGTCAGAAAGGCCTGTTTCTGGACCGTGTGTTGATCAGTCCCAGGACAGAGAAGGCACTGGCTGCTGCCGTCACCAAACTGATGGCCCCAATGGCTCGTGAAGCCTGTGGAGACAAGAAGGAGGGGCAGGGCGTGGACTGCAAGTTAGAATAGGAGCAGCAGAGGCTGATTGATTTTATTGCATATTTACAATACAGCATGATTCCAAACTTAACAAGACTAACTCATTAGTCTGTAACTCAGATTTGTCTAACTTATAAGAGGAAGCAGGCAACAACACATTCATTTACAGTAAACCTTTTTTTCCCGTAAACTCTTTTGAGCTGATTATTTAATTCAAAGCTGATTTGTTGTGTAAAGATTAAGGCTTTGGCAGGATGTATTTGGCTCTTAAACATAGCTTTAAAGTAGATTTGGATGTCGTTGTTTTCAATACAGAACATGGTCATAATTAAAGCAATTATAAGATTATATGTGGGTGAAAAATAGAATTATAAATTATATTTTGGGACAAAGTATCATGTTTTCATTTTAGTGGTATAGTAGAGCCCTAGGATGGATAAATCCCTGATGTTAAGGTTCACTCTGATTTGCCACTTTGGTCAATGTTTTTAAATGTCTGACAATGTGAGACTATGACAGGGACAATGTTTTGGATTTATTAGTCGCTTTTAGTGACAGAAGCAGAACAAACAGTGAGAGACCTGCTCAGACACCCCCTCCCCGTAACGAAGAAGGGTAACGAAGTGCTCGCAGTTGCTCCCCAGCAAGTCATAAGAGACCTCCTGGCCAATGAGGACTTGTGCCCGCTGGATGATTTCACAGACAGGGAGGGGTGTGTGGTTGTGGTCATACTTGTTGTTGACACGGTAGGAATCACTTCCCACTACCTCCTTCAGTAGCTGCATGCGTACCACTGCCTTCCTGCTGAAGACAGACTTCACACTGGACATGGCGGCTGCCTGGCTCTCATCTGTGGGAAAGGAGGAGATGATTTAAATTGTCAAAGGGAAGAGAAGAAAGACTCTTCTGTAGGCTAAGGCTAATGACGCCAGACTTAAAGACCAGATATAAACACATTAGCACAATGAAGCTGGAGAATGAATGCTAACCTTTTTTCCACTCGATAAAAGTTAACGTGAGGGTTCCCGATGTTTAGAGACAAATGCAATCACAGGATGCTGTAAATGGACCAAACTTCAGTCAAGAGAACAACTGAGCTGTACGTTTTCATTTTTTTTTAAATCTCTCAGTCAGAACATACTCTATCATGTTTAGGTGGAAACTAGCGAGCTAACCTCCTGCTAACTTCAAACTCAGTTAAATTTCATAACTTCTGTTTTCATGGATGCCTGGATGTTAAACTGAATTGTTACACCTGGTAAAGCAGCAACGCTGATCATTTTATTAAGATGAAAGAATTTAGACAGTTTGTAACGCTCAGTTATACCGCAGTGTTCATTTGACTTTGGGACCTGAAGCGGAGTTTGGACCCAGAAACAGCTAATGCCATCAGACTAAAAGACCGGATAGAAATGGGGACGTTTTCAAGTATGAAACAGGGGGAGGGGATGCCAACATCTGCAGATAACAGGGGCCACACGCTTGTCAAAAAAGGGTAAAAACAAGTTTTGGTTAAAAGGGGGTGAAAATTGTGATATGTTATCCCAGCCCGTTTCACAGTGAATGCAGTTCACTATGAAAAAGGACATTTTTACAGGACTCTGGGTGTATTTGTGAAAAAGTAAGAACATCCTCTCTCTTTCCCTGGAAAATGCACATAATCATCAAAAAGTGTGAGCACCTCTATAAAGTTTCTGCAGTTTGCTGGCCTGGAGCATTCAGACGTGTGTAAACACGATCCTACAATATTCCCAGGAGTGCACATCATAGCCCCACGATGACCCAAGAGCTACATCTCAGACTAAAGGCTTCAGTTGGCATGTTGAATGTTAAAATTCATGACAGCTAGAAAAATACTGAACCAGTATGAATAGTTTGCCAAGATAAAGCCTCTTTTCTCTAAAAATGAGCACGACAGGAGAGTTTAGGTTTGCAAAGCTGCATCTGGAACAATGGCCCTCACTTACTAACAGTGCATACACAAAAATGTGTGCATGATTTATGGATACAAACATTTCATGCACAAATCAGTGATTTATCAGTATTTTCATACCTGAATTTGTTTACATGTTACATGTTACTAGTCACTGCACAGTGGCGTCAGAGTGGGTATTTCAGTTTAACAGGTCAACGAAGTTGTATTGTATTAATTTTTAACCTCCTTTCACTCTTCCTTCAATTATTTGATAAACGACGTCTCAGGAGTTATGAAGTGCCCAGACCTTAGTGAAATAAACAAAGCTAAAATTAATTTGAATTCAAATCAATTCAATTCAATAAAACTTTATTGATCCTGAAGGTTGACCCCGAAAGAAATTGGGTTAAGGCTGCCGACCTTTGCCAGCGCCATCTTACCCTCCGACCATACATACATTAGACAAACATCACATGGGGAAGACAGGTCAGAGAGGTATAACAATGGAAAATGCACAACATGAGGAAAGACAAGGAGAAAAAATAACTCCCCCCAGACTGAGCTCCAACAGGAAGATCAGTTTGAGAACAGAAAAAAACACCTCAGCACATGAATCATCACATCTCACAACATAAAGACATGAGCTTCGAAGGCGTTTGGAGGGGGTGGGGGGTGAGTGTAGGTCTGTGTCAGTGTACATGCGTGTGTGTGCGTTTTCCATGTTCAACCGAGAGAAAGTGTCCCTTCACCCGGTTATGCAAAAGTCAACAATCTTCGATCAGCGCGGATGGCCTTGAAGGAAGGTTGTTGTTCCAGTCAGCTTCAACCTTGGCAGGCCTTCAGCTGGTGCCAGTGGGATGGCCGTATGAGTGAAGATGGTGAATGTTTAGGTTTAGTGAGAACAACTGCATCCAATTTTACAATTGGTCTAATGTCCGTCACTGGTCACCAATTCTCTCAATTCCCGTTGTTCTTCTCCAAGATCATATCCATATTGAGTTCAAAACACAGTCTGAGTACTCACAGCCCTGCCCATCGTCTATCATGCCGGCCAGCCTTGTGGGATTTTGAACAGCTGTAGCCGCTTCTTGTACTTCGATAAGCCAGGTCTGAGCCAGCTCCAATCAGCCAGAACTCTGTTATCGTGGTTCCGAATTGGTAGATGTCGTTCATTGTCCTCCATCGAGAGTGTCGCCAGACAAACGATGCAACCGACCATCGAGTATCCGGCAGCAAATGTCTCCGCAGGACAATCGGGCTCTCCCAAGCCCAGGAAGGTGTCAATTCCGCTACGGGACCAGTTGATCAAATCCATAATTCTTTCGGTTTTAGAGAAGAAGACTGAGAAACTCTTTGAGGGTTAGAAAGCGAGACTATACAAAAGACATGAGAAGCCAAGCAGGAAAGATAAGGGAGAGGGAGAAGAATGCGACCGCCTCCGTCAAGAGCCAAGAGAGAACTATTCTCTAATTTAATTAAGCATCAGGATGTAGTTTGTAATGTGAGCCTTTTAACCTCAGTCTAAAACATGACAGGTTTATGTCAGATTTGTGAGGATAGCCGCAAGTTTTACGTTAGAAACTCTTTTACTGACCAACAGGAGTTAAGTTGATGATGTAACCATCTCCCAGGTAGAGAGCCCAATGCTGATAGGCTGGTCTGAAAATCTCAATGAGGTCACCAGGCTGGGGGTCACCGGAGAGGGCAGGAAGGTCCAGCTCATTAGAGGCCATCTACACAGAGAGCCACAGAGAGACATACATGCTTAAAAGGACATTTAAATAACAAAAATAACAGAAATATTTAGTTGATAGAATATTTGTCATTTTAGAAAATGTGAAATCTGTAACACACTTGCAAAATGTGAAGCCTTTCTCACTAGATTTGAGAAATCTTATCGCTGCTACATGCTTACAGATTATATAATTATTATTGATAAGGAAAACTGCTGCTAGAGTGACCGCTCACTCATATGTGTATCCCTCTCTGCTGTCATTCAATCCCCAAAACACACATGGCTAATGCACATTATCCAGCAAACTTACATTAGAGTTTTGTAGTTGTTTATCCATCCCACATCATGCTTCCACAAATTCTAAGAAGAGAGGAAGAACAGAGAGAAAATCCTTTCAATTCAGCTGATAAATACAAACTGCTTTTGCACCAATAGATGGAGAAATTCCACTTTCCTTTCCTAGTCTGATAAGATTCGAAAGGGAAAATAACAAAATTCCCAGAGCAAGAAAATGCTAGATAAAACACAATGTAAAGGTCACCCATACATACACGCACGCACAATACACACCAGCTCGCACAGACAATACGCACATGAGCTCTTGTTTCACCTGTGCTGCCACAATAGCAGCAGCACAAAAGGGAAGCTGACAGAAAATAGTTTGAGCACAGGTTATTTCACACAGGAAAAAAATATTTCACCTGTCATTTCATGTCTTTAATTCCCTCTCTCTCTTATTTTTCTTTCCTGGACGATAATGATTACAGTGTGAATATTTCCCAAGGTCAGAGTTTAATGTTGAATAAAATTTCACTTGGATGGCATGAAATCAATATCTGCCTGGGAGAGCAGCTGCTATATCCATCTCATTATTAATGTATGTATGTATTAAGACACGTTGAAAATAAGTGTCCATACATTATTCACCAAATCAAAACCGCATCAGCATCTGAGAGCTGCCACAAATACAGAAACATACATGTATAAAGTCATGTGACAGAAGTATATTGTAATAACTAAATCGAGGTTACAGACCAAATAGGCAACACTGAGCAAACATTTTAAAGAGAAAAGGCGTCCAAGAGTAGTACTTACTCAAACACCAGCAGCTTTTTCTTCCTCACCATTTTAATTCCCCATCATAAATTCACACAAAACCATAAAGAAATTCAAGAGAAGAGAAAAAAAGAGGTTCGAACACGAGTTCCTGAGAGGATGAGCAGATTTTGAATATCTCAAAACAAAACGAGAGGCTGGAGGTCCTGGTGGAGGTATTTCACTGTCCGCTGTGCTGACTGATAGCAGTTTGTCCCAGCTGTCAAAGTGACACACACATATAAACACGCACACACAGGCATTTCCTACCTGCTTTTGTCCCATTCAGAAGGAGCTGTTTGCAGATATATAGCTGGTTTCAGATTAACTCTGTCTGATCACTGTTCCTGGAAACTGACAGATGCACAAAATATCTTACATCGTGGAGTTTAGGTACAACACCTGGTGGACTGGTGTCAGAATAACAACCTGTCTCTAAATGTTCAGAAGACTTAAGAGATGGTTGTTAACTTCAGGAAGAGCTCAATGGCCCACACCCCACTGCACATCAACGGATCTGCCGTTGAGATGGTCATCAGTGTCAAGTTCCTGGGTGTGCACATATCAGCTGACCTCTCCTGGAACCTGAACACAACCACCATCATGAGGAAAGCCCAACAACGTCTTCACTTTCTTAGAATCAGAATCAGAATACTTTATTAATCCCGAAGGAAATTAGGGTTACAGCAAGCAGCACGCTAATGGCGCATGCGCACTTACAAAGGAACCTTCTGACCAACTTTACACAAACATCACATTGGGGAAACATGTCAGAGAGGTAGGCTGATAGGAAAAAAACAACGAAAATACATAACATGAGGTAAGAGGAGGAGAAAAAAAACTCCACTCAGACTGAGCTCCTAGTGGGAGAACAGTTTGATAACAGAAAAAACACCTCAGCACAAAAAGCACATGACTATCAATACACCATAGAAACACAAGACAAGCAACAGGGGCGGGTAAAGGGTGAGAGAGAGCCGGTGTAGACAGCGCATCCGGTCCTGCAGCATGTCTGCGCTGGTCCAGTCGACTGCCATCTTCCTCGGCACAAGCATCGAAGGCGTTTGGAAAGGGAGGGGGGATCAGTGTGTGCATATCAGTGTATGTGTGTGTGTGTCCAGAGTTCAGCTGAGACAGTGTCCTTCATCCTGCCAGGCTAAGTAAACAGTCTTCCAGCCAACCCAGGTGGCCTTACATGGAATGGGGGGAACAGTCTAAACACAGTCGTTATCATTAAGAAACTGAAGAAGGCCAGTCTCCCTCCTCTTATCCTCACATTATTTTACCGGGGAACCATTGAGAGCGTCCTCTGCTGCTACATCATTATCTGGTACGGGAACTGCACCCTCGCTGAAAAGAAGTCTCCGCAGCGGATCGTGAGGACAGCAAAGAGGATCATTGGAGGCCCTCTCACATCCATCTCCCAACTCTCTGACAGACACATCATTCGACATGCGAACAGCATAGTGAAGGACACTTTCCACCCCTCACATGCACTATTCTCCCTCCTTCCATCTGGCAGACGGTTTCGCAGCATTAAAACTGTAACGACCAGACACTGCAAGAGCTTCTTCCCCCAAGCAGGCAGGGCCCTCAACTCACTACCACAAAAGGACTGATATAAACATACACCTCTACAAACACCTTGCAATAATCATCAAAAGACTCAAAAACAACAAATACTACCACAAATCCACTACAAACTGGTCCTGGGAACACTATGCTTTGCACACTCAGTCACAGAGTTCTGAACACACACCGAAATTATATTATATTTGCACATTTTGCACGTCTTTGTCTTGTCTCGTTAATATCCTGACAATAACTTGAAACTGGTATTCAATACCTACTGCACATTCCACTTTGTATTGTCTCTGTCCTGTCTTTGTTTATCTTTGTTTATCGTACAGTTAATATTTTATAGTTACCATTATAGTATTGTATAGAATTGTATAGTTAGTAATTACACTGAACAAAAATATAAACGCAACACCTTTGTTACTGCTCCCATTCCCCATGGGATGGACGTAGAGACCTAAAATTCATTCCAGATACACAATATAACCATCCCTCCCAAACAGTGGTCACAAATCAGTCCAAATGTGTGGTAGTGGGCACATCTGCCATATTGAGATAATCCATCCCACCTCACAGGTGTGCCACATCAGGATGCTGATCTGACATCATGAGTAGTGCACAGGTGTACCTCAGACTGCCCACAACAAAAGGCCACCCTGGAATGTGCAGTTTTTTGCGCTATTGGGGGTCTGGGGACCCAGAACCTTCCCAAATCAAAAACCCTGGATTAACGGAGATGTTCGCGCGGCACTGGCGGCACGGAGCACCGCCTTTGCCTCCGCGAACACATCGGACTACAAACACGCACATTACCAACTCCGGAAGACGATCAAAGCAGCCAAACGTGAGTACAGGGACAGGGTGGAGCAACAGTTTGACAACCCTCGGAGTATGTGGCAGGGACTAAACACGATCACAGACTTTAGAGGGAAAACCAGCACACCGCAGACCACGGCTTCTCTGTGTGAGGATCTAAACGTATTCTACACTAGATTCGACACAGCGAACACCATGAGACCGGACAGTGTGCGCACCGCGGATGACGTCAGTGCGCACACTGTGTCTGAGGAGGATGTGCGGAGGTGCTTCAGGAAGGTGAACACACGCAAAGCTACTGGTCCGGACGGGATTCCCGGCCGCGTCCTCAAGTCATGCGCGGCTCAGCTAGCTGGAGTGTTCACGCACATCTTCAACCTTTCCCTCTCTCTGTCTGTAGTCCCAGCCTGCTTCAAAATGGCCACCATCGTCCCTGTACCCAAATCCTCCACCATCTCCTCATTGAACGACTGGCGACCTGTAGCCCTGACCCCCATCGTAAGCAAATGCTTCGAGAAGCTGGTCAGGGACTTCATCTGCTCTGCACTGCCCGACTCACTGGACCCTCTACAGTTCGCATACCGCCACAACAGGTCCACTGATGATGCCATAGCCCTGACACTACACACTGCCCTGTCACACCTGGAGAAGAGAGACACGTATGTGAGGATGCTGTTTGTAGATTACAGCTCAGCATTCTATACCATCGTTCCCTCGAAGCTGGACAGGAAACTGCAGGATCTAGGACTGAGCAGCTCCCTCTGCAGCTGGATCCTTAGCTTCCTGTCTGACAGACGCCAAGTGGTCAGACTGGGCAGCATCACCTCATCCCCCGTCACACTGAACACTGGTGCTCCACAGGGGTGTGTACTGAGCCCTCTCCTATACTCACTCTACACCTACGACTGCACGGCCACTGACAACTCCAACATCATTGTGAAGTTTGCGGACGACACTACAGTGGTGGGTCTTATCACCAACGGTGATGAGACGGCTTACAGGGAGGAGGTCAGCGCCCTGACCCACTGGTGTCAAGACAACCATCTCACCCTCAACGTCGCAAAGACAAAGGAGTTGATAGTGGACTTCCGGAGGTGCAGAGAAGTACACACCCCCATCACCATCAACGGCGCTGCTGTGGAGAGAGTGAGCAGCTTCCGGTTCCTTGGCGTACATCTGGCTGAGGATCTTACGTGGTCAGTACACACAAACAAAACAGTGAAGAAGGCGCAGCAGCGCCTCTTCTTTCTCAGGAGACTGAAAAGATTCGGCATGAGCCCCCGCATCCTCAGGACCTTCTATCACTGTGAGTAGTGCGGTGCTCTGAACGGATAATTGGAGATGAGCTTCCCTCCCTCCAAGACATCTACAGGAAGCGCTGCCTGAGGAAAGCGGGGAGGATCATCAAGGACTCCAGTCACCCCAGCCATAAACTGTTCAGACTACTTCCATCAGGAAGGAGGTTCTGCAGCATCCGGTCCCGTACCAGCAGACTGAGAGACAGCTTCTTCCACCAGGCCATCAGACTGCTGAACACTTCATAGACACCTCAGTTTCACTACTGGAACTTTAACATTATGCACTCCATACTGTACAGTAACGCCACTGTTTTGCACATGTCTCACTCTGTATATTTTATTTTATATATTTTATTTATTGTTTACTCTATTTAATTTGTAAAATATGTGTACACACACACACACGTAGAAAAATATTTAGTATACACATCCAGAAATGCATATACTATTATATATTGTACATATATTTATTAGTTTCAGATGTAGCCATTCTTGTATTTTGCTTGTTTACATTATTGTATTTTGCACAACTCTGTTGCTTGTGAAGCTCGCACACAAGAATTTCACTCACATGTGCTGTACCAATGTACCTGCACATGTGATGTGACAATAAAAGTGATTTGATTTGATTTGAACCGGTCAGTATCTGGTGTGACCACCATTTGCCTCATGCAGTGCAACACATCGTCGCATGGAGTCTATCAGATTGTCAATTGTGGCCTGTGGAATGTTGGTCCACTCCACTTCAATGGCTGTGCGAGGTTGTTGGATATTCGTGGGAACTGGTACACACTGTCGTATACGCCGGTCAAGCACATCCCGAACATGCTCAATGGGTGACATGTCCGGTGAGTATGCTGGCCATGCAAGAACTGGGACATTCTCAGCTGCCATCTGCCCTGAACAATGTGAACCATGATTCATCCGTGAAGCGCACACCTCTCCAACGTGCCAGACGCCATCGGATGTGAGCATTTGCCCACACAAGTCTGTTACGGCGACGAGCTGGAGTCAGGTCAAGACCCCGATGAGGACGACGGGCATGCAGTTGAGCGTCCCTGAGACAGTTTCTGACAGTTTGTGCAGAAATTGTTTGGTTGTGCAAACCAATTGTTCCAGCAGCTGTCTGGGTGGCTGGTCTCAGACGATCTTGGAGGTGAACCTGCTGGATGTGGAGGTCCTGGGCTGGTGTGGTTACACGAGGTCTGCGGTTGTGAGGCCGGTTGGATGTGCTGCCATATTCTCTGAAACGCCTATGGAGACGGCTTATGGTTGAGAAATGAACATTCAATGCACGGGCGACAGATCTGGTTGACATTCCTGCTGTCAGCATGCCAATTGCATGCGTCCTCATTGCTTGTGGCATCTGTGGCATTTGCTGTGAGACAAAACTGCACATTCCAGGGTGGCCTTTTGTTGTGGGCAGTCTGAGGTACACCTGTGCACTACTCATGATGTCAGATCAGCATCCTGATGTGGCACACCTGTGAGGTGGGATGGATTATCTCAATATAGCAGATGTGCCCACTACCACACATTTGGACTGATTTGTGACCACTGTTTGGGAGGGATGGTTATATTGTGTATCTGGAATGAATTTTAGGTCTCTACGTCCATCCCATGGGGAATGGGAGCAAAAACAAAAGTGTTGCGTTTATATTTTTGTTCAGTGTAGTACCTTTTTATCCCTTAATTTTATTATTTATTTGTAATTCCTAGTTTTATATCTCTTGGAGATATATCCTTTATATATGTATAAATGCACCATGGGGGGCTTAGGGTGAAACAGCATTGCGGTACACTGTATACTGTGTATACTACTGTATTGACAATAAAGCTCTTGAATCTTTACTTTAGTAACCAAACTGCTGCTGGGATTACCAGTTTGGCTGTATACAGTACTGTAAAAAAGTCGTTAACTCTTACTTTTGTAAATCGTAAATTAACTGTGATTAACGACTTTTTTGTGTGTTTCTTTGGAAAGCTGAATTTAATGTCACTATTCACACTCAGGCCTGATTACTGGCAGATATAATGAATCAAAAAATCAATAAAACAGATCCTGTCTGACAAAGTGAAGCTGGCAAGAAGACCTCAAAAATCAGCACATCATGCCATGGTCTAAAGAAACTCAACAGATGAGAAACAAAGTCATTGACATCTATCAGTCTGGAAGGGTTAGGGTCATTTCTAAAGCTTTTCTAAAGACTCCAGTGAACAACAGTGAGAAAACCTGGGATAGTGACGAACCTTCCCGACCAAAATTGCAAGAGGACAGTAACGACTTATTCAAAAGGTCACAAAAGAACCCAGAACATCTAAAGACCTGCAGGCCTCACTTGCCCTAGTTAAGGTCAGATTTCATGATTCAACAATAAGAAAGAGACTGGAAAAATGGCATCCATGAGAGAGCTCTAAAGAGGAAACCACTGCTGACCAAAAGGAACATAAAGGCTTGACTGCCAAAATTTGCCAAAAAAACATCTTGACGATCCTCAAGAGTTTTAGGAAACTATTCTGTGGATTGATGAGACAAAAGCTGAAGCTTTTCCATAAAGGAACATCATACTAACAATCAAACATGGTGGTGGTAGTGTGATGGTCTGGTGGTGCTTTACTGCTTCAGGACTTGGACAACTTCCAGTAAGTGATGAAACCATGAATTCTGCTTTCTACCAGAAAATACAGACAAAGTATGTCCGCCCCGTTCGTTCCCTGAATTTGGCTGATTTAAAAATGTTCTGCAAAGAAGGTAGGCAAAAATTTCTCCACACTGATGTGAAAGACTCATTGCCAATTACCAAAATGATTGCTTGATTATAGGTCTTGCTGCCAAGACTGGCACAACCAGTTATTAGGTTTCAAATGACCTTTTTCACATAGAGCCAAGCGTGGATAGCTTTTTTCCCCACTCTTGATCATGATCTAAAAAGTGCATTTTGTATTTACTCTGGTTATCTTTGTCTAATGCTAAAATTTGTTTGATGATCTGAAAAAGATCTGAAAGTGTGACAAATAAACACACACAGAAGAAAAAGAAAACAGAAAGGGCAAATACTTGTTCACAGCACTGTATGTATTCTAAAAATGGTGTGTAACCTCTATCAAACTGGGATAGGGCACAAACATCAACCTGGGTTGAGTTGCTGTCTTATTTTCATTTTTCAAAGGTTTTTACCTTTGGTTTCGTTTTAAATTTGATTTTAGTTTAATTTGGTTTTAATAACAGGTTTACCGGGTTTAGTGCTTATTTTTTTCAGTTTCACTGGGTGTTTTTTTTTGTTTGTTTTACTTTCACTTCACTTTCACTAAATGCTTAGACGTTTTTTGCAGAAACATGTGCAGAGAGTCTGTTTTTTAAATCGTATATCCTGGACAGGCGTTTACAGTAAAGGAGAGCTCCGGGTCGGACACATTCTTTGCTCATTGTTTGGCTGTTTCCGGACAACCGTTTCGTCACTTATCTCCGCCCCCTGTCCTGAGACTGGAGCTGACGCTGGCGGGGGCTGCGTCAAATGGAAGAACAGGAAGACTAGACACTTAAAGTTTGAAAATAAAAGAACGGTCAGGACAATTGGCCGCTAAAGCGGTTTCAAAGAGAAAAAATATATAGAGTCGATATTGTTTCTCAAGGGTGACACGTTTAAGTTCTAAAAACAATGGCAGCGGTAAAACAGTAAAACACACATAGTTTAACAGCAATTAAACTAAAGCGACATCAGTTAGCAGCGGTCACATTTACAGTACTGTACTTTCTAGTAGGGGTGGGTTTTGATAATCGATTTATCGATTAAAATCGATTCTGGCTTGGATAACGTGATATCGATTCATTAAAATTCTGAATCGATTTTTTTAACATTAATTTATTTTGCCCGAAACGCCAGAATCTCAGGTTAAACCTCACAAAATTTCAAGAACCCCCAAACAGCTAAAACAGTAAATGAGAGCAGGAACACAGATTCTGCACAAAGATGTAAACACAAAGCTCGGACCCGCCGACGGATCAGAATCAGTGAGATGTTGCCTTTCTCTCACATGACGGCACGGACACGGTCGGGGCTGAAAGCTGACAGCTCGCTGATTCCGAAGTTTCAGCGGGTCTGCGCTTTGTGTTTACGCCCTTTTGCGGTGAAGCTAAAGCTGTTAGTTTGATCTCTCTCCAAACATTATTGACCAAACCAGCAGCAAAAGAAGATCCAAACTACGCTTCATAAAAACATCGTCATGAATTCCCTCTGACTTTTGCTGTTTTGCTTCCACCACACTTCATGCACATCTCTCTTTCTTTCTCTCTCTCTCAGTATACTTCAACAACAGTTTCCCGTCTAAAAATCTGTTTTCTGCATTATTCGCTTGCTTGTTACGCACAAGTCTACCGTTGTTTACAGCGCTGTCGGTCGCTGTTTAACTTCAGAGGTAATGTTCATATGTTGATTAATGGTTTTCTTTTGTTTCTGATGTACTGCAGAATATTTTTATAAAATTCCAGTCCAGGAAAATCCCCTTTATGTTTTTCTGTGTTTTATCTTCAGCTACTTTGACACAAAGGCATCTGCTGTGATGCTCACACCTTTGATAAAGTCTGGAAAGTGTCAGCTTCCTTTTTATAGATAGAAAAATATGTAAATGTAATGATCTGAATTATAATATTTCTGACTGTCTGAGGCAAAATTTCCCAGATTTAAATCGAATCGAATTGAATCGAATCGGAATCAAATCGATTCTAGAAATCAGTGAGATACCCAGCCCTACTTTCTAGTGTTTCTGTCAAAGCTGCATTTTATTTTGAAAAGTTGTTTCGGAAGCATACTTCTTCCTCTAACTAACTTGGCGCTGTGACATTACAGTGAACACACGGGCCAGTCTGACAGCAATCAATCTTCCAGTAAGCAAAGGAGATCTCTGCATTGTCCACCCGGATCTATATTATTTGTGTTATGAGAAGAGGACGCGGGCTCTCTTTGGACAGCGGTGAGGAAAAAAAGTAGCGCCGGGGCTAATGCTAGCTTACGGCTGCCTGTAACATGACCTAGCTTAATCGGTTAGCCTCCAGGACAGCACTCACCGTGAGAGATTTTCAAGTGTTACAGCTGCTAATAACTAACCAAGAAAAGCCGGACATATGTGTGTACAGCTACCTATCTGAACACCGTGTGTAGCAATGTGTAGGAAGATGCACGGCGTCACTGCTAACTCTTGTTCGATAACTTTGCTAAAACACTTTTAATAAACAATCCATCTTCCATCCACTGCAGTTTGATACTTTGATACTTGAGTTATGTAACTGTAATATTAAGATCAACAGAAGTGTTTCGGCTCGATCCAAACTGTGTTTGCGGTGTTGTTCGTGCCCGCTGATACGAGTGTGTTTGTCCTTGCTGACGCCTCCGGTTTCAGATTGACCAGCATGGCTGCGGCGCCTCCACTCAGACGGACAGACTCGGCCCGGGGCGAGTTTTCCCCTCTCAAGCACTTTGTTGTGGCCAAGAAGACGATAAGCGATGTGTTCGAGCAGCTACTCCACTACGTGAAGGAGACTTCAGAGTTTGTGGAAGGTGAGAGAAGTTTGCCTGGGAGCTTCTAACACCGACTTCTTGTCAATCAGGAGTGTTGGTGCAGGAGGCGCACAGCACTTGCTTTTCTTCATGCTGTGTTTTTGTGCTGACAGACATCAGCGGGAATAAAGTTTTGGAGAACATCGCAACTCAGGATCAGAAGGAGCAGATTAAGGCATATAGAGACAAACTGGCTGTCATCAAGGAGGTGCTGGCACGCAGGCACATGAAAGTGGCCTTTTTTGGCAGGTTAGTCTACCTGTTGACCAGATTTATTTTTATTTAATGACATTTTATTAATAAAAAGTTTTTATTATCGGTTTACTTCAGTTATGTGTTTGTGAGATTTAAGAAGATCAGAACAGGTATTACAATATAAACGGTGTAATGAGGTGTTTTCACATCCAGTTTTACTTTTTATGTTTACTTTCGTTGAACTATAATAACCATGATGCTTTACACATGCTCTACCAAAAGCGGTGCTATTCTTAAATGGTATTTTCCAGAGTGGGTTTTTTTTTTTGTGACGCTCTCAGTCGTGGGAATGTAAAGCACTCTTTTCCCTGTTGTGTGGATAGGTGTGTCTTTACTTTCATTTTCTTTAACTATGAGTCACGTGCCTCGAGTAGTTACTTGACCGTGAAACTAATGTGTTACAGCAAAACAAGCATGTCCTATATTAAAGTAATTCAGTCAGATGGCAATAAATTGCACCATACAGCAGCTGGACTAGCTGAAAATAACAGGAACTTTGTACATAACACTTTCATTTCTTTATGAGTTTTTAAAATTATGAGCACACTGAGCAACAACAGGTCTCACTTGCAAATGAGACCTCGAGTGTCAGTGGGACTGCCTGTGTGAATAAAGGTTAAATAAGTAAGTAAAGAATCTGTTTGTTGATCTCAGGACCAGTAATGGTAAAAGCACAGTGATTAATGCCATGCTGAGGGATCGAGTGCTGCCAAGTGGTATCGGCCACACCACCAACTGCTTCTTGAGTGTGGAGGGCACCGATGACGATAAGGCCTACCTCAAGACAGACGGCTCAGATGAAAAGAAGAGTGTCAAGGTAAGTTTAATTCAGAGGCAGCAGAATGTTTTTGGAAGTTTGCGAGCTCTGTCTAGTAATTATGTGCAGCTGATCCCCTCCAGAGAAACCGAGGACAAAGTTTATGTGAACACACGCACCAGAATGCCACCGTGGTCGTTAATCAGAGCATCTGCTCACACTGCTTGCCGCTCTTTCTATCATACTATACATTCTTATTCTTGTTGGTTTTTCACAGTTGCAGATACATGTAGAACTTGAGTAGCTAAATGGACTGGTTCTTCTATGGCGCTTTCACACCAGCACTTATTTCTGTGTAAGTGCTTTCTGTCTAACTTCACACACATTCATACTCCGATGTGTCTGCAAGCATGCAGAATGGAGCAGCCAGGGATTGAACCACAAACCTTTCAGGTAGTCGATGGCTTCAACATTATGCACTCCACACTGTATATAAATGCCACTTGTTCTGCACATATTCAACTCTGTATATTTTATATATTTTATTATTATTATTATTATTTTTTACTATTTAATTTGTAAAAATGTGTATACACACACACACACACACACGTAGGAAAATATTTAGTATACACATCCAGAAATGCATACACTATTATATATTGTACATATATTTATTAGTTTCAGGTTGGCCATTCTTGTATTTTGCTCGTTTGTGTTGTTGTGTTTGCACATCTCTGTTGCTTGTGGGGCTCGCACACAAGAATTTCACTCGCATGTGCTGTGCCAGTGTGCCTGCACATGTGATGTGACAATAAAAGTGATTTGATTTGATTTGATTTGATTTGGCTTGCTCTACCTCGTGAGCTACAGCCACGTAAATAGTCAGTTGAATGCATATTGAACTGGGCAAAGGCTGAACTTGTAGCCATGTAAGAACATGTGACATGAAGGCAGGCTGTTTACTGCAGTGTCAGGTGTCTGAAATTTAAAGGAGACCCTACAGTCTTGTTTACTGTGTGGAGCTGAGCGGCTTCGTCTCACCTTCCTAATAATCAGTCCGGTGTTTTTACGTGTTATAACTCAAGTGATTAAAGCTAGGTGGGTTTCCAAGTGGTAAATTTACTCATATTTATAAATAATGCGCTTCTACTCGAATCAAGCACTCAAAGCACTTTTCACTACAAGCCACTTTTCTTCCAGTCATACAGACCTAAGGTGCTTTGTTAACACTCTCTCACACTCTGATGGATTCTTGGGACAATTCAGCACCCTTCGGTGGTTTTTAACACATTTTGGTGGCTGCAAAATGTGCTATAATTTTCATTTGCATTACTATAAACTTTTTGTGTAAATATTCCTAAGATCAGTGGATTTCCTCCCTGTCTGCAGACCGTGAACCAGCTGGCTCACGCGCTTCTCATGGATGAAAGCCTGGATGCCGGCTGCCTAGTACGTGTCTTCTGGCCAAAGACAAAATGTGCTCTGCTGCGAGATGACCTGGTGCTTGTAGACAGGTAACAGGATCAGATCTTCGCATCTGAAAAGTCCACCTATCTCGTACATTTGGTGTATTTGACCTCCCTTCTGACTTCCAGCCCCGGAACAGACGTCACGTTAGAGCTGGACAGCTGGATAGACAAGTTTTGCCTGGATGCTGATGTTTTTGTGCTGGTGGCAAACTCGGAGTCTACACTCATGAACACGGTAAAGTGTCTCACACACATCAAACTCATGTTTGGCTGCTGTCCTGGTGTCACTCTGTTTCAATAATTAGTTGCAGCGGCACTTTCATGCGTAGATAGGGAATAACCCGAGCTGGGGAAAAGGCCGGATAACGTTTTAAATCATCGAAACAGCTCCATGGGTGAGCGCCACTCACTTAAGGATTGATCAAAGAAATTCCCTCATTGTTCCCGCTTGTAATTCAGCTCTGAATTTTGTCATCGTATTGCCAGCACCTGTCATCTTATCTGATCTGTCTAGTCAGCTTTTTTCAGATTGCCTATATGCTTGTGTCAGTCATTAAAACCATTATTAGGCTTGTTAGTTACTGATATTTTATCTGCTCTTTCTTTGTCAGTTACTTGTTTAAATGTATTCAAAGGAGCTTGCAAAGAAAATTTAAATGTATATTAATGCATATATTGATAGCTATTAGATGATAGGGTCGCTGTGTCCGTCGGCCCGTTGTCACCCGTCATTGCTCTATAAGCCTCTAAGTTTTTAATTTAAGTGGATGGTGTCCTCCAAAGGCCTATCTCCCCTCACCACACTCCCTGCCGGTAACTGATGCCCTCAGGGGTCGGTGCGTTGGTGGTTCTTGGTGTCCGGGGCTGGGCGCTCAGGCATGTACCAGCTCACTCCCGGTGACTACTTGGCGGGGCCTGGTGCCTGTTGGTCGGTCAGGTCTCTTCCGGGGCAAAGGGGGGCCTCCGGCCTCTGGGCCTGCGGCTCGGTTCACTCTGGCACAGCTGGCTGCCGGCAGAGCCGGCGGGCACGCCACCGCAGCCCCCTCTGGCTTCTGCTCCGTGGCTACTGGGTGACCCCTCATCTAGGGCTCTCCTCAGCTCTTCCCACACTCCAGTGGTCCTCCTTGGACTCTCGTACTCTGGGGCCTCTGGATGTCTGGGGCCTGGATCTCTTCCATGCCTGCTTCATGCCTTGGGGGACGGGGCTATGGCTCTCTACATCCTCTAGCAGACCGTTACATGGGGAAACCTTTTGAATACAAGCGCGCTGATCCACACAGGTGTGCACGCAGGTGTTCACTGTTCATAGACACAAACTACACCTCTATTGGCTGCTATTTCCAAGCACATTGTGCACTGTCGTTCCTATGTGCTGCACAACAACATTCAATATTTAGTATTTACTGCTGTTTACACTTGGCTAGATTAACGTGATGGTGTTGTGTTTAGTATGTTGCTTTTTTTTTTTTTTTTGCTTGTTTTCTCTTTTTCCTCTCAACAGGTGATCCGGGAGATTTTTTTTCTTCTTTCTCTTTTTAAGTGCCCTTTCTCACTGTCCCGCTTCCCTTCTGTTTTTCTTTTCCTTCATCTTTCTTTCTCCCTTTCCTATCCCTCAGTCATGTCTGTCCCATCTGTAACAACTGAAAATAAAATAAATAATAACAACAAAGGTCGATCAAATGGACCAATACGGCAAGGCCGTGATGATCCATTGGGCAAAGTAAATCCATTGGGTATCCTTGTTGGTCTTCAGACAACAATTCTGACGGCTAAAGAACTCCAAGTTTCCAGTTCTGTGAGTGCCAGAGGGGCCGTGTGGATGTTCTCTATGCTGAGCTGATAAGAGTGCAACCAGCCAGTGTTTATGCCTGACCACAAACAGACCCCACTCTTCTTTCTGTCTGCACATTCATGCAGCGTGAAGCTAAACACAGCCAGTCACAGAGATCTTTAGCGCAGCTGCAGTTCTTAAAGGCAAAGCAGACTTGCATTCCACTCTGGGCTTTTCTGTAGATATAAATCGAGGATTTATGTAAATAACTTTGATGGCTGAGTAGCAAACATAAAGCTACCATTTCTGCATAAGTGTGCAAACCGTGAGGATTTTTACCCCTGCAGTCTGCACCCTGTCAAATCAAGCAGGAGCTTTGTTTTGGAAAGAAAGAAATGACTTCCTGTCTTTACTGTTCTGCACTACTCAGACTGTCCTTTAACTTCTTTGCTTCTAGGAAAAGCACTTTTTCCACAAAGTGAATGAGCGTCTTTCAAAGCCGAACATCTTCATCCTCAACAATCGCTGGGACGCCTCAGCAAATGAACCAGAATACATGGAGGACGTGAGTATGGGATTGCTGTGTCATCAGCCTCCAATGAAAGAGATTGTTACTTTGAGAATAAATAATGTAAAAAACCTCATACGTGAAGGTGGCGTGTCTTCTTTTTCAGGTGAGGAAGCAGCACACAGACCGTTGTGTGAACTTCTTGGTGGATGAGCTCAAAGTTTTGGACAGTGATAAGGCACCCAACCACATTTTCTTTGTCTCTGCAAAGGAGGTGCTCAATTCCCGTATGCAGCGTGCACAAGGCATGCCTGAAACAGGTGAGGATACAGGGGAGGTCGGACTAACAAAGTGTACTACCCAGATTTCATACACGTGTGTTCACCAGTGTTACGCAGAAGCCTTGATATCAATATAAAGCAGAACTATGAATGAATATTAAATTAGAGGTTTAGATGTTTACATCCGATGTGAGTCAAAGTATTGTACGCGTGCATTTTTGCAGTCATGTTCAGAACTTTATGATCTTTCTAATGTGATTAAATTGTCCAACAGGTGGCGCTCTTGCTGAGGGCTTCCAGGAGAGACTGAAGGAGTTTCAGTGCTTTGAAAGGAGGTTTGAGGTGTGTTTGTGTGCGTTTAGGAAAACGAATACATTGAAGCGTATATTCCAATGTTTACTAACAAACTGAGTGTTGGATGGATGTTTCAGTCGTTACAAATATAGGATTCAAAGAAACATTAGGTTGCATGGATGCCTGCTGAGAGCTGCAGTTAGCGCATCGTCAGAAATTACCGCTGAAGAAAGAAGGGAACTCACCGCTAAGCTAACTGAGATTGTTTCCTCATTCATTGTGAGCAGGAGAAGAAAAGAGTGGCTGCTCTACAAGAAGCAGAACTTAGCTTGTTGCATAAGTCTGCTAACATTTGTGGAATAAATAAGAAATCTTCAGATGTTCCTTTGCCAGCTCAAAGTAGTAGTAGTCTGTGTGTTTCGATGTTTAAAAAAAAAAACCAAGAGTCGGCGTGAGTCTTCCCTCGAG
This sequence comes from Copadichromis virginalis, assembly GCF_057382275.1. Lineage (NCBI taxonomy): Eukaryota > Metazoa > Chordata > Actinopteri > Cichliformes > Cichlidae > Copadichromis > Copadichromis virginalis. The sequence goes on from NC_140639.1 coordinate 503,448, forward strand.
CAGTAACAGCTGACAGAAGCAGCCAGCTGCTCAGACTTTGACTCCCGCAGAGCCGTCCACTCGCTGCGCCTTTTTTACATCAACCTGCGTCTTCATTGCTGAAATCTAGATTCACTTAGGTGAGGGCAGCCGTTTGTTTTATTCCACATTTTTTTCATTGAGTTTTCTATTGCTGCTTTTTTTTATTTATTTTTGTTTAATTTTGCATCTTATTGTGGTATTTTGTTTTTTGTTGTATTTTACTGTATAGATCCTGGGAATAAAAGCACATAGAATAAGAGACATTTGGCTTCACTGGCAGCTTGGTCTGGCTGTTGGGGTTGTTAGTGATGGATGCTGGAACATCAGATTACATCCAACATAGGAAAATGTTAAAGTAGGCAGTTAGCAAGTTAGCATACACTTCTCCTCCTCCTTTACACCTGAAATAGCCCAATAAAGGAGGAATTGTTTGGAAGAGAGCATATCAGACAAATCATCATACAGCTGGGAAAGGGGAAACAAAAAGTGCTCTGTGAGAAAAACAAAGAAAGCACAGTTCTGATGACGTAGATTTACTATATCGTTAGAGAGCTGCTTCTGTCAGGGTCAGGAATCTGTTTCCAGTAAGTCATCGCGATACTCTTTACTTAACTTAAAATGAAGAACAGCTACTTTAAATCCCAACATGACATAAATTCCTACTTATCTATGTTGCACTTCCTCCTTCATTCTGTTGCGTTTGTGTTTAAATTCACTTAATATGTTGATTTTTATTTCTTAATTTTGTTGTGAGATCACCAACACACTACTGTGACCAAATGTGGGCTGCGTGACACAAGATACGCACTCTGCTGCTGTCGTTTCCACACCTGTGTTTCCATTTCTTTTCTTCTTCTTTTAAGTCAAACGTAGCAGGTGTTTATCTTGTCCTACATTCGTCCCTGGTGGCGTGCAAGTTCCCGCACGGCGTCCAGCAGCAGCCACAGTAAATGTCACAGTAACTTGTGTGTTATGGCCTCGCAGGAGTGTATCTCGCAGTCAGCAGTGAAAACAAAGTTTGAGCAGCACACTATCAGGGCCAAGCAGATCACAGAACAAGTCAAGAGCATAATGGATGCCATCCACATCGAGGCCGCGGAGAAGAGGTGAGCGCCCACTACGTTTTCTTTACTTATAATGTCTGATCTTCCTCCAGCTGAAGGGTTTCTAGAGATAAAACATCAGCATGCTGAAAAATTATGTGATCATTTGAGTTGTCAACATGTGTTTTTTTTTTGTTTTTTGTTTTTTGTTTTGCTTCTTTCTGCTGTGCAGGTCTAATCAACGTTTTACTGTCAAGTTATTTACCTGCTAGTTTGCATGTGTGACAGCATTTCCTGTTTGGGGGGTGGGGGTCTTCAGAGTGGCGGCACTGGAGGACAGAGAGTATCAGATGGATCGGCTGGAGTTTGTCAAGAATCAACTCAACCTGCTAGTCGATGAAATTAAAAAGAAGATCAAGGCGATCAGTGAGGACGTGGAGTCCAAGGTAACACTGACAAAAGGAGAAATTGATTTTTTTCTACCCTGAAGGATCTCCAACCTCAGATATTTACTTTGTGATTACACCAACACATGCAGTGCTAATTATCTGCTGATCACTTAGGTGTTTCATCTCATCATAGTTTTTAAGGAGCCAGATATTACTATATATCAGCTAAGAGGTTTTTTTTCTGCTTATAAAACAGATTTCTCGTTTATTTATGAACTTGGTCACGCTGTCTGCTTTTATTAGCAAACACGTTGCCAACAGCAGATGGCAGGGTGCCCTCTGGTGGCCAAATTATGCATAATCAACACCTGATTGAAGGGTGTTTCACCTGTCTCTTCTTTAGATCAGCTGATAAATTTATCAGATGTTATAAATGCCAGTAGGTCAGCAAATAGCAAATATTATATCAATCAATCAATCAATCAATCAATCAATTTGTAAGCAACATTTAAAAACCACACATGTTGACCAAAGTGCTGTACATAGTAACAAAAGTAACAAGTAGAACAAACACGCACAGAGAATAAAACACTCAGTCATGAGTAAAAGCTAGAGAGTAAAAATGTGTTTTGAGACAGGCTTTAAAAATGTCAAGTGTTGGAGAGATCCTAATCTGAAGAGGCAGACTGATCCAAAGTCTGCTCCGTGTGTAGCCTGCTGCTAGGGACAATCAGAAGCAACTTATCAGCTGACCTGAGAGATCTGTTTGCAGTATTTTTAGTTAAAAGGTCAGAGAGGTATGACAGAGCTAATCCATTTAGAGACTTAAAAACAAGCAATAACATCAATTCTACAATGCACTGGAAGCCAGTGTAAACGAGCCTGGAGAGATATGGTCATGTTTACGAGCGCCTGTCAGGAGTCGGACTGCAGCATCCTGAACTAGCTGAAGAGCAGAGCCTGGCTGGTACCGAAATAAAGACTATTACAGTCGTCAAGCCTGGATGAAATAAACGCATGGATCACTTTCTCAGAGTCAGCAGGTGACAAGCTGATTAACAGAGCTTTTGTCTGTTTCCTTTCTCCTTTAAATGAAAGTAACTTAATTACCTCTATATGCAAAAATAAAACTGTAATTGTTTTTTTTTTTCTTCTTTATTTCGCTGATATTGAAATTGGAAAAACTTCTTGATGCCTGGACAGAAACCAGAGGAAGCTCCATTGTGTGTCACTGACTAGATCAACTTGAGCTCCCATGTTGCGTTTTATCCAGGTTTCCACCGCCATGGGGGAGGAGATCTGTCGCCTTCATTTAATTGTTGATGAGTTCCACTGTGACTTCCACCCCTCACCTCAGGTCCTCAAAATGTACAAGTCTGTAAGTAAAGGCAGCATAAAAACACCTCAGACGAAATAAAAGCCAATAAAATGATGTTCTGCTTAGCCGGCTGTAAGGGTCAACAATCGATGCTCATTAAAGTTGTCTGCTACACATTGAGTCACCAAGCAGATAAACTGCCTGTACATACTACTTGCTGAAGTTTCTCTCTGCTACACTGTGTACTACACACATTTAGTTTAACTTTATCTGACAGGCCTCTGAAAGCATTTAGCATCTGCTAGCTTTAGCACTACAGTGTTCCAGTTTCAGTTTTAGTGGAATAACAGATGCAAAGTCTGCATAAACACTGTGACAGTGCCATGCATGCAAAGATCCTTTTTTCCATCTGACCTCTGACCCCTGTTGCTGTTGGCAGGAGCTGCTGGGTCACGTGGAGGAGGGGATGGGCAAGAATTTGGCTTTCCGCTGCTCCAATGCTGTCAACGCCTCTGTTCAGTCCACCCAGGAATACATGATAGGTAATTCACGTAACACGGATGTTAATGAATAAGAGCTCCTTTGCAATGTTGCAATATAAAAGCTGAAGTCGTTAACACAATTTCTGAAAATGGTTTCATCTCTTAAGAAATGGATATTTTTTATTAGAAAATGGCTTCAGGGCAGCATTTTTTCGCTCCGTCACTCATTCGCAGCATTGCTAAACTTGGTCAGAACCTTTTTGCCTTCAGGCTGACGTCTGCTACACCCTGATCACTGCTATATTTACCCTCCTCGCTGAATGCCGTCATTCCATGCCCCATTATGCGACAAATGCGTCACTGTCATGCACGCATGCAAGCTGTGCTCGGTGACAGTGATGTTGTAAAGGTGTTAATGTGCCCTCTGATGAAAAGACTTCCGGAGCTGTTCTATAAATCGGTTTCTCTTTTTCCTTGTAAGGAAAAGTGCAACACAAACGTGTCATATTTGGTTCTTAACTTTGAGCCCAGCAGGTCCCTAAAATTATACCAGCTCCAAATGTGTCCAAATGTGAATGTCCTCATTTTGAAGGGCTGCCCACTTAGTGTCCAAATATGCCTTCTCTTCATTTTATGCTGGGATTCTCCCTTTCCAGAGAGCATGCTCCCTCTGCTTCCCTCTTCAACCCAGAGCCAGGTGTCCATGCTGATGAACAGCAGGAAGTTTGACATGAGTTACGACCTAAACTGCGCCACACTTTGCAGCGACTTCCAGGAAGACATTGAGTTTAAGTTTTCGCTGGGCTGGAAAGCGTTAGTCCACCGCTTTCTGGGATCTGCCAATGCAGAGAGAGCTCTTAGACTGGTGGACCAGAACTTTCAGGTGCGCACCAATCAAGAATTATTATTGTAATGAGACTTTTTCACATCCTATTCTGAAAAACTCTGCTTGTCATTCCTTAGACACCTCGCCCAGCACTGCCTCAGACCCAAACACCCTCCTCCTCTGCGCCCCCCACGACCGTGGCAGTGCCCAACCAGCAGACAGCCCTCATGACCCAGGAGGACCTGATAGTAGCCATCGCTTCCCTCAATTCCCGCACTTCAATGGGCGTACTGGTCGTTGGAGGAGTGGTATGTTGTGTCTGAGGTCGTTTTTAATTCCAACATATGAAATATGGTGTGTGAGTAAGGAAGACAGTAAGTCCATTTTTTTTATCTAGCACATTTCAAACAAAAGTGATTTACAATAAAAAGAAGAAAGAAATAGAAGAAGCTGCTCTTAACCACAGCACTGGTTTCACTGTCAAAGATGTTTGAACCTGTTTTAATAAAAGGAGCCCGAGAACCCAGGTCTCATTTTAACCTCTCAGTTAATAGTGGACAGTCGAACAATATGAACTCTGATTGGACATATTTAACTGTAAGAAACTGTCTTGACATTGAGTTTTTATTTGTTGCACTCCCTGAGCTTTGTTATGGACCAGGGCGTTCCAGTATTCAGAAATCAAAAGTAATGTAAAGTTCAGCTAAATGTCCAAAACTGTGTGTCCAACGAAATTCAGGCCTTATGTTTGCCACCACTGAACTAACATGTACCATGTACTCCCAACTTTGTGATGTGCATTTTAGCCTGTTTAACATTTTCCTGTTAAAAATGGTTGATATTTGTTCCATTGTAGCTCAAAAGGATTGTTTAGACGACCGTCTTTGTAAACCTATAGAGAGAAGAGTAGTATTTGCAAATACATGGTGCTGAACTCGACATGTTTAATCTAAGCTTCCACCACTGAAACAGCAAAATAAGCATGCTTCACCTGCCTACTCTCTCTCAGGTGTGGAGAACCGTTGGCTGGAGGCTGATCGCCCTGTCAGCCTCTCTCTATGGCCTGCTGTACCTATACGAGAGACTCACTTGGACCACGAAGGCAAAGGAGCGTGCTCTGAAGCGGCAGTTTGTGGACTATGCATCCGATAAAATGCAGCTCATGGTCAGCCTTACGAGTGCAAACTGTAGCAAACAAGTCCAACAGTAAGTGTGCTGCCTTTCATATCATCTGTCTATCCAGTGAGCTGACGGTGTGCACTGTGAACCATCTAAAAATCATTTCTGCCACTTGCTCTTCTGTGTGCATGAACAGGTTATAGCCTCATGGTTTTTGCTTCCCTCCTCCTGCCTCCTTTCCTAATTTAAACCTACACAGCTCAGCCCCGCCCTCTGTAACAGAGCTAAATAAATAAGCAGTGCCACACTGTGCCCTCTGTGTTACCAGGGAGATGGCAACCACCTTTGCTAGGCTCTGTCAGCAGGTGGACCAGACGCAGAAAGAGCTGGAGGCAGAAATCCGTCAACTGACAGCGAAGATCGATCAGCTGGAGAGCATCCAGAGCCGCTCCAAGAGCCTGCGGTCAGTCCAGCTCCCTCTCTTATCGGGAATAACGGGAAAAGTAAAGTGTCTGTCTGGGAATTTATCAGGAACCAGTGTGGGGAACGTTAACGTCTCAGATCAAATGAATGATAACAGTAATTGGAAACGTGTAGTTGAGTTCTACATGACAGATATCACAAAATGTTATCTCAACCCAAGAAGGTAATAAGTCAAGTATTTCTCTTTATACACGATGTGTGCAGACATAAAGCCACTGACCTGGAGAAACAGCTGGAGGAGTTCACCAAGCAGTATTTGCAGCCTGAGCAGTGAAGATCCTGTTCTTCATCGCTCCACAGTTCAGCTCTCACGGAGTCAGTCATTCCTCAGTTCGGTGCCACGTCACTGCAAGATCGCGCAAACTACAGCCGAGGTTTATGCGCTGATGTTTTGATAATCAGCTTCTCAATTATTCATTTATAATTGTGTTGGTACCCCGGGAACAGTTTTCAATTTGAATAGCCACTTGTAATTTTTTCCCTTCTTTTTGTGATTTTGTAGATTTGACTGTTAATCTAAAAAAAAAAAAAAAAAAGACGATTCTTCATGATTAGCAGAGAGACGTGCAAAGGCCCAGACACAACAGGGTCTGCTGTATGTCAGGCTCTTCTAAAAGCAGTGAACACACCTGAATCCTGTGGTGCAGATATGCTCCACGGGTCACGGTTATCCTGGTCGGCGTGCACACCACCGGTCGGGTGCTGTATTTGGACACTAATGTGCTTCTGACTGTGAATATTTCAGTAACCTCTATGGAGCAAATCAGTACGACTGTACGTGCATCTGTTTGGTCACATCTACATTGTGTGAAAAACAAATTAATTTAATAATGAAAGAAAACATTTTCACAGTTACAGGAAGCTCAGTAAATTCACTCAATCGTTTGAGTACGATTGAAAAGCTGAAGCCTTGTCGGCTATTTTCTAATACTTCAAACTGTATAGAACAAAAGCTTTCAAAATATTCATATATATATTTTATAATACCCTATTTTATTTATACCCATTACCCGATGATGACTACACCAGTGTGCACTTTGTAAACTTTTTTTCCTCAAATGTGTCCTGAAGTATGTGTAGATTTTCCAAATTGCATTAAAACTGCAACGATCTAAAACGAGATTTTGTGTGTTTCTTTTTGGACACTTACAGAAAAAAGGTCAAATGTGTTCAATATTGCAATAAATTAGAGTCACTCTGCTGCTAGTTTACGATTGAATGGCGTGAAGTCGACAATAACATGCCGTCTGCTGCTGATAATGACTACTGACTGTAAAATGAACAGCAAAAATCAAAAGCCCAACCTGTGGCTGTCTACATGCACAGAAATCTCCAGCCAGACCTACATCAATTTGAAAGAGGAATTCCTCCACTGATAGTGATGTAGTTGCTGCACCCGAGGTTTATGTAGGAGCATAACCAGAAAACAGCCAGTTTAGTGGAGTCCGCTGTTGTACTGAGACGCTGCAGACATGTTGCACAGAGTGACTCGGATATGCTTTGGCAATCGGCCGCATTTGGGAATTAGCAAATATTTGCAAGCCTTAGCAAATCTGAGAGTGAATGCAGTGCGGTTATTAGGATACACATTGCTTCCAACCAGCAATTTGGTTACCACAACTACTTGTAATCTGTCACTGAATTAGGAGGCTGGTTTGGTGTGACTAGAGCCATAAAAGCAAAACAAAAAACAGCTTGGCATAGGAACTGTGCAGGATTTCGTTTTTCTTTTAAGGACGGAGGTTCTCCGAGTATGTTTGCAGTTCCCTAAGAATACAGACTCATTTTATATTAGTGGTTTATAGCTTGATGACTTGATTCACTTGTTAGCAAGACATTTGCTACGAGTCTCCACAGCAACTCCTGACAAAGGCACCTGCGCGTTGTTTTAACTTCTAAGTAAATAACGATCAAATGACTCGTATGTGCTTTACATAATAGTTAAAAAGAGCATTTTGAGCTCAAACTACCTCACTGACTGACTTTGTGTGTAGATGTGTTTCACAGTTATATGGGCGGGAAAGTTTGCGTGAGTGTGCGCTGTGTATTTGTTTGCAAAGACCATCCATGTTTTCTTGGTTAAAAGCTTTTTATTGGTTACAATAATTCATGGCAACATATCAGTATCACCACGCCACTGTACAAATACAAAAAAAAAAAAAAAGGTCTGGTGTGAAAAAAAGACTATAAAAATTATTCCATAACAAGTGATTATAATTTCACACAATAGCACTGTAAGAGAATTATCATGGCACCAAGTCCCTGGTCTTTACTGGCTTAAAACATAATAAATAAAAATCAAACGAAGGAAGTTTCAGAACAGTAAGTCAAAGTAGATTTGAAGGGCAGTGCATTTTCTTGTGACCATGCGGTGGCGGCGGTGGTCCTGTAATGCTAATGGGGAATACTTTTTTCCTCCGATGAGCGACTTTCAGAAACAACTTTTCCATTTTCTGATGAACTTGCACGGCCTTTGCCAAAAATACTGCGAACGCGTGCAGCAATGACATTTGCAAGCCTGCTCTGAGGTTCAACATCTGCACTGCATGCGCCAAAGCTGCTGAAAAACAACAGCGTGCAGTCAAGTCTACTTCAATAATGAACACACTGCGGTTTTTGGTACTTTTGGACTCTAAAAGTATCAAATAAGGACATCACGTAGGGCTGCGGGGATGGAAAAGACTTCAGGTAAATACAACAGTTAGATGAAGTCAAGCACCTGTATTTGTTTTTTTTTTTGACTGAAGAATTTCCTGCTCTACTTGCATGAGCGAACGGCACAGGCACATAAAAGGATTACTGTTCCCGGGTTCCAGCTGCTAATAGTGCTGAATTACAGAGCGACACGATGGTTGTCTGCTAAGTCACTGTCAGTAATGCAGACAACCCCCCCCCCCACACACACACACACACACACTCCCTTCCTTTTAAGCTGTTAAGGGCTGAGGTGTTTTTTTTTTCACAGCTAATGTTGGCAAATGAAAGTGAAAAAACTAAAGGAACAGCTCAACATTGTGGGAAAGGTGTCTACTCACTTCCTGGCACGGGGACTCGCACGCTAAGATGGCAGAGATGGATCCTATTTATTCTTTAAAAGCGCCGAAAGGAAGGCAAAATCTCACAACAATATTTAGAGGCTGCATATTTCTGTACAGTCATCGTTTGCCTCTCTAGGAAACCCTGCCTTTCATTATTCTTCATTGTGTGGATCTCAGAATAAAGCGCTATGGCTGAATGCAGCTCAGGTAGTATGAATACGAGTCCATTTAATCTTGACGTTGTTTCTGTTTTTACAGGAAAAATGTTGAGAAAAGTGTTTTTCCTCATTAAGAGAAGCACTTTTAATTGTGACAAAGGCCGTTATGAAGCTGAACACAAACACGCAGCATCTAGTTACTGTCAGGCATCACAGACAATGCACCTCTACCAGTTTACAGACTCAGCTGCTCAGAGTCACACTAGATTAATAAATAAAGTCTAATTTGTACATTTTGGTCACGTTATGCTAATGACACACGAGTGTCAAGTAATTAACCCACGATCGTGCAGTTTGAAGGCCACACTCTTATCACAAACACCAGGATGGAGGCTTTGGATGTTCCTGGTGATGAATTGGCTGTTTAACCCTGATGCATCACGTCTGATATGTGTGGTTTTGTGAGTTTGAGACTTGCACATCGTTACTGTGAATTTTTCCCAGTGAAAGAAATGTCTCAATACATTTTTAAGCAATAAATTGGAAAAACAAACCCATTCATGTATTATGTTGTCTGGTTTCTGTGACAGTCTGAATATTAGTTTGTATTTACAGTGGCATCCAGTGACATTTTAATTAACTTTAATATTCTGATACGACTGCAAGAAAGCACATTTCCTAAAATTTCATACTGCTTCTTTAAATTCAAGCTGAGGACCCGTGAACACCTTATGTCCACCGACCTGAATAGAAAAATGAGCTCTGTCAGCACTCTGGGAAAACTCATCGTCCTCTCCTCATCATCACCATCACATGTAAGCAGCCGCCCTGTTTGATCATCAAACACCAGACTGGATTTAAAATCAGACGCTGAGGTGACTTTTGATTTGATGGAGGAAGAGGAGGAGGCTGCCACTGGAGTACAGTGAGCTAACGTGTAGTTTTCAGTTCACAGCTCAAGGTCTGTGGGTAACTTTGGCACCAGTCTAACACTTGGATCTATACGTTATCCACAAACGTCATCAGATTACACCCCACACACACCTCACAAAGATATTCTCAGGTTCAAAAACTAGAACTGCTTTTTAACATTTGCTGAAAAAGGACTTTCATGATGCAAAGCTGTGACGAAGCAGCGGGTCAGTAGACTGACACGGGGGCAAACGGGCATCTCACACATACTACAAACTGATCTGCAGTAGTAATATTAGAAAGCAGAGTTGTATAAAAGGTGCTGCTGAGCACTCGTTCTAAGCCGTCTGTGGTGTTGCGGTGGGTTTTCTGCAGGCACGCCTTCGTTTTGTAGTGTTCTACGGGGAAAACGTTCTTATTGATCAGCGCCTAAACAGGAAGCGTGAGAGAAAAACATTACGGTAGCTGAAGCTAGTTTAACCTCCGATTATGAATGATATCGTAAGGCAGAATGGAGACACGATAGCTCCACATCCACAGGTGCACCAACCCTCGTTATCCAGCCGTGCGGCTCAATGTTTACATCTATAAATAGGCACCTGAGACAGCTGATGGATAGGTCCAACTCACACACGTCACATGTGTGAGTGTTTAAAGCCTTTTAAGGAGCTGAGAATAATGGAAGATGCACGATAAGAAAATACTTAAATCAGAATTACCACGTCTATGTGTAAATAAGTCACGTGTGCTCGACGGTTTAACATTTGTACTACAGTTCATGAGTGCTTTTCTAGCTCTCTACTAAGTGTACATTTCACTTGCCATATGTAACAGTTCATAATGTTTCTGTTGAAAACAGTGAAAGTGTTAAACCCTTAAAAATGTGTAGTTTTGTTTTTTCTTCTTGTTACAGGCCTGTGGTGGCACTGCTGTGACTTTGGGAGTGGCTGCCATGGTTCCAGTCACACACCTTGTTAATGACAAACAACCCATCCTTCATTGAAAAGAAACGTCACGGTGAGCTGTGGAAGTCATCCCTCCTTCTGATGGACTCACTAATGTCCTTGGCGGTCCTGACATGAAGCTCCTCCTTTAAAAGGCCGCTCGGGGATAAGGTGTCCACTTGCAGCGCAAGGACACCGGCGTCATTTGAAGGGCGGTGCGTGATCTCAGATTGCGTAGGCCGCACGAAACAGGGATGCAACGACCTCCTTCAATCCTATCATTGCGACCGAAGCGGCCCCCTGAGCATCCACAGTCTACTCAAGCAGGGCCTCGGATAAAATAAAGTTTTCTATCTGAGTCTACAATTCACCAGTTTCTACGTTGGGGTTAAAGCTGGATCCAGACTTAAACCACAGCACTCCAATCACTTCCTTCCAAAATAAAAGACTGGTGGGAACGCTGGGATTCAGGCTTTTTTTGTTGGTTTTTGTTCTTTTTTTAAAAAGAGAGCGATCACAGCCATCATTGACATGAATGCAACATTTACAGGTACAGGGTGCATGAATGATGTCACCACCTGTAACCATGACACAGAGATACAGGTGAATAAGGTGAGTTTGATTTTTGGTTTAGGTGTCAGATCCTGTTTTCCTGCACGATGAATCGGTGCCACTAAATCAACGGGAAAATTTGGAAACATTACACTGCTTTGTATCCGTTTAAACTCCCACACGATTTGGCATCTTGTTGCATTACATGAGTATGTCCATTCAAAATAAAATACAATATCAAAAATGATATTTATAAAAAAAAAAAACAACTCAAGGGCTGGAAATAATCTAAAAAAATATATACATACACATTATATATGCATATATGATGCATATATACACACACAATGCTATACATATATATGTATATACTGTCTTTATATATAAATGTACATGTTAGACACCGATGCTAATCGTGTTGTTAGTCATGGTAACACATACCTTTGGAAAATTATTTGTGTGAGGACCAAATCTTCTTTTCTGTAACATTTTTCCTGGACGCTCTGACTTCTGCTGCTGAGCAACAGCTCGGTGAACAAAACTAAACATCTGGTGCTTTCTCACAGGTCACCAGCAGAGATGATAACTGGGGGCTGAGTTAAGGAGAGTCAGCTAACACAGTGTGTGCACCCGCCCAGTGATGAGTTGGGATATGCCGGGTGGGGTTGTGGAGGGAGGAGGGGGTAGTTTTTGAGTATGACAGGCTCGTTTAATTCCAGATCCGGAGGAAACTGTCCCAGGAGCCGGTGGCCACAGCCATGCCGTCGCCCGTCACTCCTAAGCAGCTCACTCTGTTGTCGTGGCCCGCTAACACACCTGGAGGGTGAAAAACAAACCACAGTCACAGGTAGGGTCAAAACAAACCTCCATCCCACTGAGAATCGAGACTGCAGGTCAGCAGTGACTTTAAAACATCAGCTGTATAAGTGATGCAGGCCTTCATGATGTCTGTATTTATCAGCTCGTGTTTTACATCCGTTATCTCGTCGAAAACAAAAGTCCACTGGTTTCGCTGGTTTGAATTTAAATAAACACACTTCAGAAGAGTTGAATTCAGTTTGCGTGCATTTCCCTCACTTCATCTGAGTCCTTCAACTCTAAATAATACCACAACCTTAATGGGACCAGTCGGACCCTGCTGTTGAACAATAAGAAATCTGAAATGCTGTATTTGCACAAGCAGCAAGGTTCACTGACGTGCACGTCATTAGCTGACAGACGCCACCGATCGTTAAAAAGTCACATGGGCGTCTTCATGAACACAAACTGTTTACAGGAGCTGAATAAGTTCTTGACATTTGTCAGTAGTAGAGAACCCACAATCAGAGTTCAGGTGTGACTCACCTGCACGCTCGCCCTTCAGCGTGTCCCAGACGTTGCAGTTGAAGTCATCATAGCCGGCCAGGAGCAGGCGGCCGCTCTTGGAGAACGCCACGGAGGTGATGCCACAGATAATGTTGTCGTGGCTGTACGTCATCAGCTCCTGGTCTGCACGCAGATCAAACAGCCTGCAGGTGGCGTCATCAGAGCCCGTCCCAAAGGCATTCCCATTGGGGAAAAACTGTCGGGGGGGGACATGGATCGCGCAGATAAGTGATGAATTGTACGTTTTCAGGGTTTTGTCTCTAAGGAAGTCGTTTCTATGACGATGCCTGTTTTACACTGCCAGGAAAAGATTATAATACAGGAAGCATGACAACCAACACACTGATGATTATTGTTGTCAAACACTGACGTCACTGCTCCTCCACAGGAAGGTGCTCAGCTTCAGTCTGTCACTCGCTCTGCTTTCATCATGCTGACATAAAGGCCGTGAACTTTAACCAGGCTTCACGTCGTCTTCAGGTTTTTAAAATGAGCCTTTTTCATTTGACTAAATGATAACTTTATTAATACATTTCAGTCAGACTTCACCCTCCACCCTCTTTGGCTGGGTGCTCTTCCTGCTCAACATTTGCTCCAGTATTATCCCGGTTCTCTGTCAGGCTACGGTGACAGCCGTTTGTTTGGAATAAACACAGGATCAGCCCACAATTTTCCTAGAAGTCTGCTACGCGGAAGCGCTCATAAAAAAGATAAACACCAGGTCACATTTACTTCTAAAATGCTGAGACATAATCAATCTGCAATAGTCTTTGTGATCGCCGACGCTCCCACGTCTCCTTGCGATTAAATCTCGGGTACTCACGCTGACGGCATTGATGTCAGACACGTGGCCGGTGAACGACTGCCTGCACATGCCGTCGCGGATGTCCCACAGCTTGGAAGTGGCGTCGCAGGCTCCCGACACAAAGGTCTTGTAGTCCGGGCTCAAAGACAAGCTCATCACATCGCCTGTATGGCCAGAGAAGCTTGTAGTTTGCTGGCCCGTCTCTATGTCCCACAATGCACTGCAACAAGGAAGCAGGAAAGACATATGAATTCTTTATGAAAAATATGCTTTATTAGACTTTCTCATTCATGGATCGTATTGCAATATCATCGCAGTGATCAAAGGCTCTGCACGCAGCTTTACAAACCTCCTGTGATGACAACATGCACGTTACGCAGCTCGTAAGAGCGTCCGCAGTCTACTGCGAAACATCACTGGAATATTTGAATGGTTTAAACTGCTCACCAGGTGGTGTCTCCAGAGCTGGTGAGTATCTGGTTATCATCCAAGAAACGGCAGCAGGACAAATAACCTGGAGGCAAACAGAAGGTTCCAGATGAGACGAGGACTCCTGTGTGCTCCCCACTCACACTGTGTACTTCCTCTCTCCTACTGTCAGCTCTTCCACATGTTTCACACTGGCTGTGCTTCCTAATGCAACCCTAAAGGGATTAATGTCTCCTCCTGAAATCAAACTGGGGAGGTGTGAGCCACTACACTGTAGAAAAGCCCTTATGGCCCCCGTCAGCCAGGACATGCAGGATCTACAGCTACAGTACAGAAGTCAGATTGGATTCAAATGTTTAATATGAAAACAGAATAAATAAATATAAGGGTCGCTGGTCTCTCCCTCCCCCAGACTCACCTGTCTAATCTTCACTCTCCGATAAAAGCAACAAATAATAAAAAAGAAAGAAATATGAAAGATCTTATTGAGGGTCTGTGAATTATGACAGAGTATCAGGGCCACATTAAGAAAAATATTATTCATTCTGAGAATAAAGTTGAAATGTGAAGATTGATGAATCAAACGACTCCACGCCAGCCTCTAAACCGGCTCATGTAGATGAGTTAGTGAGACGACTCAAACGTTTCGGATCAGTTCTGGTTTTCCTTCTGATCGCTGCAGCTTTCTGCAGAGCTCCCCAACATCCTCACACTTATCCCCACCCTGTGTTTACGAGCTAAAACACAAACGATGACTTTCTGAGACTCTGACGGACAGTTTCACTAACTTTTCCCCTTCATGTGGCTCTAGTGCTCGTTTGTAATTAACCGTCTGTATTTGTTTCTTGGCTGAGCGTGTGCTTACCTGTGTGTCCAGGTAGCTCTCTGGTGACGCGCACGTTGCCTTCGCGGGTCTTCAGGCTGTATATGGAGCAGATGTTGTCCAAACCTCCACAGGCCACGTAGTTTCCAGAAGGGGCGTAGGCGCACGTCATCACCCATGAAGAGCGCAGAGGGATGGCGTGCATCTGATTAAAAGGAAAGTGATTTCGTTATTAAATACAGTGAAAGCGCTTCATGTGGTGCCTTAGTTTGACTAAAAGCTTCAAGGCTGAGTTCAACTGATGAAAATTAGATCAAAACATTATTTTCACTTATAGGAACTTAAGTAAAAAGGAAATGAAAGGATGGATTCTTCTATTTCTTCATCTGGTGCTGTTGCAAACAAAATAAAATAAAGAAAGTAGAAGCCATAATTAACTGATGCATACGTGAGAGATGAGGGTCTGAAATCACTATTTTACGTTGCACTGGGTTGGATCTTAATGCAGGTGCAGTTGTAGATGTTACAAAAATCACAACAAAAATAATCAAACCTTATTTGTTGTGTAGCTGTCCCAGATGATTAGCTTCCCATCTTGTGATGCACTGACAAGTAACCTAAAAACGAGGTGAGAAGAGCAGCGTGACTCTGAGCTCGTGGTGAAAAGCCTACACGAGCTAAGCTGCATGCACCCAGTTTCATTAAAAGCAATGAGAGCCAGCCTTGCAAGTTACTGCGCTGCACTGTCAGCCTGGTTACAACGCTCTCACTTCTTCTCCCGCTGGAAGCCTCTTCGTCCCAGGTAATGTCCCACTCTGTGGAATATTTATTACCCCAGTTACATAAAAGTCTACTGTCGGGTGGGAAAGCGCTAGAAAGAAGCAGAGGTGGGGCGGCTAAATGTATCGGCAGCAAAAATAGCCCCGAGAAAAGGTGGAGTCAGAGATGGGTACGATAGGGCGAGATCTACAGATGGTGCAGATGCACAAACAGCTGGAACCCCTCCCTCCTATCCTGACTGGGTGTTTCCATCTCTCCGGGGACAGGAAGTAGCTTGTTGGTGCTGCGGTACAAATCAAGAGGAGAGCTATCATGCTCAAATGTCAGTAGCTGTATACAAAACAAACAGTGGCCACCTGCAGGGTCACCTGGAGGGTGCGAGGCACACCCAGGCACACATTCACACCTACACACCAACGAGGACACACCTGTGCATCTGAGCAGAACCTTCTAATGAAACTGCATCTTATGTTAATAAAAACTACTAACTACAAAAACAGAGACACTTATTAATCTGTATCTACCAACGTATTGCCTAAGGATTAGTGATGTGCATGCACACTCATGGTGACATTAACTGCTCCGTCTCAGTGCTCATAACTGCAGCAAACCGTTAAAAAGGCAGTTTGTAAGCTTGAATTCATCGAGCACTCAGTGCATGTAGCGACAGCTGAAGATTTCCTCACTGGTAAAATTTGAAATATATTAATTATTTTTAAAAATGTTCTGATTTTAGGAACTTACAAACTGCATCCTTAAGAAGATTATTAAATAAGCTGTGGTAGCTGCGATTACTATTGTGCTCACAGTAAAACGGTGCTCGTCCCATGTATGGTGGTATTAGTCATATTAATAGACAGGTAGCAGTAAAAACATGAACAGCAGTAGTGGTAGTAGTTTAGCCCCACACCTGGGACTGTCGTCACTGCACCAGTGCATTGCATTGGAAGACAGACACAAAGAAAGAGAGTGACACACACACACAAAGATACAATTTTTAACAGCAATAAATACGAGAGGTTGTGAACCTCACGACTGTAAATTCATTTTTGCTGTGCAGCACACTTTCACCTGGAGCTTGTGTTGGTCTACAAACTGTTAATAAATGTTGTATAAATGAAGCATCAACAGAGATTAACCCAGGATGTGACTGAGGATTTATGGTTATGACTGCTTTCTAAAGGTGTGTTCATATTTGATTTCAATAAAAAGCAGACCATCAGCCCCACAGGCAGACTCCATGTAGTCTGACCACGGTCATTCTGTTACTGACCAACCAGAACTCAAATTCAGTGCCAGCACTGCCAGCTAGAGACAAAGCAGATCAACTACTGCCAATTCAGAAAAGATGCCATCAGGCGAAGCAGCATCTCAGTGAATACAAGTCCAACATTCACTGCTCTGGACTCCTCCAGCAGAAAACAGCTGAGTGATTAATGTACGAATGCTCCAATACAACAAAAACCAAAGCCGTAGTAAGTAGAGATGGACCGATCCGATATTACGTATCGGTATTGGTCCGATACTGACCTAAATTACTGGATCGGATATCGGAGAAAAATAAAAAATGTAATCCGATCCATTAAATATCACGAAAGCACCTCACAAAACTTGCAACGCGCCGTAACTCACCTCAGAACGTTAGCACTCGGAGCAGTATGCATCACGTGATAGAGCGGCTGTGGCATGCGGGACCTGTCGGTGGTCTGGATAGCATTTGGAGCTTCGCTAGCAACCCGGCATTTCATCTCCGACAAAGTTATCCCCGAGAGAAGTAAAGCAAGTGTGTAAGTAGAGCAGGGCGATATGGCCAAAAATATTTATCACGATATATATTTGAAAATTTGCGATAACGATATAACTGACGATATAATTGATGCGAGACAAAATACAACTCCACAACATTACTAGCGCAAAAAGAAAACCTTCCATTTATTTTCACTTAAACAAGAAGCTGGTTTTTATGTACATTAAAGCTTTATAAAAATGTAACAGTGCAAATACAAATTCCTTGCTGAAAGTTTAACCCAAAGGCATTTCCAGTAGAAATGGGCTGACATATCCTGAGCATAACCATATATAATATCCACTGAAGTTAAAAAGAGGTGCTTTGCAAAATTAAACTGCAGTATGCAATACGTATTTTTCGGACCATAAGGTGCACGGGATTATAAGGCACATCAAGCGAAACAAAGCAGTCAGATAAATCAAACTTTATTAAACTCATTCTTCTTGCTTCCTCCACTTCTGTACCATTGATTCATTAATGTTGAATTCTCTGGCAGCTGCTCTATTCCCATGTTGTTGCAGTATATTAATGACTAACCTCGTATTGTGGATGGATTATCTCAGTTGTTCTCCTGACTGAAGTTTGGTCTGTTTACAGCACCCTGCCATGCGATTGCATTTGTCTCTAACCATGAGGAACCTTAACGTTAACTTTTATAAGTGGAAAAGTGTTAGTGTTCGTCCTCCAGCTTCCCTGTTTATGTTATGCTAACATAGCTGTGTCGCTAGCGATTACGTAGCACATCATTATATACCAGCTAGCCCAACTTCAGTAACCCTACAAACGTCACTGCTGTTTAGTTTCCTGTCTTCATTTATGTTGGAAGTGATAGCAGAGCTGTACGTTTGATTTTTTTCAGAAATCTCTCAGTCAGAACATGCAATATCATGCTTAGGTAACTAGCGAGCTAACTTCCGCTAGCTTCCCGCTAACTTCTAACTCTGTTAAATGTAATAAATTTTGTTTTAATGGATGCCTGGAAGTTAAACTTCATAGTTACACCTGGTAAAGCAGCAATGCTGATCGTTTTATTAAAGATGAAAGAATTTAGACAGTTTTTAACGCTCAGTGATGCTGCAGTGTTCGTTTGAACTGAAGAATTAAGGAGTTTAGGACCCAGATTACTCCCAGATTTAAGAGCATCTTAGTCCGACAAATACGACAATAACGACGGCCGCTTGCATGTTCTGCAAAAAAATGTGCTTTGTCGTGTATCTGACGGACAAACACCAAACCAGTTCCACATCACTGAAGTTGCACCATTTTTACAAACCAATTCTGGTTCATCTGTTTCACTCAACAATCGGCCATGTGCGTATGAAAACAAAGGCACTGCGCATGCGCGTTTTACTCATATTCTATCGCGATATTTCATTTTCCTATTGTTGCCTAACATTATACCGGTATTACCGTGAACGGTATAATATGGCCCAGCCCTATGTGTAAGTCCATCTCTGAATGTTTGTAAAGCATTCCCACGTTAAGCTTAACAAGTGATATATGGAGCGACTGCCTCTTCTTGCTGCTACTTCAATCATGAAACTGCTTAATGATCAGCTGATCGGCTTTTCTGTCGCGAGTCCGTCTCTCTGGTTTGTTTTTGGCCCACTTTGCACCAGAAAGAGGAAACCAGCGGCTGAACAACAGCAGCACGTTTAAGCTTGATCAGCTGTTGTTAGAATTTATTTAATATTACTTTCTACACCAGGATCTTTTTCTACGTAGCTGACGCTGGTAACTGTGCAGGGGCGGATCTAGCAAAGTTTAGCCAGGGGGGCCGATAGGGCATGAACAGGGAAAAGGGGGCACAAAGACATACTTTTCTTTCTTATTCTCATTTAAAATGTCGAGCTTTTAATAAATAATTATCTGACACCCAAAGTTTTAATTTGATGTAAAATGAATAGAAGTCCATTACTGTATATAGTAACTATTAAGTCTAATATATATACCCTAGTAAGCTATAGTACTTTTTCCTTTGGGAAGGTACCATCTGTGCAGTCTGCAATTTTGTTGAAGAAAGATGTTGAATCTATTTAATATTTCTTGAAAAATAATTGATTTCTGTGCATTTTTTTTTCACACTGCATCAAATTAAAGTTGATTACGTCGATTAAGCATCATGAGGTGGAGTGTGAGGGGTGGTTCCCTATTTTTTATTTTTTTTATTTTTGTTGTTGCTGGGAGTTGGAACCCTATTAGTTAGGTTGCTTAATATTTACGCTAAGTACTCTTTAAAATACCAGAATAGGGAGGATGGTGTAGGTTTAAGTTTATTAGATTGATCAGTATTGCTGAACTATGAAATATTTTTTTTTGCATACAGGTATAACAGAATAGCTTTAGTGTAGTTGTTGTTTTAAACTTGAGTATGAACTTATACAAAATGCAGCAAGATATTAAAAAACAGTTTTGTTGATTAAAAAACACTATATCGGATTCATATCGGTATCGGCAGATATCCAAATTTATGATATCGTATCGGACATAAAAAAGTGGTATCGTGCCATCTCTAGTAGTAAGCAGACGCTCAATGAAAGAGCAGAAAAAGAACATTGCTCGAGTGAATTTCACATCCTGGCTGCAGTTAATAATTCTGTTGTCTGTATAACCAGCACACTACCTGGAGTCACTCCCCCAGTGCATTGCATAGATCTTGGCCAGGTGGCCCCTGAGAGTGCGTCGCGTCCGCATCTGTATCCGGCCCACCGAGTCCAGACCAGCTGTGATCTGCCAAAACACAGGAAGAAGTGTCAGCGGTTACACTAGAAGGCTCACACACACTCATCAGTGGACACCAAAAACAGGCCATTATCTGTCGACGAGGCAGCGGGGCGAACGTTAGACGAGCTCACGCTGCTGCACGTCTGTGGGATATTTATATGGATCCAATGACAGCATGTGTAAATACTGACACACTGAGATCCCCGGTTTTTATTCTGATTTACATGAGATATAATTGATCAAATTTATGTAATTATCACACATTATTCACAAGTAACACGTGTGGCAAAAAGATCTACCAATGAACCGAATGGTAAATGCATTTATAGATATATAGTAACCTTAAACTCGTACCTGTGACAGAGTGGAGTCACTGCAGGCTTTTCTGGCATCCTGCAACGTAACAAAACGGGAAATGTTAGCGTATTCAACCACCACGTAGCAAACGGCTCATCAATGTGTTTAAACCTGCTGTGATTCACCGCCAGTCGCAGAGATGATCAAACAGCAATCACACAGACCGACTGATGTTTATTCAAGTGACGGTCTGACAAAAGTTACACACGTCACAGTGTCGCTGCATGCAGTGAACACACAGAGGCGCACGTGTGATGTATGCACACACACAAAAACAACAATATAAACAAAAAAAGCACAAACAGCATGTCGTCGTACCCGAATCTGATTGCGTAGTTGCTCAGCTTCCTGTCGCAATTGTTCCAGCTCGCTCATTGTTTCGCTGATGGGCCACGCTCTGCTCCAAACACCGACTACGCTGGGAAAACACACGCATGCAAACTCACACGCACACACACACGCACTCACGCACACTTTACCAGCTGACGCCTGCAAGAAAGACAGAAGAAACACTTTTAGGTTGAAGGATGGGAAACAAACACAAGTATCCTGTTTGGGTTCACACCAAAGAAGAAGGTGCTGCAGAGGGTGGGGCCGGGCGGAGCTCCAAGGGTGGTCTGGCTCTTCAAACACCCTCCTCAGTCTGGTTCAAAAGGCCATCTGAGCCAGGCTCTGACCTTTACTGGCTCAATCAGCCTTTTGTGTTGCTGCATTGCACTGGCTGCTCCGCCCGCAGTCTGTGTTTTTGTGTTGAATGTGCTCTGTTGTGTACTGTGGGCAGATCTGGATTGTCTATTTGATAACATGTCCAAGTGGGGAAAGAAAGCATATATTTTTTAGTTTGTGTGTGAGTGTCTATCTAAATGTGTGTGTCAGGGTTAAGTGCGTCATCCCTTTGCAGATGCATGCGCACAAACATGCACGCGCACATGCCGGTTGCCACTTCCTTTACCTTGGGGAGTCTGAATGTGGGTCACAGAGCACTTACACACTCCTTGGAAATGTTTGGACAGCAACCCCCCCTCCACACGGCTCCAACATACCTCGCCCCGCCCCCTGACTTTCCACTCTGTTTCACAGTCCAGAAGACAAACTCAGGGAGATTACATTTTTAGTCCCGTTTTCTAAAATTCAACAATTAAACCAAGTTCAGTCTTTCCTCTTCACAGGAAACAGTGCAGATGTAACGAGGAGGATGTTTGTGTTTCAGCTTCAGTTTTGCAGATGCTTTAAAGCCGTGGTACACGAGGTAATTCATGAGCACAATCGTGGAAAAAAAGGCAGGTAAACAACATAAGATAATGATAAGATGTTTATACAGTTCAGATGACTTTTATCTCGACATCACTTGAGCTGGTTTTGGCCCGTTTTTCCACTGCACTGACACAACAGAGACCTCGACTGCTCGTCGTGGCCTTGGCTCAGCCAACGGGGTCTTTGACAGGCACTGCAACGCTCTCAGCGCTTCTCCAGCTGACGCAACCCCCACTAAGAAGGGTCTGGGCGTCAGCTCTCCAGTGATGTGCACCCACGCTATCACTGCTTTGGATCCACTACCCTGTACCTCTCTGCCACGTCACCATGTGCCTCTCGTGGAGGACCATAACACCCAGTTTGACCTTCTCCACCTCCTGGTTATGCTGGGAGATGACGTGAGAAATAATTCAGCTTCATAATGCTGACAGACAGAAGGATATCCAACCAGAATAAAACTGCAAGCACTGATTTATGGGAGTGTCACATGAATGTTCATATTCCAGTAGTGATTATTATTCATTCAGCAGCTAAAACAGAACACATGAAAGTGCTGTCGTAAGCACAAAGACAGGCAAAACACACGCTCATACAACATTTACGTGTAGTGACTTACAGTTGTGAAACTCGGGTCGTTTGTGTATGTGTGTATTTTTTCCCTCCACTTGTGTGATTTGAGTCATGCGTGCAGCCAGTGAGCTGGCCTACAAAGACCTAGATCATGGCCCAGGATCAGCCGCAACAAAAGCGGAGCTGTGTGTTGCAGCTGCCCATTGTTTAGTATGTGGTGCCAGTATAGCAGATAGGTCTGCTTGGCACCGCCGCCACATTTGGGGCCTCTGCGATAGGCCACGGGAGGCCACAATTGCTACTTCTCTGCACAACATCCAAGCACACAGCCCTCCGTGCATTCATTCATCTTGTTCAGCCTGGTGCTCCCAGTGGCCGACAGGACACCGCGGTGCCTAAACTGGGATAAAACATCTGCTGCCTGCTTCAAACTGTGGACATGTAAGACAGAAAGGCACTGGTGGAAATAATCACAAACGCTACATTTTATTTTGAAAACTGACCACAGGCATTTTCGGCTGCTCCCTTATTTCCCAAAGGATCAGGACAGCGGACAGATGTGCATCTTTGATCGTGCAAAGACTCCAGGCCTGGGCCCAGCACTAGCTGCTGATGCCCCGAGCCCGGGTGTGTCTCCTCCTGGTCTCATACCGCAGAGCTTTCACATTACAGGTGAATGTGTCACCTGGTAAATCACTGAGAATAATCTCAACAAACAGCTTAAGCATCACTCAGTGTTTGTGCACAAAATGTTTAGCTATAAAGCCAAAGTGACTTTTATCTAATAACTTCTCATTAACAGCAGCAATCAAATGTAAGGAGTAATGACTTAAGTACTGATCAATATAGTTCACAAAGTGTTTCACAAAGCATCAAATCATCAGGACAAAGAACATTTTAATTAAGACACGAGAAATCTATAAAATAAATAAAAACTACAATATATTAAAATGACATTTAGATTTGTTACAGTAACAGAAAAAACACACATGGCCTCAAAGCCTGCAGTATAATAATCTTTTTTTTTTTTAAACTCACTGTTTTTTGTTTCTTTGAATGTTAATTAATAGTTTAATAGTTTGACTATGATACTGGCTGCTGTTGCTGCTTTTATGACTTAATCAATACTGCGAACCTGTCTGTGTTTATCATGTGTGAGGAATACAAACGTTATCTGAACTGTATCCAACTCCAAGACACATAAGTTCACTGCTCGCTCACTAAACTCTACATCCGTGTCAGACTGTTCAGTGTCTGCTCCTGCAGACACACAGACACAGTAGTTCATGTTAAGGCAGAACTACACCTAAGGACAGCATGGGAACTCCAAAGGCAAATCCTATGAGATCTGAATCAGAAAAATCCAACTGTGAGAACACACAGTGGTCTAGTTTGGTTAACAGAGCAGCAGCTTTAGGGGCACGGCAAAATAAAATGAGCAGGAGGTTTACCAACATCCAGGTGTGGACACACTTGGGCCTGCTGTGAGCACCTTATACCAGTGCTTACAGTAAGTTGTCCATATTATGACTTCTGAAATCATATCTTATACCTGTATACAGCACAAATCCTCTTATTATTAAAAAGAATGACTTACACCTTGTGATAAAATTTTAATTACTTGGAATCAATCAGTGCTCTAAACCAACGTTTTTCAGGCTCTTGTCTAGCGAGCACTCAAAGCACTTTATACAATATGCCTTGTTCACACAAGGTCTTTTTGCTTTGTCTAAGTGCTCTATCACCCTCAGATGAAGGCATCAATATCTGGGATCGAACCACCGAGCTTCCGATTACTAGATAAGATTGACTAGTATTAGATTTTTTGTTTGTTTGTCTTCAGCTGATGCCACGTGCTGGGTTATTTGTTAGAAAACACACCAAAAAGACAAAACGTGATTTGTAGTGAATGTGCACCTACTGAAGTGAGTAGGAGGCAGCAGGGCAACTCCACAGGTGTGAACTTGTTCAGGTGACCTACAGACTATTCCAGACATCTAGAGAATGAAGCAAATATCTGAAAAATGTCCCGTATGGTGAGGCTTCCTGCAATAACTAGAGCACATATGAAACTGCACAGGAAATATGCGCCATGATTATGATTTCATTGCTTCCACACTCGTTCTGAAGTAGGTTAATGCTTAAATAAAATCCCCCCAAAGCGTCACACTGCTCTGGGTCAAAGCAGAGGCCCAAACCCGAGCATACTCAGTTTATAGTAGGACATGAACCTCTGCGAAACACCGAGCTGCGGACATTTGTGGTCATCCTTCCGATCATCTTATCGACCAATCAGCTAGCCGGTCTAGCTTTCCCCACATTTAAAAGCTTTTTGTTTAAACAGTGAAACACTTTACTATGCAAAGACCAAAAGCAAAATGTATTCCATTTTTACAAACGTGTAAAGACACTGAATACATCCGTGACACACGGACCAAAGAGCAGGAGCCAAACGGCGCGGCACCAGTTGATGCTCAGAGGAAGGCTGTCATGTATATTTAGTAGAAAAGGAAAAGAAAATCTACGCAGCCACATATGAGAGAACCAGATGTATGAAATGGAAATATCTGAACTGCTGTCTGCCCAGTGAAGGGTTTTGCCCCTACAGTTCCGCCTGACAGTGTGTAAAAGGCCGCGTTTGGTGAGCAGAGAAATTTCAACAACGTAAAGCTTTTAGCTTAGAGAAAGAAAACAGCGCAGCCCGGGAACAGTTATTTCAACACTGCTGCCTGGAGCGAACCAGCTAACGGCGGTTTTTGCATATCAGCCGAGCTCAATGTAAAACAAACAAAAACAACCGCGACCAGAGCAGGAAATAGCGTTTGTAAAAGAAAAATAAAAAAAAAACGCCACCAAAATATCAAGACTTGAGTGCACGTCCTCACCTGAAAACAGGCGGTTTGGGGCTCCGTCCGTCCTTCAGTCCGAGTCACACCGATCCGTTTTCACACGACAACCATGGCCCCAGCTGTGAGGGAATCGCAAAGGGAGCCGTGCTAATTTTAAGCCCGTTTTAATCGGTTTAAATGGTCAGAAGCGAGCGCGACTCGTGTCGGATTTGACTAAAATTTTCACCAAGCAGGCTAATCACCACACCCATGAAAGTGGGAACATAGCAACAGCCTACGCTGAGGGGTGCCCGCTACATGACACATTCATATTCATGTTTCCTTGTTAATACAACAACTTGTAGTGTAACAATGTCGTACTAAATTAGTTATAATTACGTCAATAATCTCGAGGAATCATTAACAACACTTTAACTAGCTCTAAAAATATCTATAATGACTCGTACACCCTACGGGCGAAATGGTACCGTCTGGCAGCTCCCTCTACAAAAAGGAACCGAATGGGATACAGGAAACAAATATTAGACCTAAAAAGCCAGTCATTGTAGTGATTCAAACGACAGTCATCTAAGGTTTGCAAACTCCACCTTTGCCCTCTCATTCAAATACAAACTGAGTAAATAACGCAGACACTGCAGTAGAAGTGAAAGGTGAGGAGACTGCAGTGTTTTTAACAACTTCACGAATGTAGTCTGTCAACAGCAACAGTTGTGACCACATAGACTAGCGATGGCTGAGACGTGAAGGTACCTGCAGGTCTGCTGTAGAGCTTCGCACCGTGAAAGGCCAGACAAGAAATGAACCGATTAATCAAAATCAAAAATGAGTGGTAAGTGCAGCTCTAAAATGTGTATGACAAACATAGCTCGCTCTTCATCATCAAAGTAGCAGAAATATTTGTCTACTTTCTCTAGTCATCCTTTGGTTTCTTGACAGTTTAATGGATTTCGTTGCTTTACTATTCAGACAAATCTAATGAGTGAGTTAGAATTATAAATCTGTCTAAAACAAACTGAAATCCCTCAGGAGACAGCTGTGCCAAGTCTCACCCTGGCACACAGCAGTTGGCCTGCAGTGGGTTCATTGAAAACGATCTCTCTCCATTAGGACAGGATGAATATTTAATGGGGCCAATGAAAGGGAGCAGTGGGATAGGCTTTTCCATATCTCTGCACGAGCCATAATCAATGGAAAGGAGATGAAAGTTTTCCAGCGCCTGGTTTCCTTTCGGAGTTGCATGGGGGCAGATTAAGTCTAATTTAATTCATACACACAGCAGTAGTATGAGGATTAGGATTACCATGATAGCAGAGACATATGCCTTGGATGGTTTGCCATTAGTGCCAATGGGATTACATTTTCTTTATTTTACAGTGTTAATTTGCACAGCCTCGGAACAGGATATTATTCACAGTATGTTTTATTCATTAGCCTGTATTCATACATTAAAACCACACATTCTACAGCATTTAGCAAAATAGAAATTCGATCCGTAGGATGACACCTGCCAAAACCACAATCAATAATTTGCCCATGTGTTATAGAAAATACATCTTATCAGTCATAATAAAGATAATCAGAACATTTAAGTGGATTTAGTATTACTGTTTCATTTATAGCGTGCTTGTAAAGTTGTACTAACAAGTTTAAGCCAGCCGGTTTCACAGATGACATAATACTGGGTCACCCTTTAGCGTTTTGTCAGATCATGTCTGAAGTTATGCAAAAATAGACTCCTAATTGCACAAGGTAGAGCTAAATCATGCAGCCTGAACACCGCTACAGCTCAGCTCTAGTCATGTGCTACATTAGTCAACACTGAGTGCTGTCGTTTTTTTTGTTTTGCGTTTTTGTAGTGTTTTGGATCAGAGATTGGTTTTAAATGGAAGATAACTGCCTAAGAAGAAGTCAGCTTGTGTTCTCTCTGTATAGTGAGCAAAAAAGACTGAATTCATTAACCAGCTGAGAATCGCAGTCAGTGTGTCCAAAAGCACATCCTAGGCCAATCAGGTCCCTTGGTCCATTGCTTAGCAACCAGGAAGGAAGAAGCAGGGTTGGGTTGGGGGGAGCAAATTGACACTGTAAAAATAGAACATCAATAGCCTGGTGTGTGAAAAAAAGAAAGACACACATGTTGCCGAGGCTATAAATAGTTTCCTGGAGCCTGGAACAGGTATTGTGTACAGTAGCTTTGTTGTGTTGTTGTACATTTTTGCATTTATTCGAATTTAGCAACACAGCTCAAAGCATAGCAGTCATGCAAGTGAATAACATCATTTGAATTTTACGATGATTTTATGGCATAGGAGAAACAGCAAGAACTGACGTACCTGTATACTGCTGACTACAAGTCATCCCAAAACCATCAACAGGTCGGCACAATTTAGATTTTTCTGTTTGTCAGCGTGGATACAAAATTCTCAGCATGCTGTAATAATACATTTCAGCGTATTATCACTGACGTTTTTGGAAATCCATAAGGGGAGGGGGTTAGGGTTTGTTTTTCATTTTAGTTAATAAATAATAATAATATAAAATCACCAGGATAATATCTGATCTTTCTGCCTCATATCATAAATCTGTGTGCATATTGTTCAGGGGAATTCCAGTGATCTTTTCTCATATTACACCACCTTTATATATGACATTTTTAAACTGGGTAATGCATGTGTCTTGTGTAGAACAGTGTGCTCAAAAATAGATCTATCATATCCAATTCAGTTTCACAGGACTGCTCAATAATGACCCCAAAACGTGGGGGATCCGATCGAGTGGAGATAACGGGACGTCAATCCCCCACCTCCTAAATGTTGGGTTTTTTTTAATCCCGATGTTTCGATTTTAGGCCACATGCCATCACACCCCCATGTAATACTTTCACAGTATCAGAGGCAATTAAAATGTGTAGCAACAGTAAAAGGCTTTATCGGGGCCGTCTTATCCACCAGACATCTCCCGGGGAGGCAGGCCGTTGTCAGGGTAACCCTCACAAATGGCAACTGACGTCAAAAAGGTAGGAGAAATACCAGGGAGAGCCAGAGCTGCTATGCATAATGGATTATTGAAAAAAAGGCCCTCTTGAAGAGTGCAAAGTGACTTAAAATATGCGTGCCTTGCTGAGCTCACCAGTCCTGTCTGACTCTGTGTGATGAGGGAAATAGATGTTGGCAAATTCTGGGTTTACTTGCAGACTGCCACAGCTTAGCCTTCATTGGCTCTTGTTAAATTATGTATTTTGAGTAAAAGCTTGATGGAGAACAATCTCTGCATTTGGACACATAATGGTCTATATCCTGTCCTGTGACCTCTGTGTCATTTGTCAAAGTGCTGTGCCACTCCTCATTCCGTTATGTTTTGCTTCCAAAGAGCCAGGCTGCTTTCTGGAGCAGTGGGTCCAGGCTTCCCGAAGGTCTTTCAAACTTTTTCTTTGGACATTGTCTGCTTTGGGTGCAATACGTGGTGCAAAAACATGGCATATCTCAGCATAGTGTGCAGTGCGTTATTAAAAAAAATGTAGGAGACTGGCCTACAAAAACTATCTACAGCAGAGGATCAGTATGCGAATCAAATCTAGGAAAGACCTGACACATGATGCATTTGAGAGATGCATCTTATGTTCAAGTCTCACAAATGGTCTCAGAGGAAAGGTGTCTGTCAAGAGCCATTCTTAAGGAAGGGAAACAGGGAGAGGTGAAGGCTGAGGTTTGCCAAATTACACAAGAACTGGACAGAAAATCAGTAACAACAGGCTTCTGGAGTGAATCCTAATTCGAAAGTTTATGTTCAAATTGTTGTCAATATTTACAGAAGAGGTGAGGAGACACTGTGTCTTCAGCTCTGCCATGGTTTTGACGCTTCGGGGGTCTTGGCAATTGATGTCATTATGAACTCATAAAAATAACATGAAGGGTTTAGGTTCTTGTCTAATCTCAGTGCTATTCCTGGGCCATGAGAGTGTCACACAGCAGCAGCTTGGCGAAGAACCCTTCTGTGATCATGCCTCGCGTGTTGTGCTGGGAATCACACTCTCCTCGATCAACGACTGTGAAGTCATGTACTGCTGCTGTCCACATTGGTAGAGCAAAACAGAAGTATGGACATGTAATACAGAAGTGACACTGTGTCCATTTTGGAGAAGATAATACATCTATATGCATAGATCTGTGCGATGCCATTATTATGACATCATTGACTTTCTCACATAGAATAAAATCAGGTTTAATTTTTTTTTTTTGCCCACGAAGCTTTATGTCTCCAGCACACAACATTAAATTACAAGAAGAAAAATTTAGAGCAAAAGTGTTTTTCTATAATGTGAATATCCATGTTAAAATCAAATAAATGTACTAGTGTCCAAAAATTTATCTATTTGTTGAAAAGCCGCATATTTTTTGATGCTATATTTTCACTGTGGGTTTCAAAAGTACACAATTTCCACATTTATTAATCAAACGACACCCTCAATTACATTAAGGAAGAGCAACCCTTAATCTTTTGATTTAGGGAGAAGCTGCGGAGGAAATGTGCAAACAGAAGAAGTGAGAGTGTTTCGGTCCAGGGGAATCCCAGACACTTCTGTAAACCAGGGGTGCAACAAGCAGCACTAAGCATGAACCAACATGCTATGAGTTTCCAAAGAAGTCGATCACACATCAGTATTGGGGGAGTGAGGAATAACCTTGGTGTGCTAATACCACCCTTTGCAGAGGCCGCCAAACAGCTTCAACCCTCCAACGCCACATGATCATTAATTTATTACCACGAGCACACTATTTCTTTCCCTTTTTTTTTGACTTGACATTTTGGTGCACCACAGATTTTTAACATGAGATAAGATCTACAGTTCACCTCTGCACTGCCTCAAAACCAACTTTATACCAGGTACAAAGTCTGAGTTCACAACCTCACTAAACACCACAGTCACCAGCGTTTCCTCTATTACACTGCAAACACCAAAAGGTGAGTTAAGTGCCAGAAAAATATCTGAGTTTTAGTAAGGTTTATACTGCAGACTTTAGCCTTGGAAACATAATTTTTCTATGTAAAAAAATATTTAAATATTATATTAAAACAGTAGGAATATTCTCATTTGTACTTAAATGTATACAGTATTCCTGAGTAAGTACATTTTCCCTGGTAAATATAGAGGTTACTGCGCCAATACATCATTGCTGTGAATCAAAAAGCTTGACATTAAAAAAAAAAAAAGAATGAAAGCTTTTCTACCTTTTCCAGTGCAGATGAGGAGGGGAAGTGGCTGTTTCTGCATATGTCCTAAATGGCATGGATTATGAGTCGCACAGAGCGCCGTGGTTTCAGTTCTTCCTTTCAGCCGTGAGTGTAGATGCTGCCAGGAGGAGCAGCAAATGGAGAGCTAGAGGATGGAGAGCTACTGAGTGGGAGGGTGATGATATATGGGGGGGAGACAAAGGATAGCCGATGGAGTAATTTTTCTATTAAAGGGACAGAGTTGATTTCTTCAGTACTAGTTGAAGAAGGTAAATAAATAGAAATGAAAGAATAATCCCAGTTTTTTTTACTTTCCCACCAAAAAACTTGTTGCAGGTCCCTTGGCAGGTGGCCACACGTGTTTTCATACAGGGCTTCCTAGAAGAACAGCATAAACAAAATTGGCTCCAAAATACTCATCAACCTTTGACATGATTCTGACGCGCATCTTCAAACATGAGCATTTATAGTTTGAGACATCTGTGTGACTTCTTATTTTACCATTCCTGTATATGAAAACTTGTTTCTGTCACTGAAAAAAAACTTTTTTTTTTCCATTTGTGAGTCAAAATTTTGAGTTAATTTCTTAGAATTTCAATTTAAAAATATCCAACACAATAACTCAAAACTGAGAAAATTACTGCTTAATTGCTTTACCTGGTAAATTTTTTAAGATTTATTTTTAATGGCAGAAACGCGCTTCTATTCATACACAGCCTGTATATACTTGCTTATACACTGCCTCATGTCTACACCATTTTTGTAAATGATCCATTCCCACAGTAACACTTTTGTCCAGTATGTGCTTCCTTTCTGTAACGGTTTAGAATATTCTAAGACAAAAATGAAATGGGTCGATTCAACAGCATCCTTCTGAGATTGTGGTCCATTTTTACATAATAGCAGCAAATGCGTGACGTCTGTTCCACTAAATCTCACAGGTGCTCTAATGGATTGAGATCTGGTGACTTGAGGTCATTTGAGTACAGTGAACTCATTGTCATGTTCAAAAACCCAGTTTGAGATTACCCGAGCTTTGTGCCACAGCTCACTCTCCTGCTGGAAGCAGAAGACGGCTACACTGTGCTAATACAGGCGAGCTATTTCCTTTAGCAACCGCTGAGTGTTGTTGCTGATGGACACGGTCAGCAACAGCACTCAGGTAGGGTGTGGTTAAATGATGATCAGTTGGTACTGAGGGGTCCAAAGTGTGCCATAAAAACATCCCTCACACTATTAGAGTACCAGCAGACTGAAGCATTAATAGAAAGCACAGTGGATCCATGCTTTCATGTCATTCACCCCAACATCTGACCCCACCATCTGGATGTCACACAGAAGACTCATTGGACCAGCTAGCATCTTTCCAATATTCCGTTGCCAGTTATGGTGAGGCTGAGTTGTTACCTGTTCTTGCCGAGAGTAGCATCAGGTGTAGCATCAGGTGTAGCATCAGGGGTGCTGGTTGTTCAGAGATGCTCTTCTGCCTACCTTAGTGATATTTGAGTTGCTTCTTATTAGATTAAAACAGTCTGGCTCAGTCGCTCAAAATTACCTTTCTTCCCCATTCTGATGCTTGGATGTGTCTACATGCCTAAATAGAGCTGCTGCCTTGTGACTGTCTGATATTTGCATTAACGAGCAGTTCAACAGATGTCCCTTTGTTGTACCTAACAACGTGACAGTATTTAAACAGTGCTCAGAGCATATCATACCATGTCGACTGAATCATCGCAGTAATCAGCAGCTGCAAAGTTCCATAAAATTAAACCATGTCAAATATAATAAATATGTACGCTGCTTGTTTATATATGATTTTTATCTTCTCGTCCCTATGTGTACATCTTAACTAAAATCCAGGATTGTAATTCTAAAAAAAATAAGATGGAGCAGAGCTCAACTAAAAACTTTCATTTTCAAAGTCAGTCACATTAAAATGCAACAGGCTAATAACTTTGATCATCTCTTTCCAACTTTTTCACAAAACCTGGCCTTTATTGGACATTACACTGATGTGTACCTGCAGAGAGATTTTCCCAGTCACCTTTTCGCCCAGCGTGGGAAAAATGCACCGACAACGCTTTTTCCACTGAAGAACAATTTCATGGTTGTTTATTATAAACCAAAGAGCCAAAAAGGCACTGACCTGGCCTCTAACCCCCCATCCAAATCTAACTGAGCGTCTGTGTTCCAGGACAGGCCCAAGTCACGGGAGTAACTTCCTTGTCAGTGCATGTCGAACATGGAAATTATTACAGCACACATTATTTGTTTAAAGAAGAAGATATATGTTCATGATCCAAATTTTACTGGGATTTGACTATTGCACTTGGGTTCTCTCAGTGAAAGCATTAAAATACGAAATATCCACAGACAGTACACATGTCAACCCATTGCCTTTTATTGTTGTTTGGTTGCCTGGAAAATACTGTGTATTATAGAAATTACAGTATATTCATGTGTTAACTGGGTGCAAAACAGCCAGTGTTGACTACGCAACATTTCTGTTAATGGTGAACTGCAACGATCGACACATTTACAACTTTGTCTAGTTTTTCTTCCAAAATGTAACGATTGTAATTGATCGATTAGCCAAACTTCATTAAGTGCTTGTAGAAAGGTGCACACATTTGGGGGAAAATTTAACCTTGAACAAAAACTCCTGATACTGTTTTAAATCCAGAATATTTTTAAACTACATTCATACAGATACACTTATCCTATGTGACTGAGACAGATCTAAACACAAGCTGACCTTTCTGAATGCAAATGCATTACCATGCATTTCACTTGGCCATTCAAACTATTTAGTGTTGTCCTCGGGGCTCATCGACGCTTAAAGCCGGCTGGCTCACTCAAACTTGATTCCCTGGGCCAGAGGAAGATCCTTGCTGTAATTGATTGTGCATGTCGAGCGCCTCATGTACTGCTTCCATGAATCACTGCCTGACTCTCTTCCACCGCCTGTATGTTTCTCCCCACCAAAAGCTCCTCCGATCTCTGCTCCGCTCGTGGGAATGTTGACATTTACGATGCCACAATCTGACCCTCTGGGGCCAAGCCAACGGAAAACCCGGCCTAGATCTTTGGTAAAGATGCTGCTGGACAGACCCTGCTTCACCTCATTGTTCCAGGCAAATGCCTCCTCCTCTGTCTTGAACTTCAGGACATACAGGATGGGGACAAAGGTTTCGGTGTGGACAATAGAGGCATCATGAGCCAGTCCTGTAATGATGGTGGGCTCCACATAATTTCCAGGACGGTCCATCACCTTTCCTCCACACACCACAGTGCCGCCCTGCTGCTTTGCCTGCTCGATGGCAGCCAGGTACTGCTCGACAGCTTGCTTGGTGTGCAGAGGACCATAGAGGGTGCTGGGGTCCCAGGGGTCTCCGATGCGGACTTGTTTATAGGCCTTGGCGAGGCTTTCAACCACTGTGTCATGAACGCTCTCGTGCAGCATCAACCTCCTGGTTGTGGTGCAGCGCTGGCCAGCGGTTCCGACGGAAGCGAAGACGGCAGAGGGCACCACGAGATTCAGGTCAGCATCTTCAAACACGATAATGGCGTTGTTGCCACCGAGCTCCAGCAGCTTGCGCCCAAACCTTTCTTGCACCATCATGGCCACCATCTTGCCAACATAAGTGCTGCCAGTAAAGGACAACAGATCCACACGCTCATCCTTTGCCATGGCCGTGCCGATATCTGCTCCGCCACAGGTCATGGAGCAGATTGAGCCAGGGAGATTGTTCTGCTCCAGCACCTCAGCCACGATCTTGGTAACTGCAACACTTGTGAGAGGAGTGGTCGGAGCTCCTTTCCAGAGGCAGACGTTGCCGCAGGTCAGAGCGATGGCGTTGTTCCAGCCGTAGACAGCTACGGGGAAGTTGAAGGCGGTGATAATGCCGACCAGGCCGACTGGGTTCCACTGTTCAATGAGGGCGTGACCCGGTCTCTCTGAAGGCAGGATGGGCCCGCCGATCATTCTAGACAGACCAACTGCATAATCACAGACGTCAACGTACTCCTGAACTTCACCAACTCCCTCAACATAGATTTTGCCCATTTCCAGTGACACCAGACTTCCAAGTACTTTAATCTTTTTTCTCAATGCATCCCCAATCTGTCTCACAATCTCCGCTCTTTTAGGAGCGGGAATGTCTGCCCACAACTTCCAAGCCTCCTTCGTCTTCTGAACAGTCTCTTCATACTCCGCCAAAGTAGCCTGGGTAACTCTGGCAATCGGCTCATTGTTGGCAGGGCAGTATGACGTGATAACCTCCCCACTACCTCCCCAGCTACCGTTGTAAACACCTGGGTTGTCCTCAGACAAACCCAGCTCTTTGAGCCACGCGTATTTGGGCTGGTTGATCAGGAGACTTGACATAGCTGCTGACTGCTGGCACTGGGCAAGTGCAAATTTACTTCTTAAGAGGAGCCTGCTGTGCCGAGCAAGGGTCAGTGTGGTGCAGCGCTGCATGAATGCTGGAAGGAAGCAAAGTTAAAAATTTATTTTGCACTAAAGAGAATTCATAAATAATTATTGACATTTCAGCTTTAAAGTGAAAAAAGGAATGAAAACTACATTCTAGACCTAAAAGAGATGTCTTAAATCCTCCATACAACAATGGAGCTTAAAGTTATATAAAGGCAGCAAAAAACCTAAACTACATTTGAAAGGCTGAAAAGACCCAAAAAGGTTTGATATTTTTCCCCTACAGGGTGATGAGCCGCCAGCTTCACTGCAACATTTAACATTTGGCTTTAAATATTTAGATCTAATAAAATGAGCTATTTTTCATAACTTTCCACAAAAATAAAAATGTGAACATAATGTAGGTCTTGTAATGCAAGACGTTATTATTAACGAAGCGACCTTCAGCTGCTCCCTGTATTCACAAAGGGTCACCACAGCAGGCAGTGCTGGCTGTCGGATTTTTGTAAAGAGTGGCCTTTCTGACGAAGTCTCAGAGAGACTCTGTTAGGTGAATGTGTAACCCACCGGACTGTGTTGACTTTGTTACTACAACTAATTCAACTCATTAATTAATCTATAAATCAACCAATGAACCTATAGCTAACATTAAGGCAAAAAAAATTAACAAGTGCTAAGTTTCATACTCTTTAAAAAGTAAACATAATCTTATTGA
Source organism: Copadichromis virginalis (assembly GCF_057382275.1). Classification (NCBI taxonomy): domain Eukaryota; kingdom Metazoa; phylum Chordata; class Actinopteri; order Cichliformes; family Cichlidae; genus Copadichromis; species Copadichromis virginalis. The sequence goes on from NC_140639.1 coordinate 538,857, forward strand.
TGTGTCATTATTAGCCAAAGGAACATTTTGATGATACCACCTTGAAACAACAGAGCTATCTCCAATTTTCTGATGTTTCTGATGGATGGAAAAAAAAAAAAAGCAAATTGATTTAAATTAATCAATAACAAAAATACATGCTTTTTATCGCACAACCAGTGTTACTGTCTTGGTCTAATATTGCAGGTTGTTAACAAACAAGAGCCAACTGGGCCTCATAAGTAATCCATAAAAAGATAAAACTTTCAAAGATATATTCATATTAACTTTGAATTAATAACATGGTAAACATCACTATTGCGACATGTATGAACCTACATATTACATAAAAAGTGTATTTTAGTAATTAGAAATCGAGAAGAGGCACAGTTATATAAACACCTTTCCTGAGGCTACTCTGCTACTGTCCAGCAAGTTCCTTAACCATTTCCACCGTGCGCTTGCGCAATTAACCCAACACCGGACAAACACGAGGCTGGAAAACTTGGATTGAGCTGCAAAAGCTGGACAATGATGACGCATAACGTGTAATCTCAGGATTGCATTTCCGATTTTCTAATATAAGCGTGTCCGTACAACAGCGCTGCTGCTTTTTCAGCGTGGACATGCTCGCTTAGAACAGTCAATGTTTTGAGTCTGACCGTGACCGTGACTCAAGGTCCTCCACTTTTCATTCACCAACACCAGCGTGTACTCATCAAGTCTGCACGTGCACGATCCGTGCATCGATTTTTAATCTTTAAAGTTACATTTGAGACACTTATGACGAGTTTTAACTCACGTCGATATGAAATTCTCAGGGCCACGTCCACTCCAAAGCATGGAAGTACTCGCAGTCACTTCCGACTATCACCGTGGAAACGGAAGTACTGAGAATTGCTGCTCTCTGATTGGACAGCTGTCTCGAAGCACTGTGGAGCCCGCTTTGTTGGACTGATGCATGCTAGCAGATTTCCTTTGTTGTGATTAATCGCTTTGTGGTTGTGTTTCTCCTGTAATAACATATATTGTTAAAGTTACTGTCGTTATAACTTAGAGGATGAGTGGTGGAGTGTACGGTGGTGGTGAGTATGATAATATGCTGATTTTATACACAACTGTCGTCCACGTTGTCCCTGGTTGGAGCTAGCCAGCTTTGTAGCTAGTTAGCTCGTTATGCTAGCTATGCTAAAGTTCTGCTTCGTAGTTGGTCAGCGATATAGTCTTGTGTCCATTTTAATTCTCATGTGTTTAGGGCTGTTCAAATATATAGATATCACAGGTGCTTAGTCGTGCAGACGTGAAGTGTTATACAAGTCACTCAGCCGGTGTCGTCTAGCTAGCAAGGAAATGAATGAAAATGGGCTTGCCGAGCTCACGAACAAATACCGTTTATGTTATGTAACGGTAAAAATAACGGTAGTTATGACGATACCGAGGCTCTCATCGCGATAAACCCAATACAAAGACCCTGCAAAGACATACTGATGACCCATCCTGTCGTTCCTGTGTTTTACAGAGAATAACTTCATAGTTCCTCCGGGTAGCCGGTGTCAGTTGTTATAAACGTGTAGGTACCGAATAGACCTTTTCATTAGTGACGCATGCGGCTTATAGTAAGATGCTTAGAAAGGATTCAAGGAGCTAATAAGACAATACAATAAATAATATTATAAGTAGAGTGCAACAAGCTGAGTACCAGTATAGAGTGTGGGTATAAATATAGGTGTAAATAAATACTTTAGCAGCAAAGGGCATGATGACCAGCATTGATAAAGTGACACTGTCAGTAGTGGTTAAGGTGCTACAATAACAGTTCTTGTCCATTATGCATGGAGAAGTTTCCCAGCTTCTGGAATGAAGCTGTTTCTCAGTCTGCTGGTTTTGTATTTAATGCTCCTCAGCCTCCTGCCTGAGGGGACAAAGAATGTATGTGCTGGGTGAGTGGGGTCCTTCATTCATCTGGAGGTGTATATGTCTGTGACGGTTGGGAGGCTGCCTCCGACAACTCTCTGTGCAGCCTTCACCACCCTCTGTAGAGCTTTCCTCTCTGCCACAGTGCAGTTTCTGTGCCACACGTTGATGCCAGAGCACAGAACATTTTCCACCGCACATCTGTAGAAGGAGATGAGGACTGAGCTCTCCATTCCCGCACGCTTCAACCTCCTCAGGAAGTAGAGGCTCTGGTGAGCCTTCCTGATCAGGCTGGAAGTGTTTTTTTTCAAGGTGAGGTTGCTATCCAGGTACGTACCCAGGTACTTGTAGCTGGGTACTACTTCGACTGCAGATCCTCCACCGTGCAGGGGTGTGTGTCTTCCCCTCCTGAAATCCACAACCATCTCCTTCGTCTTCTTCTCATTTAAGCAGAGATTGTTTTTCCTGCAAAAGTCCTCCAAGTGTTCCACCTCCTTCCTGTAGCTGGTCTCATCATTGTTTGTGATGCAACCAGCCACAGCTGTGTCGTCCTCAAACTTTATAATAACACAGCTTGGATGGATGGGTGAGCAGTCATATGTAAGCAGCGTGAACAGGAGGGGACTTAGCACACAGCCCTGAGGGGAGCCAGTGCTGAGGACTCTGGAAGATGAGGAGACGTTGTGGATCCTCACAGACTGCGGTCTGTTGGTCAGGAAGTCCAGGACCCAGTTACAAAGAGAGGAGCTCAGTCCCAGGGTCAGTAATTTGTCAACAAGTGTCTGCGGGATAATTGTATTGCAAGCGGAGAAGAAGTCCATGAAGAGCAAACAGACGTAGGAATTCTTCTGCTCCAGGTGGGTGAGGGTGGTGTGAACCACAGAAGAGATGGCATCTTCTGTGGATCGATTCTTCCGGTAGGCGTACTGGTGTGGGTCTGAAGTGACTCTGATGGTGGCTTTGATGTGGGCCATAATCAGCCTCTCAAAGCATTTCGTGACGATCGGCATGATGGCTACTGGCTGTCACAGCAGAGCTCTTGGGGACTGGGATGATGGTGGCAGTCTTCATACAGGTGGGGACAGCTGCCTGGGTGAGGGAGGAGAAAAGAACAGAAACAACAACAAACAACGCACATGCACGCATATACACATATAAGTAATATAATTTGTATTTGATACCTCACTTTATAGATAGCTTCAATGTATTTAACCTCTTAGGACCTGGCGTCCACATATGAAGACATCACATTTTGGGTTATTTAGACCAAAATACTCAATTTTGCTCTACAAGGGCCTGAAATCCACTCATGAGGACATTATACTGCTACTGTTCTGTCGAAATTTTAAACAAATATCCTCATATATGGTTCTCATTTTTCTTAGAAACAAAAAATCAGGTAAAAATTTTTTTTAGTAATTTATATATATTTTTTACATTCATTGGATCCCAATCAGCCCAAATATCAAAGAGAAATCAAAAATGCATGCCGTGGAAGAGTTCGGGTCTTAGGAGGTTAATGATTATTTAAGATTGATACAGCATAGTATTGCGATGTTTTGCGTGGGGATATTGTATCGATCCAGTGACACTAAATATAAATCTTTTATTAAATAAATTAAAATATTCTGGGAATACTATCAATAAGGAGGCACATCTCACCTTGTTGGTGGCAACCTTTCTGCAAACAGTTGCAGTCTGATGTGCATTGACTGCAATCACTCTGGGAGAGATTGTTGAACGTCTCAAATAATTTGCTGTCTAATTTATCAATAAGTTCTTTACAAAGACCCATGTTTTTTTTTACAGATTTTATGAAGGCTGCATGGCTGGGAGCTTGATGTTATAAACCTGTGGCAGTGAAAATGCATGAACTCAAAGATTAAGATGTGTAGCCCAATACTTTTGCCCGCATTGTGTACAAATTACAGGAATAAAATGTTCCCCCATATTTTGTGCATAACTTCATTCGAAAAATGTTCAATCGCAGCCCTTCCCTTATTTCTGCAGATGAGGTGGGAGCATTGGTGTTTGACATTGGCTCTTATTCTGTAAGAGCTGGCTACGCAGGAGAAGACTGTCCCAAGGTAAGTGGCTCACTCGAATGACCTTATTAACAACGTGTCTTTTCTTCCTCTGTGCATCTTCAACATCCCTCTGGGGGAACGGCAATGATGAGAAATCAGGGTTGGAGTCACCTTGGAGGCAGGAGGCATAAATTGAGTTCAGATTATTCCAGAATACTTCCTTTTTCTGTTTCCTCTGGTTTACGTGCAAGTCCTGAGGGATAAAATGAATCTTGTGTGAATAAATGTAAGACATTACAGATGGACACTAATCGCCTATCAGCAGATTATATGCAAGCACAAATTCTACCATTTAAAAGATGTTTTTTCTTTCTGCTTTTGACATAACCCTCTTCTTCTGAAAATCCTCTCAGCATTTAGCTAGACACTGTAAATACAGTTTTTGCATAATAAACTGGTCAAAAACGGCCAGATTCAAATCAGGTACTTTTGAAAATTTCCCAACTGTTTGTCTTCATAATTCAGGAGGGATTGCATCACATTATGGCACCTCAGTGTTCCACAAAAATGTCAATTCATTCACTCACTGCAAAGGAGGATGACTAACTTTGTGAAAGGAGTTTTTGTGAATTTCTGTTGTTATGCTGGTCCGAAATCAGGCTCTTGCAAACAGCCTTAACCTGTAATTTGGTGTGTTTTGTTTCTTTTGTCCCATCTCAGGCGGACTTTCCCACAGTAATAGGTGTGACTCTTGACCGAGAGGATGGCAGCACACCCATGGAGACTGATGGTGACAAGGGCAAGCAGAGCGGCACCACCTACTATATTGATACCAATCAGCTGAGGGTACCCAGAGAGAACATGGAGGTCATGTCTCCGCTCAAGAATGGCATGAGTAAGCGTTTAGTCCAAGTGATTGGAGAATAGGACTTTTTTCACCTGTACATAAAAGACTGGCCTTGATCTTTTCATATGTATGTTGTAAAAAAGGATTTAAATAAATGGGAAGAAGAGCTGTTGGAAAACACGGAACAGGTTTTGATCTCTGATGCAAATGTGAATGTGTATAATCTGGCCTGCTTGATCCAAATCCATAATTAGTCTGTTTTGGTCTGACAACGACTTCATTGGCGAGCTCGTTAAACCCTGGCTGACGTGTATATATATATATGACTGGAGCGCATCATGAATATTAATGAGATTATTTGAAGCTCAAGGCAGCTCATCAGCATCAGCTGTGGTGTGCAGTGTTCTCCTGATGGAAGCCAAGCCCTCTGCAATCTGTGGTTTACTGCAGTGTCTGTGTCATAACGGGGCATGTGCGGAATAACCCAAACTGTGTTTGGGCTTATTTTGAAAAACTTGGGATTTCAGTTTAACGGTCACCAACCAGGGCTGTTGCTGCTGCTGTTGGTCTGGTTCCCCAGTGAGCAGCAGGGCTGTAAATGAACTAAACTGGTTTAAAAAAGACTAAATTGGTGATTTGGCTCTTCTGCGATGGTGTTTGTATGCTGGAGCGGACTAAGCTTTAGAGGTTCGTTTTTATGTTCTGGTCAGCTGAACAGTTTTCTTTCCTTATTAGAAATTTCAGATATTTGCAGTTTATGGTTGTTCACGTCATCGACTGATCTTTTGATTGTTCTTTGGGTGAAACAATTATTCATTTGCCCTAAATGCCCTTTACTTAGTTTTCAGATTTACTTACTTGAACATTTATTAGTATCAGAAGTGACATAAAGTTACTGTTAGTTTTTTTTTCATATAATTCATTTAACTAAGCCATTTCAGGCTCTAACATCGCAGCAGTTTGCTTCTATATTTGGGTTTTGGACTGTTGGACAACTAAAAATTGTAATGGCCATGTTTGTTTGTAGTGGCTTGATTCACAGATAATAAATGGCTTTTGCCAGTTAAAGTATTAAGTGATTGCAGTCCACTGATGGTGTTGACACTTTTTAAAGCATTTACCCAAAGTATTAGTGATGGCAAGTGCCCCAGTGCACTGACCTAGCTGCTGATGCTCATCAGAATCTGGTCCACTGGAGTTTCTCAGGCTATTTAGAGATGAGTGTGACACAAATCTTAATTGCAGCAGAAGAGCACAGTGGGACCAGAGTCTCCCTTAGAGGGCTAACCTGGAAAAATGGTGCCTGGTGCTCAAATTATTATCTAAAAAAAATTATAATTGCTCCAATTTCTCCACCATCTGACCCAACACACATGATAGTGTTGATGAAGGGGCTTTTTGAGGTCTGTATCCACAGAGACTGCAAAGCCTTAGCATGACAACGTTGCTGTTATTTGCTTATGGTAAATGGTCTGTATTTGTATAGTGCTTTACTTAGTCCCTATGGACCCCAAAGCGCTTCACACTACACCCAGTCATCCACCCATTCACACACACATTCACACACTGGTGATGGCACAGGCACCCTGGGGCGCACTGACAGAGGCGAGGCTGCCGGACACTGGCGCCACCAGCCCCTCTGACCAGGCAACGGGTGAAGTGTCTTGCCCAAGGACACAACGACCGAGACTGCCCGATTACAAGACGAACTGCCAACTCTTGAGCCACGATTGATATTCACGTCTTTTAATTTAAACTAGTAAATGTTAACAAAAAGCTGCAGCTCTTCATATGAAATGTAAATGGTTTTGGCTACCTTATTCTATGCACAAGTGATTGCTTTGTCATATGTTTTAATGTAGGTACGGTGACATAAAAAAAGATTTCAGAGGTGTTTGGCAGTTACCAGGCCCTTCATTTGTTTTCTCTTAACTCTGCCTCTAGTTGAGGACTGGGACAGTTTCCAGGCTATTCTGGATCACACGTACAAGATGCACTTCAAGTCTGAACCCAGCCTGCACCCCGTGCTCATGTCAGAGGCGTCGGTGAGTTAACTTTTGAGTCTCAAAAAATTAATCGGTTTGATTTGCTGCTCTGTTTAAAAATAAATATGTGACACATTGATGTTAACATCTGAGCTATTTGAGCTCAGCGCCATGTGAAGAGTGTGTTTCCTGTCCTTGCCCTCATCACCATCTGCAGGTATCTGTGTGTATCTGGCAGTGATTTGTTGTAAGTGGGCTAACTTCTGTTCTGTGTTTGCAGTGGAACACACGAGCAAAGAGAGAGAAACTAACAGAGCTGATGTTTGAGCATTACAACATTCCTGCCTTCTTCCTTTGCAAGTCAGCCGTGCTCTCTGCGTATCCTTTACTGTTTCACGTCATCCAGGACGGACACTAAAGCAGTGCGTTCAGTTAATCATCACAGACAGCTCTGATGAAATTTCATGCCATCTGCTGGACTTTAAACCACATATTTCTTTAACTTTAAACATACAAGCTTTGCCAATGGGCGGTCTACAGGCCTGGTTCTAGACAGTGGTGCAACACACACTACTGCAATTCCAGTGCACGACGGCTATGTTCTGCAGCAAGGTGAGAAGCTATTGTAACATACACATCATAAAATCATAAAGGGACTGCAGTTTGACCAGAAGAGCTCAGCTTGCTGTGATGAGCCAATCCCAGCTGCCGTAACGCAGGAGGCGGGTACACCTTGGACAAGTTACCAGCCTGTCGCAGGGCTGATGGATGGACCGTTAACATAACATGCATGTTTTTGAACTGTGGGAGATTATTTTGCAAAGGTATCGTGAGACTGGGAGCAGGATTTACTGTGAACGTTTCTGATTGGTCAAGTACTTGCCCCCCTCCTCCTTTGGGCTCCTTCCTTCAGGGATTGCTGCAGCGGATCGTGTGTCCATCTAACGTTTTCCTAAGCAGCATTGTTTTCTGTCACAGCAGCACTCTGCGTGTCCTCTTTCACTACATCCACAAAAATTTTCTGTGGCCTTTTTTGTTTACTGTCTTTCTAAAGATAAATGAAGAACAGGATATCTGACAAATAGAAAAGCAAAGTCAGGTTTTATTCATTAGTTAATAAGACCAGATTTATTAATTATGCTGAGGACAAAATCCAGCAGGAATGGGAGTGATCCATTCAGGGTCACTGTTACTGTGCAGTCTTTGTAGAAAATGATAAATGGGGTGTTACTGAAGTCACATTACGGTCTTTGAGTGCTTTTAAATGATATGTGTTACGGTGCCTACAAAGTTACCGTGTCATTGAAGTTGCGTTACTCTTTCACTCTCAACAGGCATCGTCAAGTCGCCCCTGGCTGGAGACTTCATGAGCATGCAGTGCAGGGAGCTGTTTCAGGAGCTAAATGTGGAGATAATCCCTCCCTACATGATTGCATCGAAGGTACGATCTGTGGGAGTGATTGTTTCATTTGATGAATGTTAAATGATTAACTTTGCTCAACATTTACCACGCATGGCTTTTCTACACATCATTGCCACATTACTGGGTTCAAGCCCTTATTGCCATGAGTCTAACCACAGTGGGGGGGTTTGTCCATACAGGATCCAGTGCGGGAGGGAGCCCAAGCCAGTTGGAAGAAAAAGGAGAAACTACCTCAAGTCACCCGCTCTTGGCACAATTACATGTGTAATGTAAGCAGCAAACTCGGCAGCACAGTAATAATAATTACATGTTTGGTAATGAAAGTGTGTCTTTTTCTTCCAGTGTGTAATCCAGGACTTCCAGGCATCAGTGCTGCAGGTGTCAGACTCTCCATATGATGAACAGTGAGAGTGGTTTGATCCTGTACTTCAGTTTAACAGATTCACTCTAACGCTGTACTAGAAAAAGAGTCACATTAGAACCAGAGATGTTTACTCACACATAGATCGATATGATACATTTCAGTACTTTCCCCCCCTTTTCTTTTGTTCATCAGGGTTGCTGCCCAGATGCCCACAGTGCACTATGAGCTGCCCAATGGCTACAACTGTGACTTTGGAGCAGAGAGGCTGAAGATCCCAGAGGGGCTGTTTGACCCCTCCAATGCTAAGGTGAGTTTTACTCAGCAGGTCCCGGATGAATGAACGGCGCTGGTGATTAAATGTATATTGCTCTGAGGTGGTCAAATGTTTTTATTTATGAATGTAACATTTGTGTTTGATCGCTTTTAGGGACTGTCTGGGAACACCATGCTAGGAGTTGGCCACGTCGTGACAACAAGTGTGGGAATGTGCGACATCGACATCCGGCCTGTAAGCACCTCGTTCAACTGGATTTTCTTTTCAGAAACACCGTTTTATGTAATCTGAGTAGTTTTTGTGCTTCGTATCTGTGCCTAAACCCTACAACCCCACTTACTGACCTGTGACTGTTATCCAAGGGTCTGTATGGCAGTGTGGTGGTGACTGGTGGAAACACGCTCATTCAGGGCTTCACTGACCGACTGAACAGAGAACTCTCCCAGAAAACCCCTCCGGTGAGTATCAGCCAGTGCCAGCATGTCACTAAATATGTTTTTATCAGTACCATCTTTAGCTTTAGTCAGTGATGTACTGCAATGTTTGTCTTTCCATTTTAAATTTGCTACATTTTGTTCATCATTTTTTGAGAGATCTTTAATCGCGTGCTTTTGCAGAGTATGAGGTTGAAGCTGATAGCAAACAGCACTACAGTGGAGCGCCGGTTCAGCGCCTGGATAGGAGGCTCCATCCTGGCATCTCTGGTAAGGACACACAAAATGACTTCATGTCTGTACCACATTAAAGGCACTAAAGTGTTTTCAGAGTCTTTTAAACATTTTTCTTGCATCCTCCAGGGAACCTTCCAGCAGATGTGGATCTCCAAACAGGAGTATGAGGAGGGAGGAAAGCAGTGCGTGGACAGGAAGTGCCCTTGATTTGACCCCCGATCCTCATCGTCTTTTTCACTGCAAGCTCAACGTCGTGAATGGTTCCCCCCTCTGACCCAGACTCAGGAACACCTCGCTGTTTTATTTTTGTACGACTTGTTTTTAAAACAGAGTTTGTCCATACACCTGTCTGGGATTTGCTGTAGAAAACAAACATCTGCAATTTCAGCTCCTCTGAGAGCTCCCTGAAAGTCGGCCGGTTGCCTTATCTGTAAGTTGTTGGTGGGAACCTCGAATCAAAAAGTCAAGTTTCTGATCAAAACGACAGAGTACAGAAGCCAAAATGATTTGTGCAGAATGCTGATATGGTAAACTTGGGATGATTAGGATGTATTTGGAAAAACAACCTGTTAGTTTGACGTGAATATCGTCTCGTTCATGAACCTTTTTTTTCTTCCTATGTAGCAGGTCAAGTCGTCACAGGTAAAGGCCAGTCCGTTCCTACCTGTGCTTACTGGTATTAACTCAAATCTGTATTTAATTTTCAGTCTTGCTTGTCATTGGCTTCATGTGGTCTTTTACAAATAAAGTTGTTTTTTTTTTAATGATTAACTGAGTGCTGTAGTCTCAATAGCCCACTGGTTACTTCAGTTCTGAGGGTTTTCATACAGGAGCGTAAAGAACACCGGAGTCGGGGTCAAATAGAGAGAGCGGCACACTTTAGAGCCATCTTACATAATTTATCTTTGAGATCACATGAAAGGTGGTCATACAACAGTTTCAGTCCATCCATGGCTATTTGATGAGCTGATTCACACTAGTCAGATCCACATTTTCAGGATGCAGGAGCTTTAATCTGGGGGAACCTCTCCTGTAACTTGGTGAGACGTCTCTTCTTTAAGTTTTCATTCCTTGCCCTTTCCCGAAGGTAATTCTCAATACGCAGCCTGAAGGAGAAAGGAAGTAAAATCCTTTGTAAGAAAAGTATCACGTACTTAAAAATGTACATGATATTGCATACACTGGTCTTACCTTATATGTGGTTCAACAAACTTGGGTGTGTAGAACCTCTTGCGCTTGTATCGTCTGTTCATGTACCAGGGAATAGCATACTCTTTGAATCGATACCTGTGGAGGAAATAAATCAATGAGATTACAGGGCGTCCAATAAAAGTCTCAAATTAGCTTTGCCAAGGATGAATCGGTTCAGCTGCTCATTACCACAACTATGGACGGGTGCTTACGTGGTGCTTTTCTACTCTGAGAACTCGAAGCGCTTTAAGCCAATCGCATTGCGGCAAGGTTAAGATGAACGTGACGTGGTTGTTAGTGCCAGATTGGCTGCTCCAAGTAGTTCAAAACTGCTGAAAATTTGTCCAATGAGTGGCAGTTCTCTGTCCAAACAATAGCCTGGTGGTTTCAGGGGAGAACTGATAGGCTGTTTCAAGCCAATAGGAAGGAAACAGTAACTCAAATCACCACATGTTAGAACCAAGGCATACAGAAGAGCATATCTGAACACGCAATATGTCGAACCTAGGATCAGGTGGGCCACAGCAGCAGCAGACCGCATGGATTGCCGCTCCTGTCAGACAGGAAACTGAGGCTACAATTCACAAGGGCTCACCAGCACCGGGCAACAGAAGATTGGAAAAAGATTGTTTGGTCTGATGAGATTTCATTTCTGCTGCAACATTCAGACAATAGTCCAAATTTGGTATAAACAACATGAAATCCTGGATCCATCCTGCCTCGGATCAACAGTTCAGGCTGATGGTGGTGGTGGTATGATGTGTGGGGGCTATTTAAATGCCACAGCCTAGCTGAGTATAGTTGTTGATCATTTCATCCCTTTATAACAACAATATGCTGATCTTCTGATGACTGCTTCCAGCAGGATCAAGCAGCATATCGCAGAGCTGAAAGCAGCTTAAACTGGTTTCTTGGTAAATACTCTTTATTTTATTTTTCAATCCAAGAAAACACTGATAATATTTTTCAGGCTCAATCTGAGAATGAAATATGTGTAACAAAGCTTGGACCACATGTGTTTATATGGACCTACTATGTCCTGCAAACAGGCCGTTTCCCCATCACCATATGATAAAGGTATGACATATCTTTTTCCCATGTAGGTCTGATATGCAAGACTGCCCTCACCAGTACACATATCCAAATATGTTCCTCCTCCAGGCTCCTGGTCGGCCTTTCTCTTGTCCTGTTTGCAGCAGACGCAGTGCACTCTCTCTCTCCTTCGCCACCGTCTCTAGCCTGATCATGGACCGCTCAACCTGGGAGGGGAGAAAGCCTCATATAATCATTGGCACCTACATCGTGTCAGCTATCAGCTCAGCATGAGACGAACCTTTCTTAGTCTTTCTGGACTTGGCATCTGGACCCTCTGCCTTTTTGCTTCCTGTTCAAGTGTGAGCAGCATGTTCTTTTCTTTCAGCAGGACATACCTGAGACACAATCAGAGGGTTACACGCCGCTAAATGTTTTAAATGTTTCCACTGAGATGCTTCATTTCCACACAGCTCACCAGAGTTTGTGCAAGTCCTCGTTGCTCTTTGTTCTCAGTTGTTTGGCAGTCCACGGTGCGCCTAATAGTGCAAGAAGTTATAACAACCTCGTTAGTGCAATAGTAAAATGATCATGTCACTCTAAACTCACACATCTGACCACAAACAATTTGTTAAACAGTATTTACTATACTTTTTAACAAATTGTGCTGATAAATAGTGTTTAGCAGATTGTGTTTACACTGATCTACATTCAGGTGCAAATAAAATGAACATATTCAGGTTGATTCAAACTACAATCAAACCTGCAGACAATGTTCTCTTTGCGTGCTGTAATATTTTACCTGACTTCACATTGGCCTCTCCCCAGTTCTCAGGTGAATCAAAGAACTCCTCTAGTCCTCTCCTGCTGATGGTTGTGTGCAGAGCTCGATACTGACCTGGAGAGCTGATGGGATTGCTCCAGGATGGGGTGACAATGGGAGACTTCTCCCTGTTGAACATGAAGAAAGTGCACACAGTAAGCCTGATAACAAATGCCGAAGCAGGTAAATTATTTTTCCGCAATTAAAAAAACCCCCAAACAACAAAAACTGAATTCAGGGAATTCCATCTTGAAATTTAAGTGTTACATTTCAGCACTTTCTGGTTTAATCCCAGGCAGATATTTTTGGTGTTAAGCTCTTTAACGTCAAATAAGACTTTGGATCATTTGAAGTTCTTTGGAGCCTCTTCTGTCCTAAAACATCACTGACCTGTCAGTTGGTCTTTAGGCTGTGACTTACTTTTCACACGTATAGTTAACAGCTGTGTATTGATGGGACATAATGGAGACCCCACGATCACAGCAGTCAAAATCTCACTTCAGTCTTAAATACAGCCATAAAACCATAAATGTCCACTGAGTACATCAACATGGGAACTCGGGGTTTCTACCTCACCGTAATAAAGAAAACCTGTCTCTTTGACTTTGCTGTAAACAATCACTGGCATCTTTGCGCAAACAGGGACTGCTGAGCTGTTGACCGACAGCTTTGAATGTGTCGTTGTTAACCCACATTATTGTTCCGTTTTGGGGAATGCATTAAACTGATCTCTTACCTGAGAAGAGAAGTCTGGCATTTGGCCGAACTAACAGCGCCCTGTCGCGCGTTTGTCGCTGAGGATATCCTAAAGACATTTTGAAACTGCTTGCAAAGAGTCAAAACGCGTCCTGCGGATGAGGACGCCGCCATTTTTGATGTAGCGCTTCCCATATTACCCAGAATGCATTTTGTCTCTTTTTCTTAAAAAGAAAAAGAAAGAAAAAAGAAGAAAGATATATTTTTAAATAATTTTATGGTGCTAAATACATTATTATAATATTAATTTAATAATAAAACCCCGTATAACATTTCAGTTGAAAATAAATTACACCTGTGCTCTTATCAAATATGATTCGCTTATTCGCTTAACGGCCAATCACAGTTCGTGTTGCTGGGCCGTCCTCCCAAAGTAACGATGGTGGGCACGAGCGTTCTCAGGTCTGTTGCTGCTTTTGCAGCCAGACTGAGTCCTCTGAAATCTGGAAATACTGCGGCTAATTTACTCACTCGAGCAATCCCCCGCACAGATAAAGGTAAGACACACCCCAGTCGTTTAAAAAAATGAGACGACTGACCGGAAGGCTGCTTGTCTTTTCTCATGACCTTGTTAGCTTGCTAACATGAGCTAGCTGTTAACGTGTGTCCTGGTGTCAATAAAGGAAGACAGTGACTTTATTATAGCTCCGTATACATATGTACTGTTTATATACGCCACTGTTTATCCTCCAGTTTCAACCTCTGCCTTTTCATTGCAGTAAGCGGTGCGTATTTAGTAAACATTAGTTGGGTTACAGGGTTTGAATGATAGTTTGTCATCTCTGTGTCAACGCTTAACATAAATCTGCTTGTTGCATGCAGTTTTATCTAAAGGCGTTTCACCATGTTTTTAATAGCGACATGTTCTTTAATATCCTTAAATTATAAGGTTTCAGTAAAGCCACCTGACTCAGTGGGACACCCTTTAAACCAGGGGTAGGGACCGTCAGTCCTCGAGAGCTGGTGTCCTGCAGGTTTTAGATCTCACCCTGGGTCACCACACTTGAATCAAATGATTAGTTCATTACCAGGCCTCTGCAGAACTTCAAGACATGTTGAGGAGCTAATTTAGCCCTTTAAATCAGCTTTGTTGGCTCAAGGACACATCTAAAACCTGCCGGTGTTCCAGATCTACTGGCGTTTAGATCAACTGGCGTTGGTCGAACAGATGTGTGTCAGTCTTGCGTTTCAGGAGCTGCTACCGACAAACCAGCAAAAAAACGCCAAATGTGTCATCTGTGACATTTGTGAGGTTGTCTCAAACACACTCCGTCAGTCTTGATGCTGTTGAACAACAAAATGTTTAAAAATGTGGCGAGTTTACCTGGTGATATCCTCATGCGCGACGCGATCGCGAAAACAGCAAACAAGTAACACCACGCCGTTGTTGTTCACAGGACACAAAGAGTAAACGATCGGGAGACTCTTGTCGTCGTTATCGTTCCCCTCGCACGGTTTATTTCTCCGAATTCAGCGTTTTTGCTTCACAACTACAGCGTGCTGTTTACTTTGTGCACTAACATGGAGTCGAGTCAACCAGCGCCACCTCTGGCCAAGTGCCACAGCCTACAGCCAGATCAACCTGTGACACACATCTGCACCACGTTTGAATTCGTGTCATGCACATTTGTACCTTTCAATTGTGTCTGTTTGTGCGTCATGCAAACAAACCTTTGAAATGAATGAAATGATATCATATATTTATTATCAGCCTACATTTGTACAAAATTCCAAATTATATACACAAAGTCATAGACATCACCACTCCAATTGGTCATCATGATTTTGATATTCTCTTTTTCCATAACAATGAAATACACCTTGGACAAATATGACACATCAATATTTCATTAGTGTTGTAACATCACATGTCGCTAGCATAGTCTGTCTGTGTCTTTTCCCTGAAAATGAATATTTCCAGCCAATATAGGCAATTCATCAACATGGCTGGAGTTATATACAGTCTGTATAAGTGTGGTTAATCTAATGAACATTTGTAAGGAGACGGCAGTTACTGTGAATTCACAGCAGTTACACAGTGATTAGTAATAAACAGCCAGTGAGAGTGAGTGGATATGACTGTTCCCACCACTAACACATGACCATAGCCCACTACTAGATTAACTTGTGACACATCTGCACCTGCTGCTATGATCACAGTGAGTAGAGGCTGAGTGGCTGCACTTACCCCTGGTACATCCAAATCTGCCCACAAACATGTTGAAAGATGCAATGCCAGCAATGTGGATTGTCAACACTAAAAACAATCAGTAAGCAAAGACAACAGGGATCACTTTTTTCTGTTTATTTAGCACCCACAACATTTGTAGTCGCCTTCTGCACAAGGGAAGTCCACACACACTGTGTGGTACCACTTTCCACAGAAGGTGCAATCTGCAAGATTGAATGAGATTGTCAGAGTCATTGTCTGGCTGTTTATTACTAATCACCTGCTGTACATTCACAGTAACTGCCATCTCCTTACAAATGTTTATTAGATTGACCACACTTATGCAGACTGTATATTACAACCAACTCTAACATGTTTGTTTGCAGAGGGCAGACACAGACAGACTACGCTAACGACATGTGATGTTACAACACTGGTGAAATATTAGTGTGTTCACGACATTTTTCGTATGGGCAAAAGTATTGATATCAGGATGGTGATTCTTATGTGTATGTCATTTGGCATTTTGTACAAATGTAGGCTGATAATAAATATATGATATCATTTCATTCATTTCAAAGGTTTGTTTGCATGACGCACAAACAGACACAATTGAAAGGTACAAATGTGCATGACACGAATTCAAACGTGGTGCAGATGTGTGTCACAGGTTGATCTGGCTGTAGGCTGTGGCACTTGGCCAGAGGTGGCGCTGGTTGACTCGACTCCATGTTAGTGCACAAAGTAAACAGCACGCTGTAGTTGTGAAGCAAAAACGCTGAATTCGGAGAAATAAACCGTGCGAGGGGAACGATAACGACGACAAGAGTCTCCCGATCGTTTACTCTTGCTGTCCTGTGAACAACAACGGCGTGGTGTTACTTGTTTGCTGTTTTCGCGATCGCGTCGCGCATGAGGATATCACCAGGTAAACTCGCCACATTTTTAAACATTTTGTTGTTCAACAGCATCAAGACTGACGGAGTGTGTTTGAGACAACCTCACAAGTGTCACAGGTGACACATTTGGCGTTTTTTTTGCTGGTTTGTCGGTAGCAGCTACTGAAACGCAAGACTGACACACATCTGTTCGACCAACGCCAGTTGATCTAAACGCCAGTAGATCTGGAACACCGGACACCGGTTCTCGAGGCCTGGAGTTCCCTACCCCTGTTTTAAACAGTTCATGCAATACTTTGCAAGAGCGAAAATAAATGTTTACAAGGCTGTAGTGAGGTCTGCTATTATGTATGGACAAAAAGACAGAAGGCAGATTTGCAGGTGGCACAGTTAAAGATGCTCAGACTTTCATTGGGAGTGACCATGATGGACAAGGTTAGAAATGAGCACATGAGCTCAGGCTGAGCGCTTTGGAGACAAAGTTAGAGAAGCAAGGCTGAGATGGTTTGGACAATTACAGAGGAGAGGTAGTGGATTTGTTTTGCAAAGGCAGATAAAAGGGAAGGCCGCTGAGAAGATTTGTGGATGTAGTGAAGGAGGGAGACGATCTGCTGTGGCAACCTCTAAAGGGAACAGCCACACGAATACACATTTGAAGAGCTGCAGTGATGGTCATTCTTGATTTTTGCCCATATGGTCAAACCAAAGATTATTACTAAGAAGATGTCCGCAGTAATGGATGACTGCCATTATTGCAAAAATAATCTGGGATTATTTATTGTTGAAGTGAAACGTAATCATAATCTGAGTTTTTGTAGTCCAATTATATGAATATGTAATTATAGCACTAAACTCAATCGGGCAGCCACCATTAGAAACAACGTCTCTTCAACAAGGGAGATGGGGCAAACGTGTCAACCATGTAAAACATCTAAGCCTGCTAGAAAAACAACACAAAATACAAGCTCCACCCACCTAATCATGATGTAGTGGTAGGTCATAGACTTTGCATTTGTAATACATTATAGAGATACTTGGTACACTGGACAGAGCCTCCATGCAACTGAAGAGGCAGCGTGCGTGCTCACTATAACCAATCACAGGCATCATGATAGTAACTGTGCCCTGTTTTGCAGTTGCGGTCCGTTGGGGTCACGGAAAGAGACTGTTTGTCATCAAACCCTCTGACTACTATGACAGGAGATTTCTGCGCCTATTGGTAAGTGCAGAGCACCATCACATCCACCAAGCTCACGTACATACACTGCAGAAGTGCTCTCTGTTAACTTTGCTGTATCATTATAATATAATGTTTGTGTTCACCCTTTGAAAGAACAAAACAAAATCTTGTTATTGAAATGTAACAAAGGAAGTTTTCCCTCAACATATTTTCCTTGACTGCTCAGACGTACTGTTGGAAGTTTATTATTCACCCACAGTGCAGGTTTCTAAATAGTAACCATGTTTTCTCTCTTATTTTAAAGAATGTTTGTGTTCATGTTCTTACACTCAGCCAAAAAACAAGCTTCCACATTTGTGTTACTCACCTTGCTCAAAGGCACCAGCAGCAGAGAGCAGTGCATACATCAAAACTAAAATGGCCAACATGATACTGTTTAAGCTGGTTTAAAAAAATAAAAAAGTCAGTTCGCTGAGTTAAAAAGTAAGAGATATTTCTTACTTGGTTAATTTTGGATGGACGCATCAACAACTGAATTTGCCATATATTTGATTTTCTTCTCATTTTTTCCCTCAGCAATTTTACATCTTGCTGACTGGTGTTCCAGTGGCTATCGTCGTCACGGGGGTGAATATCTTCATCGGTGAGTAAGCATAAGTGTTTTATTGTGTATTCTAGTCGGCTTCTAATATTTTCCAGGACTTACTCAAATACGTATGGAATGAATATCTCTGTTGCTCGATTAAATGTCTGTCGTGTAGGTGAGGCAGAGCTGGCTGAAATTCCTGAAGGCTATGAGCCCGAGCACTGGGAGTACTACAAGGTGCGTCCCTTTGTCTCTTTGGTTGTTTGTGGTGCTTCTTTCTGTCATTGCTTCAAACTCGTATTAAGGGAAGGATATGCTCACGGATTTTATTTTGAAGTGTAATCATAATATGTGCATATTCATTGTTAACCCCCCCCAACATCATGTTTTCCTCCAGTGAGTGTTTTATGGGACTGTTGTGTTACATTTTCAAACCCAGGTGCTACGACGGGTCCCTCAGGTAAAAGTCTCTCCGAGGGCCCCGTTCAGTGTAGAGTTAAAAGAAGCCTCGACTGAAACCGCGTGCTTTGCACGTCATTATGTTGCTCGATTAAATGTCTGTTATGTCGGTGAGGCAGAGCTGGCTCATCATTATGTGCAATGCAGCATCTTTATTTTTTGACAGGTATCCTATAACAGGCCAAAATTATTTGAAAACATTATTTGAAAACATTTGATCGTTTTGAATTTGATTAGAGCTACGTGGTTTAACAAAAAACTGATGGGATGGAGGCCAAAAAAAAAAAGCTTGAAAAGTAAGCAGTACTAAAAAGAAATAACTGGGGGGAAATTCACATCTAATGAAGTTAACTGATAATAGGTCAGTAACATGATTGTGTGTAAAAAGATGATGTTAGAGAGGCAGAGTTTCAGACGTGTCGATGAGCAGAGGCTCACTAAACTGCACAAAACTGAATGTTTCTCACCACAAAGAAGACTGAATATCTCATCATTCACAGTAAATAATATCAGCACAGCTGGAGATTCTGGAGAAACCTCCTTTTGGGGCAAAGGGACAAGGAGAAAATCAATATTGGCTGCCCTTCAGTTCCAGGCCCTCAGGCTGCTCTGCATTCAAACCAGACATGGAGCCCTGGCTTAGCTGACCTGGTTGTGCAAACGACCTGTATGCCAAAGGGCTGCAGTAGCCTGGGTGTGCGTCTGCCCTGGGCTGCTTCCTTACTTTGTGTCCCTCCTGTTTGCTCCTGTCAGAGATAAACCGTCATAATTCTGTCACCGTGTCATCAACAAATGCATGTCAAAGCATCATAATGTAAAGACAAGGCGTATGTGAACATGATCCAGGACAAAGCTCGTTTAAAATGGACTGGAGCCAAGTGGGGAAACAGTCCTGTGGTCAGACAAATCAAAGTTTTTTGGAAAACATGAACACAGCATCCTTCAGACTAAAGAGGAGAGGGACCGTCCGGCTTGTTATCAGTGCTCAGTTCAAAATCCTGCATCTCTGAGGGTGTGGGGGTGCGGTAGTGCAGCCTGCACAGTTCCATAGACACATAGGTGCACACAGTGGCAACATGGCCCAGTGTCCCATCACTGGGACTCAAGCAGGCCATAGCGGACTTGTAGATGGTGAGAGTATAATCTCTGGACTTGGAGCAAGCAGTCTGTACGTAGCACGTACCAGTCTGTGTCCACACACTGACGACTGCCTTGCACTTTCTAGATTCTGGCTCTTTGTCCTTTTCCCCAAAATGAAGTTAGAGTTGAAGTATTATTGCAGTGACACACTGGAGGAGATCCATCATGTGCTGCAGATGCACAAGTGCAATGGAACAGACCGGGACTTCCAGGAAAGGAGTTAAAAATAGCAGCCATGCTAGTCTCCTGTCTAAGGAGGCTTCTGATAAGGAGAAAGCAACTAATTTTAAACTGGGTATGATTTTTAAGCAAAGTCTTCAAAGGACTCAGTGGCACTCTATTTCTTAAAAATGCTTTTATTCCTATAAAAAAAACCCCTCCAGTGTGTTTTGGCGCACAAGCTTTGATCAAGCAGTGAATCAAAGTTCATTAAAGCACTCAATCTTCCCTAGCCACAAGTGGCACGCTTCCACCTTGGGTGAGAGTGGAATATTCCACAAGCGAGGCTGGACAGATGTCAACACCAAACCCAAAACATTCACCAAAGCCGATCCAGACGACACGAACGCACAGCAGCACCAGCCACAGTCAACATGAAAGCATCTCCAAAGGAAAATAATCTTTGTAAAAAAAGTGTATGGTTTCTGAGCCTGGTAAATGCTCCTTATGACCTTAAGCTGTTGGTGAGGCGGATCTTGAGCTTAAGAATTAAAACAGGATAAAAAATGTCCCCTCAAGAAAGTTTACTTGACCAAAGCTCCTCTGTAACCACAATAACACTGAACTGCAACAAATGTATGTCACATGCCTGCACTAAAGGGACAGTCCTATGTTTGCACAAAATCCTTGTGCGCTGTTGTTTCAGCACCCCATCACCAGGTGGATCACACGGAACATCTATGATTCCCCAGTGAAGGACTACGAAAAGATGATGGCTGCGATCCAGATTGAAAAGGAAAAAGCAGACATGAGGTGGGTGTTACTGCCAGTGTGCTTCGTGCGCTTCACCATCAACACAAACACATGAATTTAAATGCTTTTAGAAGACGTGTCTGCTTGGCTCATATACACCACACGATACACTGATGTGCTACAGCTGGTGTTTAGCTGTTTATGTAGTGTAACCAACAGTGTCTTGATATTGAGTTTTACAGAGGGAAGCATCCAAGAGAGAGTTTTTAACTGTCACAGAGGTTTACAAATGTGCTTTACAGCACAAATGGGAAACAGCAGTTTGCTACCACCGTCATGGAAAACTCACTACAAACGCTAAAGCGGCAGCCGTTCTTAAGTGTGTCCAGTCATGGAAAGCACCAGAACATGATGCAGTTCTGGTGCAGGGAGGGATCCTGAAAGGGCGTGCAGAGCAGCTGCATTCCTTGATAATAGCATTCTTCCACTGATGTGGAAAACCTCAGTTTTTTGTTTTTCTTCTCTCTCCAAAAGAAAACAGGTGCAGGCGAGCCTATGAGGGAACCATCTTTGGCTTTTTCAGAACACGCTCTCTGAAAAATATGCAGATTGGTTATTGAAATTGGTAAATTTAATAAGATTGGTAAATCTTGAGGAATCAATTTAAGTGTGTGTGCTGCAGCTGTGACAAATGTAGTTCTTTGTTATTTTACGAGCATCGTACATTATTAGTCTTCCATACTTAACCGGTTGCTCATTTCTAAAGCATGGTGTTACATTCTCCGCCTCTTTTTATTCATGATTTTGTTGTCACAGACTGACGCAGCTGGAGGTGCGTCGCCATATGAGGCAGCAAGGAGACGGCCCCTGGTTTCAAGTGCCGACCCTTAACAAGGAGCTAATTGACAACAGCCCCAAGTCATCGCCTGACCATTAATCCAGATGTTTCTGTCATCTGTACATCAATCTCACTGTTTGTACATTTTTTCCCTTATTGCGTGAATAAAGTATCTATCGAACTCTGATATTCATGTTTTAGCGTCTTAATTCAGTTCATGCAGCAAACACCTTTACCGTGATGATATTCCAGAGTTACAGATGATCGGGGACTGGCAGCTTGTGTCAGAGCAGGAAACCCACTGAGACCCCCTGTCTTCAGTTTGTGTGAATACTTCTGAGCTGAAATCATCCAATAAAGTTCAAGTTGAAGAGTAAATCAAATGTGCATAATATCTATAATTACATTTTTTTTTTCCATGAAGGAGTTTGAATTTTCTCCGTCGCGTGCAGTTAGTGGGGTTAATTAGTGACTCTAAAAGTCTCCTATGGTTGTCCGTCTCTGTATCAGCCCGGCATCGAGCTGACAACCTGTCCAGGATATACTTGGCCTGTTGACAAAGATCAAGATATATCCAAATGCTTAGCCAGGGCTGAGAAAGCTTCAGCCAAGTGCAATTAAAAACAAATTGCACCTTACATTTATTTGTACTGTAAATTCTTCCAGATCTCTGAGGAAGGTTGGTCTCCTGTTGGTTTATAGTTTATTTTCTTGCGATGAACACGAGCGTCCACCGGGTGGCAGAGCTCTGCAGACAAGACTAGCCTGGTCATGCGGACAAAGGGCTTCTTTAGACACACGCAGCACAAGTGGACTTAAAATCACATATTAAAAATAAAAATCTGCCATCTGCAGTATATTTTTTGTTTATTTACTTATTATATTCGCAAAATCCTGCAGAGCAATGACATTTCCTGCTCTCTCTCTTTTTTAAACAAACCGACTGCAGATTGATAAAGGATCAGCAGCAGCTACTAAAAATCAAAGTGTCCTCCATAATCACGCACTTCCTGAATCCTGGAAGCTGGAAACATGCTGTAGTAAATGTGGGCGGCTTTATGAATCATCCTCAGAGGCGGGAGGGGCCTTCTCGTAAAACATCCCCGTGAGCAGGAGCAGCACAGCGGCGTCACCACAGCCAACAGCAGCAATGTAATTTCTGCGCAGGTCCGAGATTTTTCTTTTTTTGTGTGATGGGAGACAGGAAAAAGAATAGAAACACAAAAGAACAACATTAGCTTTGCGCCGCACCGTGCAGCAGCCTGCCTGCCTCCACCCCTCGGTCATTTTATTTTTATGTTTTTCAGCGTCACATCCCCCTGGTCGGAGGAATGTAGAGACGGAGTGCTTTAAAAATAGCATCCTCTCCTGTGACAGGCGCTGCCCCGGAGGCTCCGCAGCACTGTGGTGCGAGAAGCAGGAATGCGAAGATGGCTGCAGACCTCGGAGAGCTGCTGGTCCCATACATGCCCACCATCAGGGTCCCCAGAACAGGAGACCGGGTGTTCAAGAGCGAGTGCGCCTTTTCTTTCGACTCTCCCGTAAGTGTGCCTGTCGCCCCCTTCCCCACACACACACACACACACACACACACACGGTGCGACACGAGCGGCTTGTTTGGGGAGAGAAAGTGCGTCGCAGGCGAGCTGACAGCTTGTTTTGCACGAGCTCAGCGGCGCACGTGAATCTGCTGTAAATGAGCGTGTTTCCATGGTCACCGTCCCCGCGAGCTTGAGAGGGGAAAAGACAATTAAAGGGTGTTTACGTCTCAGGCGAAAGAGATGAAAGGGGTTTCCTTTGTGTCCACTTCACACCACCCCACTACTACTGGAGGTCCACACGCAGGCCAGTTAGACCAATAAACGGAGCCACACACCTACACCTGCCTGAAGCTGGGCTCCCCCTCCAGCAGCAGCACACTGAGTTCACTGCTCCACTCTTGGCCTTTTATAGTCTGTAATTTGTCTGAAAATGGCCTAAAGTGCGTCAGTGGTGCTTGGCTGGAACTGTGTCCACGGTGATGTTTCTGTTCTCAAACAGGATTTGTACACGTTTAAAGACCCTAATGGTGTTGTTTTGGTTTTTAGTAGCTTTTATGGGGTCACATGGTGTCTCTGCAACACTGTGACTATAATGAGTCAAAAAGTGAAAGATTTAATGCTTCTGCTATATGAAAATGCTTATTCTGCTTTATTTTTGTCATTTTACTTTTCTTCTGTGAATAGGACAGCAGGGACATCATGAACACAGCTGCTGCTTTACTTTATTTGAACCTTTAAGGGGTTTCATGCGCTGATGATTCAGTTCTTCCTGTACGTGAACTGAACCCTGCATTTTTGTATCTGTCACAGGTACCCTTCCTACCTGTGACAGATATAAATAACATTTCTTTGCCCCAATGAAATCTCGCTTTCTCGACTGAACCCATTTTTAAAGGTGACTCAGCTGTCTGGAGTTTGTCATGTTGGCCTGAGGACTGGGTTATTTTTACCCTTGCACTGTTGAGGCTCATATGTCACTCTGGGCCACTTAAAGGTTTATCAGTCGCAGATTTAGGTTAACTTTGAAGGTGTATTTTCCAAGTGTGTTGTTTTCCCATGTGAAGTGAACTGTCAAGGAAAGGAAAAGGTTGATTATTGTAGATTTGAAAGCATGTTTAGGTGTCTGTCACTGTTCACGTGGACATTTTTTGATAATAACAAGATGACCAAAGAATCGTGTTCTTCTCTCAAAGACATGACACAAGTCAGTCTCAGCTTATGGGCTGTTACTAAAGGTAAAAATCATTCTCCCAAGAGCTCAGACATGTTGTTAATGAAATAGTCTGCCTGTAATGGGATGCTTTTCAGTTTCAGAAACAACAGCATAAAATTGTTGTATCATGTTGCTCGTATGAAGCCTAATATGAGACAATAATCAATTACTTTCCTTGGGTTAAATGACCTGTCAGAGGAGGCATTTGCATTAAAACTAATGCTTGTCAGCAGCACAAATGCTGAAAGGTGGAAAGTTTTTGGTGCAAATAATAATTCTTTGAGCGAGAAAGAGTTTGGAAAGTGTCAGAATCACATCTCTGTGTTTGATGTTACCGTGATGAGTTTGGCAAACTGGGCAAAATAGAAGATCCTGAAATTGTTCCCACGGTAAGAAATATTTCAAATGTGCTCATAGTGTGCCAGTTGTGCTTTCTCATTGTTATTGTTTGTTTTGCTCCGCAGGAGTCTGAGGGAGGCCTGTATGTGTGTATGAACACATTCCTGGGCTTCGGTCGAGAACATGTGGAGCGACATTATCGCAAAACAGGACAGAGCGTTTACATGCACCTCAAACGGCACGTCAAAGAGGTGCGTCTTCCACCTGCTCCATGTGCTTTGTCGGGCGTTGATTGTAAATACAGACTAAAGTAGAATTCAGAGCACAGAAATCATCTTTGTTTCTAAAGTGCTTTTCAAATCCTGTTTATAGAGCACGTTTGAATCCGTAGCACATAAAGGTAATTCATTTAATAGAATTTAACAGAGTCGAACAGAAAAGCTAAAAAAACAACTCCTGAGTAAAACCAGTGATGTGTGGAATATTGATTCATATATTTAAATGATGATTGTTAACACATAAGACCAAATTAAATCCAGATTTCTTGCGCACAAAAATAATCACAACGTGTCAAGTTGTAAAAGCGTTTTATCGCAGATGTAAACTGAGAGAAATGTTTATGAAAAAAGTGTCTGGAGAGCGAGTAGGCCAGGTGCTTGAGTTTTGGGAGAGGAACGTCATCCCGGCCCTGTCTGATGCAGCATCCCAGTTGCTCCACGGTCCTACATCTGCTCGGTCATATTGTTCATTTCAATAAGTGTTTCCAGTTGGTGAAGCTGGACTGCAGGCAGGTAGGCCAGTTCAGGACACAGACTCTCCTCCCACAGAGGCTGATGCAGCATAATAGATGCAAGTTAGCATCGTCTTGGTAAATGTATTTATATAGCGCTTTTCTAGTCCCTAAGGACCCCAAAGCACCTTACACTACATCCAGTCATCCACCCATTCACACACACATTCACACACTGGTGATGGCAGCTACATTGTAGCCACAGCCACCCTGGGGCGCACTGACAGAGGCGAGGCTGCCGGACACTGGCGCCACCAGTAGGCAACGGGTGAAGTGTCTCGCCCAAGGACACAACGACCGAGACTGTCCAAGCCGGGGCTCGAACCGGCAACTGTCCGATTACAAGGCGAACTCCCAACTCTTGAGCCACGATCGCCCGCTGGGCCCCTATGGGTTCATTTGCAAATCATTACACCCCCCCCTGTTTGTGTGTAACACTTGATGTTTTCAGGCCTGTTTCTCACCTCTAACTTTCCTCACTGAACGTTTTTCTAGTTTTTGTGTGTTTGGAAAATTCCAAGAGTTAACTTGGTAATTTGCTACTAATTATGTGGAAAGTTGAGGATTTCTTTAACTTGTAATAAAGAGATTAAAATCTATTTTTCTTAGTTTGCTGAACACGCCGTTAAAACCCACAATTCATCAAGCTGTGATGTTTTTAAGATTGGACCAGTGAGGTGTGCTTCAGTAAAACATGAGTAAAAACAATTTTCCAATTGGAAAGCAACAATAAGACGAGCATTACAAAAGTGAAACGACTGAACCCATTTATATCACAACAGAATTTATTACTGTAGAGTTTTATTACAATTAATGATGTTTTGTCCAAAGACTGTAACGTTACGCTTTTGTTGAGACTGAGCCACAGAGCTGCTGAGTCATTTAAGGGAATAGTCTTTGCAAAAGTATCACATCTGAACCAAAACATGCTTCACTTTTGTCTTTCTATGAAAACTGGATGGTGACCGACAAAGATCAGAGCTGCTGCCTCTAATTGGCTTCTGCTCTGCTTTGTAGAGAACTGCTATTTCAATGCCTGGATCTGTCCACAAACAGCTGCTCACATTCTGCAGGCTCCTGTGTCTGCTGGGTTTTTTCCCATGGGTCCACTCGGTCTCAAGCGTGTCAGCATTCTCCGTCTTTCTGCCCTGTTTACCCACTGAGAGAGGCTCATTCAGGCCAACCTGATCAAACTGAAAGGAAACCAGTTGGTGGCGCTGTGGAGTTGTGCTGCCAACTGATGATTCTGCAGATTCACGGTCCTAAGCCATTCAATAACTGTGTCAAAGCTAAAATATGTTAATGTTACTATTCTTTGTTTTTGTGTTCATGCTGCCTTTTTGATCGCACTTGACGACATTCAATGAAGAGACAATTGCAGCAGAGGCAGAAAAAGACCATGACACACACTACAGGCAAAGACAGGCCCACACATGATGTAAACAGTATCTGTCGTACTGAAGCACTTTATTAATCATCCTGTATGTTGACCCTGCCATGGTCGGGGTTTTCCGCTTGCCTTGTAAACTGACCCGGCACCTGGAACGTCCAGCATCTATTCCTAACAAAATGACAACTATCTGGATTGGCTTTAGCACGGCATAAAAATGTGTTTTTTCAAGTAATTCTGGATGTCTGTGCAGGGTGCTGAAAGGTGTTTAAATGTGATGTTTCCTACAGAAAGCCACCGGAGCTGCTGGAGGCGGCGCCATCCCCAGAAGAAGAAATGGAAAAGTGTTTCTAGGTAAGACCGAGGCAGTGGTGCAAGTAGAGTTTACAGCCTTATGAATATAAGTAAAAGCATTCAGGGTTTTACTTCACTGGTACAAGAAACTCACTAAATGCTCCTTTCCTCACCACGAGACCTATCGTCAGAACTTAAATGTACCAGAGTAACGACGATCATGTTTACGGATTTTGTAGCATGAGAACAGGAAAATGAGTAATCAACTGTTTATACTCCAGCAGAGGCAGGATTAAAGCACTAAATCATACCTGAACAGTAAATCTCGTTGATTGGTGTTTGCAAAAGTGCAGCTCCAGAAGTAATTTACTGTTTTGGTGGTTTAATGTTAATGTGGTCAGAAACGCATCTCCTGCTCTGTCGTGACCCTCCAGCCGCCCCCTCTTGCCAGCCTTTACCCAAAGCGTCAGATATTCCTCATGATGTGTCCCCTCCTCTTCTTCCTCCGCTTCATCTTGTTCTCTAAATATAGCTCATTTATTTGTAAATGTGGTTGGTAACTGTTCTAAATCAAATCCTGGCCCGCTCCCCTTCATCTCCGCCTCTTTGGGGGTGCGGAGAGGGAGAGTCGCCGGCCTCTCAGCTGCCACCGCCTGTCAACCTCCCGTCCAGGCTGCTGACACGCTTCTGCTGCAGCTATGACGCTGCGCCCAGAGGACCAGGTGACTCTGCCTCCTTCCTGACGGAGGAATTCCTTCCACTCCATGAAGGGTAGATTAGATCAGCCCTCCAGCCATTACCTGCCTCTTCCTGAGGACTCCTTCTTTGGAGCAGTTCTTCCTGTTATCCTTTTAAGATCTTGAAGTGACAGCGGTTATGTACGTATCCGCCATAATCCCCACGTTGGTCCAGTGATCTAATTAAGGCGCTAGCTGCTGACGTCGCATGCAATCAGTAGGCATAACAGCATTGTCAGGGTTAACCTATGATCCTGTTTCCCACTGAGTCATTATGCACGTTTAGGCTGCAGTGGAAAACAAATGCTCTGTATGGAGGGTGATCAAAGCCCGCTCCTTAGAAATCCGCTACTGACTAAAGGAACAAATCATCATCTCAAATTCAAGCAGAAAAGAACATCAAGTAAAGATATTTCAGAACAAACTCAGTGGCAGCTGACTGTTTGCTTCCTCCCTGAAAGATTTAGAGCTGAACCGTGATTTTAACGGGGAGGACTATGAATACGAGGATGAGGCCAAGCTCGTCATTTTTCCAGACCACTTCGAGATCCCCTTACCAAATATTGAGGAGTTGCCCGCTCTGGTCAGTGAGTCTGTGTTACCGTTACAGTGCACGCTGATGGTTCCCTGAGTGGCCACCCCGTCTGTCTTGTAGAGCCACCATTTGGTCTCAATCCATATGTTTTACATTCAAGGTTCAAAAACATCTGTGAAAATTCAAAAACGAACTTCATTATAGAGGATTGGTGGGTGACCTGTGAGATGTACACCTTTGCAAACATTTCGGGGAACCATGTGGTGCACCTGTATGTGCCTTGTTTTCTGTGTTTACTGCTTGCATGGAGCACAGAAGAGACTTTTCACACATTTATTCGTTAGTTTGGCTTTTAGAGCTTGGCTTTGGCACGACCTCGACGTCTGTTTTATTATTTAATGCATGTGCGATTTCATGTTGCCGCGGTGGAAAATATTTAATTGTACAGTGTAATAAAAGAGCAGGTGTGTTTTGCTGCTGGATTTTTCTTAACTCTTTCGGTGTTGAATCAGTCATGTGACGTGGCACACACTTTCTTTTTTAAGCACAAATCTTGCATGACCTCTTTGGCTCTTTTCTGTGGTTCTGAGCTTTTATGTTCAGTTGTAAGAAAATAATTGCTGAAATAAAATACTGACCGCTGACTCTGCTGACGTCCAGGTGACCATCGCCTGTGATGCAGTACTCAATGCACCATCAGCTTACAAGAAACAGGAGCCTGAGTCCTGGGAGGAGGAGATCCAGGTGTCTCGGCATGCCAGAAGCCTCAGACAGCTGGATAACGGGGTCAGGATCCCACCCAGGTCGGAGTGAAGTCTGTGTTATTCCCTGTATGCTGTCAATACAAATAACGGCAGTAAGAAACAACAGCTCTATATAGCACCATGATCACTTTGACCTTCAGATCAATGTACTGACTTTGAAGAGGTCAAATCTGACACGTACTTTGTGTATGTCAACAATAATCACGACACCACAGAATTCTGGTTTCAAAGTTACGGTTTTTGTCCGTTTTTGACCACGAAGCCATTAAGTTGACTTTGAAGGCATCTCTGGGTAGAAGTCCAGTTTATTCAGGTTATTGTGTTTGCAAACAGAATGATGGCACGCACACACTACAAAAACCTCGTTAGTGAAGCCAAAACGAAATGTGAACCATATTTCACATTTGACACTTCATTGATCAAAGTAATCTTTGGTTTCCACCTATTAAAGGCTTTGCTGCGTACTTTATTATACGTGTCTGAATAGGCATGGATGTAAACGTCTATGTTTTTAATGATTCTATATAAGGAAAGTCTTGTATTTGTAGTCTTTGTTTCTGTTGCTTTGATAACTAAAGAACAGGAGAGAACCTGTAAATCCGACGACTTTCACCCCTGTTGTTGAGGAAAATGCAATGTTGCAGTAAAAGTCTAAGTGGCTCGGATGGAAAAGCTGCTTGAAGATGTTTCACCTCTCATCCGAGAAGCTTCTTCATTCTAGGGTCAAATGGTGGAGAGTCCCAGATTGACTGTTTTGACCTTAGAACTCAGATGAGAGGTGAAACGTCTTGAAGCAGCTTAAAGGAGTCCAGACGCTTCTCCATCCGAGCTCCTTAGACTGCTGTGACCTGGATGACTGAGAAGCTTCACAGACATTTTGCAGTCAAAAGTGAGGCTTGGCACGACTGAGTGATTAAAAATGGCACATCAACAACACGAGTCTGTTTTGTTGTCTGCAGTGGCTGGAAGTGTCAGAAGTGTGAGATGAGAGAGAACCTGTGGCTGAACCTGACAGACGGAGCGGTGCTCTGTGGGAAGTGGTTCTTTGATGGGAGCGGTGGTAACGGCCATGCGCTGGAGCACTACAGAGAGACCAACTACCCTCTGGCTGTCAAACTGGACACCATCACCCCCGATGGAGCAGGTCTGGGACTCTTGATATCATCACGAGAGCCGTTCCACGAATCCAGAATTTCATTTATTTCACGTTGTCAGTGATCCTTCCTTTACATTTGTTTTGATCTTTAATGCAAAGAAAACTACAGAAAACTTGTAGTTTAGATCAAATTTATGGTAGTGTTTAAAACACAATAATATGTAGTTAAACTCGCTTCGTTTTTAAAAATTTGACATAATGTGTAGCATCGTGTAGCTATAATAATAATTTCACCTACCGACTGTCCGATCAAAGTTTTGTTCCTGAAGCTCACACAGTGACTCTTGGAAATACAAAGCAAGATCTCATCCATCTGTAGTTCATTTCTAAAGCGAGTAAGTTACCATCCCAACAATGAATCTTGTTGTAGTGATTAACTGCTCTTTAAATTTCAGACATCTATTCGTTTGAGGAAGAAGAAGCTGTGTTGGACCCGCACGTATCAGAGCACCTGTCACATTTTGGAATAGACATGCTACAGATGCAGAAAGGAGTAAGTTAGCTGCTTTGAGCCTAAAACATCTAAAACACATCAAAGAAATCAGTAATAATCAGTCAAGTATCAAATCAATAACAAACGCACACCACGCTTCACTGCTGCAGCTACACACTGAACATTTTCATTGGAGTTTTACAAACATTTGTTACATTTCTTTACGTGAAATAAAGAAAACTTTGAAGAGATGTAGCGCTGTTAAATTCACTGAGAGGTTTATGACACAGCTGCCCTAAATCACTGCTATTTAAATGTAGTAATTGGTGTTTCTGTAATGGTTAATGCTATGGAAGAGGACTCCAGTGGCCCTAATCCTCTCCCATATTAATCTGTATGAGTGAAGCACACTATTATTTTTGATTAAAATGCCAAATTACACAAATTGACTTGCATTCCTACAGTGGTTGAATATTATGCTTGATTGATTTGAAGTTTTTGAAAGAGCTGTAAATATTTATGTTTTCTTGTTTGTATGTCAGATGCTCCAATAAATTTGATGAACACTGTATTTAAATCGTGCCAATAGGTGTCAGTCCCAAAAACATCAGTCTGGGGTTTTTGGGGATATTTCAATCAAAACAATCCACATTTAAAAGAACTTCATCTCAGAGTTTAGTTTAGTACATGAATAAAAAGTGTAGGACTGATTGGGATTGACCTGCCTGGATTCTCCAACGCTGTTTTTGGTCTAACCAGGCGTTTTTCATGTGGGGTGGAGTTTAAAAACCATAATAGACTTTCCAGTCAAATTCTCTCCAGCTTTGAGAACCAGATGAAGACTCTGTTTCTCCCAAAAGGTGTTTCTAATATAGCTTCCCTTTTCCCCCTTCAGACAGAAAACGGGCACCACACAGACAATAAACCCCGGCCGCGGGTCAGCGAGTGGGAGGTGATCCAAGAGTCGGGCATGAAGCTGAAGGAGGTGTATGGCTCTGGTTATACAGGCATCAAAAATCTGGGAAGCAGCTGCTACCTTAGTACGGTCATGCAGGTCCTCTTCAGCATCCCAGACTTCCAAAGGATGTGAGTAATATCTCGTATGTCAGATGTTATTGATTCTGTACTGGTTTCACAGAAAGACTGCTTTCCTTTAGAGCCAGTTTAAAAATGAGGTCTTGTTACCACAGAAGAATCTGAAATACTTTTTCAGTTTTTATTAACAATCAAAGCTGTTTTTTATCAAGTGTTTAAAGTGTAAATTTGTTGTTCAAAATAATTTACAAATATTTATTCATGTCAGTCGACAGAGGACATAAAAAAAATCTTTTGAGCAATATTTAAAACTGTTACTTTACAGTTAATGTTCCTGAGGGTCCATCATCCCGTATGCTCCTCTGTAGGTCAGAGTGTGACTCATGCTTTGCTCTCCAGGTATGTGGGTAATCTTCAGAGGATATTTGACTACTCACCGCTCGACCCCACCCAGGACTTTGCAACTCAAATGTAAGTGACTGCAGTGTCACGTTATGCAGTGTGGAACTGCACAAACAGGAGAGGGTGTTTTTCTAGCTGCTCAGGACTGGAATATTTTGTTAATTATAACATAATTAACACGATGTGTCGTTTTCTAATAGAACCAAATCTTGCCAATGAATTTTGATGCTAGTTGTAAAATCTGTTTGACTTTGTCACATAAGCCAGTATGTTGCAAGAGGCCAGTCAGATGCTGTGGGTGTGATGAATGGGAAGCAGATTCTTAGCCAGGAAGGCGATAGATATCAGCTGTGTATTTCATGCTGTGAGGCACGCAGCCAGATAAAAACACGTTTATATCTGTCACTGTTAGAGCTTGTCAGCGAGAAATGGGTCATAGGAAAGTAAACCGTTTATTTGTATAATGGCGCTCTCTTAAAGTTGGATTATTCTGAAGACAATTATGTTGTAAACAGGTACTTAATAGAAACGCTACGTGTGAATAAAGGTCAAGGTGCTGAAGGACAAACAGGAAAGTCTTTCATGATACACATGACGCATTCGGGGGGCGGGGATTGGAGCTGAGGTTCTGCCACCAAATATTTAAGTTCATTAAATTAGCATGTTGCTAAAGGTCGTGTAATCATTTGAAGAGGCTCTCCTCCAGATCTTTGCAGTAGTTGCGGTGCTGCGTGCCTCACTAAGTTAAGCAGGTGACCTGTAAGCTGTAAGGCTAACACAGGGCCGGGTTTACGCCACTTATCACACATTTATGGACTCATGCACCGTCTGGCACAAACTGTTTTAGCTCCTCTTGAAGCAAACGTCCGTCTGATTGGCTGCTCTGCATAAACACAAGGTTTGAACAGCAGGTGGGTGGAGCCACTGTCCTCGCAGCTATAGCTGTGTGCCTGTTATTACTGAATATCGGACGTCTGCTTTTGATCCAAGAGTGGAAAAACGCCCATGAAAACACGCCTGGATCGGGATAACTGTTACATGACCTCACTGTTTAATAAGAACATCAGTGTAATAGTGTATATATGACAGGGAAACAAATGAAGCAGACTAGGTCCCCTTGCTTGCTCCTTTTCACTTTTAATAAATATGAAGTAGTATACAGTCGATGAAAACTGTCATCAGCCTTGAATGAATCTAAATGACTGTATTTCTCCTAATTGTCTCTCTGGAGTACCACTGCACAGACGTATTTATAAGACAAGAAACAACCACAAAGAGCTGCAAAGAGGCGCCACAGCCAGTCCAATAACAAAACAGGCACTTAGGACTACAGCCTGCTTTAGTTTAAACTCAGGATTATCACGAGCTGGCCTCCAAGTGCCCTGTCTGAAGGTTTTGTAGTGTCTTTTTCCTTGACATCTGTGCACACTTCCTTCAGGGTGTGCCATCTAAAAAATAACCCCAGCAAGACTAAAATAAGACTCTACTTTATGCTTATGTGTGTGTTTTTGTGTGGCAGGGCTAAACTGGGACATGGACTGCTTTCAGGCCAGTACTCCAAACCGCCCATGAAATCTGAGCTCATTGAACAGGTGATGAAAGAAGAATACAAGGTGTTAAACTGGGTATGTCCAGCTTCCAAACTGGGTCCATAAGCAACAGAAGCATGCGAATAATCCTAACATTCAGATTTAGCCGCTCAGTTTGATTTAACGTTTGGTTTTTCATAGTAACGTAACAGAGTTGTTTTTTAAGGAGTGTAGTTGAGTTTATATATGTTTAAAGTCGCTTCTCTCCTCCTCCTGCTGTTTTCATTTGGTCTACAAACTGTTGACAGCAGTTTGAGCTGCTCGACTTCAACAGCTCCGTTAATATTTTGTGTTCTGCCTTTTAGTTCCTCACATCACAGCTTTATGCTGCTACATGGGTAAAATGTGCTACTGTTTAATTTATATGAATATTTACGTGTTTGTTTGTCATTTGAAACTGTTGCCTTTTCGGAGTCGTAGTACACATCTGCCACAAAATTACAGGACAGCCATAAAGGGTTATTTCTGTAAGCCCTGGGCTTCTTCCATAAGCTTCACCAGCCACCAGGCCGAGCTGTGAGCTTCCTGCATGTGTGATGGGGAATCGTGGTTGGACATATATTGACAGCTGGGGAGATGTGGGGGGAGAGCTTGTATTATGTCAGTGTGACCCAGCACAATCACAGAGTCTCATCAAATTGTTTCCTTAATGCTGGTACACGTTCTCGTGATGGAGGTTGGTGGTTTTACGTGATAAAGACTATTACTTTTGTTTGATTGCAGAGAAAAAATATAGATTGGATGGCAGCAACATATTTAAACGTCTGCTTATTTTATAGTAACTGCTGGTTTATGCTTTTTCACACTTTAACTTCTGTTTAACCAAAGTAAATGTAGATATGTGTGAAGGAGCCAGGTTAAATGTTTTTGCTGCATCTTTGTGAAAGCACATTTTTATATGTATGGCAGCAACAAAGTTTTAGTCACAAGCTGCAAGTATCAACAGTGATGGCGAGCATTGGAAAAGATGCTTTTTACCTGAGCATTGTGATGCAGACGTCTGTATTTCTTGTTGTGACAGCTAGCTTAAAGTTTGAGTTTTTTAACAAAGAAGGTGGCGATGCCAGTGCAAAGAACCCACCGCAGACCCGATGGTGTTGTCGTTAACATGCTTTTCAGCATACTTGGTTGCTGTTCACACACTCAGTCAGCTGCAGCTCATAGCCCAACTCGCATTGACATCAACAACCCAGGACCCAGTCAGATTTTTAAGCCGGCAAGACGTGATTGCAGATGGCGTGCAGGTGTGTCCATCACCCCTGCAGCAGCACCGCAGACCGTGCCCCCACAGCAGCGAGTTTTTGAAGTATCTGTGTTACTTTGTAGCATCATATTTTAGCACATATATTATTGTCACGTTAGACAAACATGTTGATTAGCCTGACATCACACATTCCTTCCAACATCTATAATTCCCACTCTCGGTCAGCTGTCTCTTGTGTTATATGGTCCTCTGAAAAGGCCGAGTATTTACGCGTAGTCAGATTATGTGAGACATCTTTTTATATGTATATATATTTTAATTGCAGCACCAGCAGAAGGGCATCTCTGCTCGAATGTTGAAGGCTCTGGTCAGCAGGGGACACCCAGAGTTTTCCTCCAACAGACAACAAGATGCTCATGAATTCCTCCTGCACATGATCAACCTGGTGGAGGTGAGTGAAGCCGGGTGGAAAAATGTCTTCACATATCCACATGTACACTAATTACACACTTTATTAGACATCCCTTGTTGTGGCCATTTTTGTTGAATGTTTATAAAATGCAATTTGTATTCATTTTTGTTTTTTCTTTAAAGGTGTAAGAATATACTGACCTGGTTTTGTTATGTAAATTTGTAATTAATTTTATTGGAGAAGCTTTTGCAAAGTGATTGGTTTATTAGCTTATGGACCCTCTCATTAATCAAGAGATTAAGAGCACCCTGGATGGGTGTGGTAAAGAGGTTTTTTGTTTGCCAAATGTCAGATGGGAAGACGGGAGGGTTAGGAAATGATTTTTTGACCACTTTTGAAGTTGTTAAAGCAAATTAAGTTAACTTTCGTTTAATTTTAAGTTTTAAGAAGTTATTTGGCTGATTTTTGTTTATAATTTTCCACGAAATAAACGGCATATGATTTTTAAACAATGGAGTCAGAAGTGCGTTCTAAAACAAACCTCCCGTTGCCACCCACGGCCTTTTCTTGGACTTTTTTGGTGTTTGGAACGTAAAAGGCCGCGACATCCCTGTTCAACTGTCTTATAATGCAAATACTGTGTTCAAGTTCAAACTGGGCACCAGAATGGGAAAGAGGTGATTCCAGTGACTGTGAAAGTGACAGGCTGTGACTGCAGAGTTTGCTGAACTGCTGGGATTTCCCAACACGACCTTCTCTATGTTTGAAAAAGAGAAAATATCCAGTGAGTGCGAGTACGAGACGTCAGAGTCAGACTGAGGCTGGCAGCAATAACTCAAATAAACACTTGTTGGAATCTATGTATGCAAATGAGCACAAAGTTGATCTTAAACTGCTTTCAGTGACAACGCACTGCAGTTTGAAAGGCCTCCACAGTCACCAAAAAGTTTGGGTTGTGGTGGAAACGGGAGATTCGCATCATGGACGTGGAGTTGAATAAATCTGCAGCAACGTCGAACCAAAATCTCTGATCTTTGTTTCCAGCACCCTGTTGGCACAAAGAATTAGAGAAGTTAAGAAAACAAAGGGGGTCCAAATGGTATTAGCAAGGTGTATCTAATAAAGCGGCTGATGAATGTATAAATCTGGCAAACGACTTTTAGAAATGTGAATGTAAATACATCTGTGAATTCTATATTTGATGTAAGTGTTACAATGTTGCTCTGTAAAATTAAAAAACCCTGACGTCTGTCAGCGTGCCTCGCTGCGTCACAGAAAATCTTTAAAATGACGTAAAACATCCCACGTGACCGATGTGCTGTAAACTGCAGTTTTCTGTGACATTGTCACAGAGTGGGAGCTGTTGTGGGATATGGTGAGTGTGACACACGGGGACAGACAGTTTATTGGAGGAGGGGCCGTTTGTTTTCGACTAAACACAGCACGCCGTCTCCCTGGTTGGTACATAAACATGGGGTGTGCTGAAATGTCTGTCTCAAGCAGGATATCTATAGACCTCTGCTATCGCTTACACTGTGTGGCCAGATAATGCCTCCGATTCTGCCTCACCCAGGACGCATGCCCTGAGATAGTCTGCACATAAACAAAACATAACAACCAATCTCTCCTAACCTCTGTGGCTGTTGTTAAAAAAAATCATCTGTAGATATATTTCACACTAAATGTGATTAACATTTTTGTTTTTGTTTCCACACCTCCTTTGACCTACTAGTCAGTGTTTACATGCCAGTTTAGTTACCCATACATGGATAACCTGAATAACATCACCACCATCAGCAGCACGCCCAGCCTGTGCCATCCTACAAATATGGCTGAAGTGACATTATAACTCGTGTATTGCTGTAGCATCTTAGAATAGAAGGGCTGGGGTGCAGAGAGGCCTTGGCCTTGGCAAACGAGTGCTTTAATCACAGTGCCATCCTTCACCACAGTCTTCAAATAAACACTGCTTCAATCAGCCCTGCTGAGGATATGGAGCCTGTCAGTGATAATGATTCTTCCTAGTTTTCTAAAAAAGATGCAGCTCTCTCCATTGAGGCATTTGGTAAATTAAAGAGTCACATCAGTGTTTTGAATGGCTGTATTAAGAAATGTGGGTCAAACTGCAGTCACGCTTAAGTCTTGCCAGGAGAGTCTAGAGAGACCACGGCAAAGACAGTCGTTTCTGTGATTTATATATCCAGTCTCTATCCACCTCTTCCCCAGTTTATGTCATTGTCAAATAGAGCTGTTACATTTAACCGTATTTATAATTTGCTTAATATGCCAGCGCTCCCACCTCCGGCAGAGCTCAACAGCAATCTGAGGGAGACTCGGGACATTGAGTCTGACCATGTTCAGCACCTCCGTTGCACTGAGCTGCGGCTGCAAGGTGGTTGGTACCCGTCGTGGTGGTGTCCCCCGAACCAGACGTGAAGGGAACCATCAGACTGACGAAGGAGTCCTGTCAGGTTTGGTTAGCCTAGGACTTCGATGGCAGCTGATAGGTACCGATTGGCCAAGCGGAACATGGTTTGGGAGTGGCTGAAGCAAAAACTCGAGTGTGGGAGGAGTTCAGGGAGGAAAAAGACTTTCGGACTGCCTTGAAGAAACATGGAAAACCGTCAGGCGACTCGTAGGGTAAAGCAGTGCTCTACCTGCACTGTGTGTAGTGGAGCGCTGCTGGCTTCGACCGAGGACATTGTTGCACAGTGGATGGAACTCAGAGGACTTCCTTAGTCTTCCGCAGAGAAAGCAGAGTCTGGAGACGAGGGGGACAACTCGTCTTTTCCGGGGGGAGGTCACTGAAGTAGCTCCTTGGTGCCAGAGCCCCTGGTGTGGACGAGGTTCGCCCTGAGTTCCTGAAGGCTCTGGATGTTGTAGGGCGGGCTTGGTTGAAACGCCTCTGCAGTGCTGCGTGGAGATCAGGTGTGGTACCTCTGGATTGATAGACCGGAGTCGTGGTTCCCATCTTCAAGAAAGGGTGTGCTCCAACTGTAGGGGATCACAGTCCTCAGCCTCCCTGGGAAAGTCTATGCCAGGGTGCTGGAAAGGAAAATGTATCCGTTAGTCGAACCTCGGATAAAGGAGGAACAATGCGGTTTTTGTCCTGGTCGTGGAACCAGGACCATGGACTTGGAGAAGACATTCGACTTTGTCCCTTGGTGTATCCAGTCGGAGGTGCTCAGGGAGTATGGGGTGTTTGGTTAATTGCAGAGCTTGGTCTGCATAGTCTCCAAATCTGAGGCCATGGTCCTCAGCTCGAAAAGGGTGAAGTGCCTACTCTAGGACAAGTTCCCAAGTGGAGGAGTATCTTGGGGTCTTGTTCATGAGTGAAAGGAGAAAGGGACAGGAGATTGACAGACGGATTGATGCTGTGGCTGCAGTGATGCAGACGCTGTACCAGTCCATCATGGCGAAGAGAGAGCTGAGTGTGAAAGCAATGCTCTCAATGTACTTGTTGTTCTACATCCCTACCCCTGTGGTCATGAGCTTTGGGTAGTGACTGAAATACAAGCAGCGGAAATGAGCTTTCTCTGAAGAGTGGCTGTCAATGGAAAATTGTATTTAGTAGTCAGTATAATCTTTTAGTGATATAAGTTTGCATATGGTAGAATACTGCATGTAGTTATTTGTATTAGGAAATATTTAACCATGTATGCTTAGAGGCATATAATTAATTGTGTAGTGACAGGATGTGTGATCTCTAACAGGCTGCAGGCTTGGTGTGCACTCCAGGAATGCACCCCCACGTCCTGGGAGCATGAGAGGTTGCACCTTGTTTTATTGTTTTATTGTTTTAACATAGCTATGTCTGTTTTAGTCTAAGTGCCTTTTTGCCTAGATGAACCGCTGGACTTCTTCACTGTGTTATCTAGGGTGAACCATCTAGGGTGAGGGGGAGATTACCCTCTTCTTAACCAAGGATGTACCTTTTGTGCTTTCATGTTATATGACCCTTTGATCAGCAGCACGCGCACACACACACACACACACACACACACAAACACAAACGCTCACTGAAGTATAAATAAAGACCGGGGCAGTTTCTTAGTGCGAGTCTCAGTTTGGAGGCTGCCCTTGCTAGCAAGAAGTTCTGTGTGTTTCTCTTCTCTGAGTCTTTACTGAAGAAGTGTTTTAGAATATTTTCCCTAACAGTGGCTTAGAGATGGGGTGAGGAGTTTGGCCATCTTGGAGGAGCTGAGAGTAGAGCCACTGCTCCTCCACATTGAAAGGAGCCGGTTGAGGTGTGCCGGGCCAAGAGGCAGGACACGCTGGAGAGATTATGTCTCTCGGCTGGCCTGGGAACGCCTTGGTGTTTCCCCGGAAAGGCTGGAGGTGGCCGGAGAGAGGCAGGTCGGGGCTTCTCTGCTTAGGCTGCTGCCCCTGCGACCCGGCCCCAGATAACCGAAACAAAATTAATGATGGATGGATGGGACTAATACTTTATGACAGTGGTGTCCAACTCCAGGCCTCGAGGGCCGGTGTCCTGCAGGTTTTAGATGTGTCCTTGATCCAACACAGCTGATTTAAACGGTTAATGACCTCCTCAACATGTCTTGATGTTCTCCAGATGCCTGGTAATGAACTAATCATTTGATTTAGGTGTGTTGACCCAGGGTGAGATCTAAAACCTGCAGGACACCGGCCCTCGAGGCCTGGACTCGGCCAAGCCTGCTTTAGGGATAATAAACTAAAGTCAGCCTGACACATAATCCAAATGTGGTCCGATTCTGTTATCGATGCTCATATTCAGCGTCTCTGAATCGTAAATCTTGGTGTTTCTGCAGAGGAACAGCGCAGGCTCAGAGAATCCAAGTGATGTGTTTCGCTTCCTGGTGGAGGAGCGAGTTCAGTGCTGCCAGACTCGTCGTGTCCGTTACACTCAGCGGGTTGACTACTGCATCCAGCTGCCCGCTCCATTTGAGGCCGCCAGCAATCGAGGTAACGGAGCCCCCACACGCTTACAATGCGAATGGAGGCCACGATTGCCTCTGGTCACTGCAGCAAGTGGGAGAATGAACTGGACCTGCTCTGAGAAGGGAATAATGTTCCCGGCTAAGAGCTGTTTTGTATGTAAGGTATAATTACACCTTCACAGCTTGATATAAAGTATTACGTGACAAATTGTATGTACTATTTAAATGTTGCCAAGATGAGAGTATTTGACTGAAACAGTGGAGTTTTAGTTAAAGCTCTGCAATGCTACACTTACAACAAATACATTGGCTTTTGCAGCACCTTCAGTTCTGAGAATGCTGCAAATGAAAGTGACACATTTTTGTTGTTTTTTTCATTACCAGAGGAGCTACTTGCATATGAGGTCAAGCGTAAGGAAGCAGAAGAGAACATGCGTCCCCCTCCTGAACCAGTGAGAGCGCGGATCCCTTTCACTGCTTGTCTGCAGGCCTTCACAGAGCCGGAAAATGTTCCTGATTTCTGGAGCTCGGCACTGCAGGCCAAGTCAGCTGGAGTCAAGTAAGCAACGTCCACTTGTTCTCGGGCCAGAAATGACCAACGTACACCCCTTTTTAACCAGTA
Organism: Copadichromis virginalis; assembly: GCF_057382275.1. Lineage (NCBI taxonomy): Eukaryota > Metazoa > Chordata > Actinopteri > Cichliformes > Cichlidae > Copadichromis > Copadichromis virginalis. The sequence goes on from NC_140639.1 coordinate 579,702, forward strand.
TATTTAAACGAAAACCAGCTGGATTCATAAACTGAATTTTCAACACATTCTTTTACAGAACTTCCCGATTTGCCTCGTTCCCAGAGTATCTGGTGGTGCAGATTAAGAAATTCACATTTGGAGTTGATTGGGTGCCGAAAAAACTAGGTAACTAGTATCTCACACTTTAGTGACTGATCAGATTTATTGACCTTATATTTCCCTCCACCAGCATGTCTCAGTAAGTGCAATGCTATAAACCCCCAGCAGAGGGCACCATTAAACTGCAGTTCACAAGGCACAGCAGTGAATCTGTTGCCAGGTGGAGAAAACGTTTCACCTGCACTTTGAACACATGGTTATAAACGTTTATCTGTCATCCTGTCGGTGTCCGTAAAACGCTTTTGCTGTTTAGCTGGTAGTTGAAAATCAATCGGTGTGTTTAGCACCTTAAAATGTTCATAAAGTGTTCAGTTCAGTTGGGGAAAAAGGTCAGTTCACGCCTCACATATAGATCGTAATATTTAAAAGTTGATCTGGGAGCTCACTGTTCTTACTGCTGGATTCTTCAGTTTGATACTTTTATATCTCGCTCTGCAGATGTGGTCATTGACGTTCCCGACTTCCTGGATCTGAACCGGCTCCGAGCCACGGGGCTGCAGGCAAGTGAAGAAGAGCTGCCGGACCTCATGCCTCCCATTGTTTTACCCGAAGACACCAGAGGTATGAAATAAAATGGAGGAGGGAGTTTTTAAGCCTATTTGAGTTTAACAATTTGCTCTTTTCTGTATTATTTTCTGTTTGATGTTTACAAATAAACATCCATATATTATAATATATGGCATCTATTAGATGCTGCTCCATTTTTCTCACCCAGAATTCAATGAGAAGGTTACAGGCTCTCATAAATTGCCTGCATTGGCCTACAGGGGTGTTAGCAGTCATGCATGAATTCTAGAAAAACAGTGTACCAGCACCCTTAATTACTCCGGGCGTTTTTGGCCCTTCATCTTTGATTTCACAGTCCCATATTAATTTTAAAGGGCACTGTTTTCCCAGAGCGCGAAGCCTTTTGTTGTACTGTTTAGCCAAAAAAGCCAAGAATATTTCTTCACTCCATTTATGTGCTAGAAACACCTCAGTATATGAAACTTTGTGTTTACCCTATAACATAACACGTTGCTGCTTAAACCAGCTGCAGTGCCCCAGATCCTTTTTGGCAGGTCTCGGGTATTTTTGTGAATTAAATGGTCTGTGAAATTGTCTCTAATATAATATTCTGCTGAAAGCCACCCATATTCCCTCCTAAGGACACATTAAATGGAATCCCACAGGAAAGGCATGCTCAATCAATTACTGAAGAGTGTTTGTGTTCACAGTGTGGCTAAGCCTAATAGGTTCTAATGATTTCACCAGATCTCCTTGTAACGCACTTCCCTCAGCTCTGGGATTAAAGTACTGGAAGCTAGCGAGTTATAGCACTCAATAAAATATTGTCACTTTTTAAGAAACTTTTTTGCAGGCTTGGTAATATTTCAGCCGTTAAATCCATGCCACTTTAGCCCTTATTAAAAATAAAAAATCAACCCCACAAAGGCAGTGCCCTCCTTTTTGTTTGCCTTTCGTCTCTCTCTGCTCTGTGATTGCAGTTTCCTCCTCCTGTTGTAAAGTTCAGCTACATCAAGTTATCGCTGTCTCTGTTAATATTTCATTTTTATTTTTATTTATTTATTTTTTTTGCTTTTTAAATGCTTTTAAAAAGCTCTGTTAATATTTCAGCAGATGTGAAGTACAGAGAGTCCTATAATGTTTCAGGCTGTGAGCACATTTGGGGGTGGGCTCGAGCAGAGACGGTAACATCTGAGAGCAGCCTTTGCTGTGCTTCACACATCCATAAACTTGGATCTTTCTTTGGTTTCGTCTGCTGCATCTTAGCACATGAATACACAATAGAAAAACTTTGCACTCGCTTGTCTTAGTGTGCCTAAATATTTTAGGACTGAACATGGTGTGCTGTACTGTCGGTGTCAAACAATCTGAGTGGAGTATCTGCACATTAGAGCATCATTGTTTTGGTTTGCTTAGACCCTGTTACGGCTTGGCGTCCTGTACAGATATCTTTGAGGGCCACAGACACACACATGCTTTTATTTGCAGCAAATCTGCACGTCGCTCTGAGCTTCTATTTCAGGAGGTTAACAACAGCGTTGCCTCTGTAAATCGTGCAGCTAAAGCTGTGAAATGAAAACAGGTCAGAGGAGACAACACGCTGCATTCAATGGCCTTTCAGATTTATTTATTTCACATTCATATGATGAGTTTTGCTGGTTGTAAATGAACCGCTGGCCCGTTCCTCCCCTGCTGGAATTCGCAGTGATTCATCGTTGGTCGCACTTCTATCTCCAAAAGGCTTCAGTGATTCTTATTGATTTCATAGCAGCACACAAATGTGTTTTCCTGTACGCTGCTTGAAGCACATTATTTCTCATTGGTCTGTTTCTATTCACTCAATTATTCCAGGCCATTCAGAAAATGGAAAGTGAATTGTTTTCTTTTGCTTCCACTTTTCTTTTGGTTAAAAAATACAAAATTAACAATCACAAACTGCACACGATGTATTGAAACTGGTTCAGCTTTGTTCCTTCCCTGTTTTGGTTACTCACATTATCCATTTAAACCTATTAAAGCAAACCTGCGATTTAAAAGAAACCATGGAAGATGGCTACTCCAGCTGCATTCACTGGGTCAGTATTTCCTTTCAGTTAATATAGCAAACTGGATAAAACCCAGCAGCCGTCCGAGGGGCTGTAACTGAGGCCATGAGGGGAAAACAAAGGAAAATGAACAAAAGCCTGTGCCGCTCTCAGGCCGTGTTTCTGCATTATTTTTTTTCTTCGTTCACCCGATGTTTTCATATCTGTGTAAAATAAAATGTGTTTGTAGGACACTGACAACATTTCACGGTCCAAAATAACACAGTTGGGCAGTGTTTCTGTGACTCATGAGGGGTGTGGGAGGGGACATTTGCTTCTCCCCTTGATGTTCTGCAGCTAAATGATCCTTTTATGAGAAAGGTAAAAAGAAAATTTAAAAGACAGAAATACCAACTGTGCCCAGGACCCGCCACGGGTACTCGAAAACATCTGGATTCCCTGTGTTACAATGGATTTGTTTGATGAACTGTACCTTTGTTTGTGAATATTAATAACGTGCCGGCAGCTCAGATTTTCCAGGATATTGTCTTGGCCGATTATAGATGCTATCTGTACAAATGTCTGCAAATCTTTTATTATTCTCAAAGAGTGAAATGATTCCAAAACAGAATCAACAGTAAATACAGAGCCAGCGATGGTGATGCTTGACTGTGCCGTGTCCTCCTCCTCTTTCAGATAACTCCATGAGCTCCTTGGACTGTAAGTATTTAATTTCTCTGCACAGCTGTGTGCCAAACTGAATAAACATGCAACATTTCTATAAGTTATAACCATAGAAAATGTATTTCGAGCTCGAAGCAGTGGTGATGAATGCTAGCGAGCTACAGTGGGGCAAAAAAGTATTTAGTCAGCCACCGATTGTGCAAGTTCCCCCACTTAAAATGATGACAGAGGTCAGTAATTTGCACCAGAGGTACACTTCAACTGTGAGAGACAGAATGTGAAAAAAAAATCCATGAATTCACATGGTAGGATTTGTAAAGAATTTATTCGTAAATCAGGGTGGAAAATAAGTATTTGGTCAATAACAAAAATACAACTCAATACTTTGTAACATAACCTTTGTTGGCAATAACAGAGGTCAAACGTTTACTATAGGTCTTTACCAGGTTTGCACACACAGTAGCTGGTATTTTGGCCCATTCCTCCATGCAGATCTTCTCGAGAGCAGTGATGTTTTGGGGCTGTCGCCGAGCAACACGGACTTTCAACTCCCGCCACAGATTTTCTATGGGGTTGAGGTCTGGAGACTGGCCAGGCCACTCCAGGACTTTCAAATGCTTCTTACGGAGCCACTCCTTTGTTGCCCGGGCGGTGTGTTTTGGATCATTGTCATGTTGGAAGACCCAGCCTCGTTTCATCTTCAAAGTTCTCACTGATGGAAGGAGGTTTTGGCTCAAAATCTCACGATACATGGCCCCATTCATTCTGTCCTTAACACGGATCAGTCGTCCTGTCCCCTTGGCAGAAAAACAGCCCCATAGCATGATGTTTCCACCCCCATGCTTCACAGTAGGTATGGTGTTCTTGGGATGCAACTCAGTATTCTTCTTCCTCCAAACACGACGAGTTGAGTTTATACCAAAAAGTTCTACTTTGGTTTCATCTGACCACATGACATTCTCCCAATCCTCTGCTGTATCATCCATGTGCTCTCTGGCAAACTTCAGACGGGCCTGGACATGCACTGGCTTCAGCAGCGGAACACGTCTGGCACTGCGGGATTTGATTCCCTGCCGTTGTAGTGTGTTACTGATGGTGACCTTTGTTACTTTGGTCCCAGCTCTCTGCAGGTCATTCACCAGGTCCCCCCGTGTGGTTCTGGGATCTTTGCTCACCGTTCTCATGATCATTTTGACCCCACGGGATGAGATCTTGCGTGGAGCCCCAGATCGAGGGAGATTATCAGTGGTCTTGTATGTCTTCCATTTTCTGATGATTGCTCCCACAGTTGATTTTTTCACACCAAGCTGCTTGCCTATTGTAGATTCACTCTCCCCAGTCTGGTGCAGGTCTACAATACTTTTCCTGGTGTCCTTCGAAAGCTCTTTGGTCTTGGCCATGGCGGAGTTTGGAGTCTGACTGTTTGAGGCTGTGGACAGGTGTCTTTTATACAGATGATGAGTTCAAACAGGTGCCATTCATACAGGTAACGAGTGGGGGACAGAAAAGCTTCTTACAGAAGACGTTACAGGTCTGTGAGAGCCAGAGATTTTCCTTGTTTGAGGTGACCAAATACTTATTTGCCACCCTGATTTACGAATAAATTCTTTACAAATCCTACCATGTGGATTCATGGATTTTTTTTTTTCACATTCTGTCTCTCACAGTTGAAGTGTACCTCTGGTGCAAATTACTGACCTCTGTCATCATTTTAAGTGGGGGAACTTGCACAATCGGTGGCTGACTAAATACTTTTTTGCCCCACTGTAAACCTCTGACCTACCTGAGCAGGTGCTGCAGCTGCTCTCGACTTTGTGACAAACTTGGCTTTGCTGTGCAGCTCTGCTTGCTTTAGCCAGACTCATTTCTCTCCTTGATAAATCATCCCTCAACAAAGATGCCTCTGCAGGCCCGACGCTCCTCTGCTCTCTTTGTTTAATGAGTCCCACAGAGGGAGTCGCCACAAATCTGTTTGGCTGTTTAGACTCAAGCCACTGCTACTGTTGAATCAGCAACTGCATGTTTTAGTTATTGATGCTGATTTGTTGTGTCCCCAGCTCCAGAAATAGACGAGGCTGCAGTAATGCAGCTGGCGGAGATGGGCTTTCCGCTGGAGGCCTGCAGGAAGGCGGTGTACTACACGGGGAACATGGGCCCTGAGATGGCCTTCAACTGGATCATAGCCCATATGGAAGAGCCAGGTGAGCCAGCATCACGGCACAATGCACCGAGGATGGAGGATGATGTCGTGGTGGAGTGTGAAATTAAACATGTCACATGACCTCTACAGTCAGAAGTTCTGTACAAACATTTTTCTCAGTTCAGGGCTATAAACATGTTAGTGCTGGTATCAAATTACATGTTGGGACTTATTTGCTTTTTCTCACACATAAAATACTAAATAAAAACAATACAAATGCATTTTTTCCACGATGTACACTTTATATCACCAGAAGCACGCACCCACCCAAATCATTCAGTTCAGGTGTTTCAGTCACTTCTGTGGCTGCAGGTGTGTAAAGTCAGCTGCTGCAGACTGCTTCTACAAACAACTGTGCCACGAACAGGTCGCTTGCAGGAGCTCGGTGAATTTCAGCGCGGCGCTGTGATAGGACACCACCTGTGCAGTCCACTCGTTAAATTTCCTTCTTACTAAATATTCCACAGTCAACTGTTAGTGGCGTTATAACAAAGTGGTTGCAGTTGGGAACAACAGCAACTGAAGTGGAAAGAGAACTCCTCTGTGCCGAGTGTAAAGTTTGGTGGAGGAGGAAATTCTTAATGCTTCGACATGCCAAGATGTTTTGGACAACTTCATGCTCCTGAATTTGTGGGAACAGTTTGGGAACGGCCTCTTCCTGTTCCAACATGACTGCACACCAGTGCACAAAGAAAGGTCCATAAAGACGAGGATGAACACATGTTAGGTTGAAGAACACGACTGGCCTGCACAGAGTCCTGGCTTCAACCTGACAGAACAGCTCTGGGATAAATTAAAGCAGCGACTGTGAGCCGGGCCTTCTCGTTATAGTGTGTCAAAGTGCAACTAGTGTTTTAAACCTGCAAACATTCACAGCGAGGCTTCAAGACAGCATGGTGGTGATACGAAATGAGTGTGGGGAGAGTGCTGAGGATTCAAGGAGTAACTGTAATCCAGACAAAGGTAGAAATACTAGAGACAAGTAATAGAAGAGCTGCAGTGAAAACAGACAAAGTTTAGATGTTGGTCAGATTACATAAGATGTCTGTGTTGCATGTTTTTATCCACATATCAGCCAAAGGCATTTCCCCCACTGTGGTGCTGACAGAATGCATTACACAGACAGGTACGTTTATTTGTTGGGGACCTTTTTAAACACAGAGGTAATTGAAAGTGAGAGACGCATCACATCTCATGTTCTTCCATTGCATGCACTGTGTTCTTTTGTGTGCTGCAGGTGCTTATCTGTGCTCACCTGCGTGCACGATCGTCTCCAGAAACTTTGTCTGGACTGACTTTGTGTCTTTGTGCTGAGATGTTCCCCTGAGGTGCAGACTCACGTTTTTATTTCCCTGGTTGGCTGTAAAGGGCCTCTCCAGAGGAGTTTTTAAATGGGCTTGATGGATCTACAAAACGGGCTGCATTCAGGCTCAGTGACATCAGCTAAAGGGTCCGATCCTGCACGGAGGTTCTTTCAGCTTATTTTGGTTTGACAACTAAACCGCTGTTCACCTAATCACTTTAGACGCCGCAGTGAATATAAACAGCACGAGGGCTTTAAAGACAATGTGACACGGCCGTAGTTTAAGACTTCACATGCAAACATCTGCTCTTCTGTTCGGCAGCCTGACAGAGCGGCGTCTTTCTGTGGTATAAACACATCTGTATAGGAGGCGAGCAGAAGGACGCAAAACAAGGAGAACGAGACAGAGATGATAGGGGGAGATAAGTGGTGCGCAATTTAATTTATGGCAAGCAGAGTAATGAAGGCTGTGTTTATGGCCAACAGTAAGTCGTTCTATTGGGAGTGTCCTTGTTCCTCAGCGGTCATTGTGCACCTTCAGCAAATTCAACTAAAAGTAAGAGAAGTGTGTTGTACTTAAAAATGAGTATTTCCATTCCATGCTCAGTTTCACTGTTCAGCATATGTAAAACGTTCACCAGATATAAAAGTAATATTCCTTTGATTTCTCTTTTAAAAAATCTGATTGGCATATAGTTCATTTTAATGCGTTTAAAATAGCTACAAGTTGAAATGGTGGTTAGCGCTTTACTGTATCACAGACAGAAGCTCAAATATTCGGGTAAGCGTTTGATGACGGTGCAGGGAGGAATAAAACTCCCTTTTAGCAGAGAAACCTCTGGCAGGGCCAGGCTCAGGGAGAGGCAACCATCTGCTGCATTCAGCTGAGGCACCGAGGGTAAAAAGGGAAATGATGAGCATGGAGAGACAACAGACGACAAACAATAATAGTATGACAGTAAACACTGGGCTGGCTGGTGGAGCCAGTAAAAGCAGATGGTAAACAAGCAGCTCTGAAGCCAGAGATACCTGCAGGAAGGGATGGCGAGGACAGCGAGGGACAAACGCTAACTAAGACAAAGAGTTAATGATATGCAACAGTGGCATATAAGCTTGTGGAGGCTGAAATAGAGTAGATGGGAGGTTTTCAGGGACAGACCCAGACAGCATAAATAAGATTCAGGCTTAAAGAGTTTCTAATCCTCATCTTAAAGGCAGAGAGGGGAGTCTGTTTCCCACATCCAAACTGGGAGCTGACTGGGAACAGGCCAGAAATCTCTGCATAACATTCAATTCAATTCAATTTTATTTATACAGCGCCAGATCACAACAACAGTCGCCTCAAGGTGCTTTATATTGTACAGTAGATCGTATAATAATGGATTCAGAGAAAACCCAACAATCACATGACCCCCTATGAACAAGCATTTTTGGCGACAGTGGGAAGGAAAAACTCCCTTTTAACAGGAAGAAACCTCCAGCAGAACCAGGCTCAGGGAGGGGCGGGGCCATCTGCTGTGATTGGTTGGGGTGAGAGAAGGAAGACAGGATAAAGACATGCTGTGGAAGAGAGACAGAGATTAATAGCAGATATGATTCAATGCATCATGGGAATCCCCGGCAGCCTACGTCTATTGCAGCATAACTAAGGGAGGATTCAGGGTCACCTGGTCCAGCCCTAACTATATGCTTTAGCAAAAAGGAAAGTTTGAAGCCTAATCTTGAAAGTAGAGATAGTGTCTGTCTCCTGAATCCAAACTGGAAGCTGATTCCACAGAAGAGGGGCCTGAAAACTGAAGGCTCTGCCTCCCATTCTACTTTTAAATACTCTAGGAACAACAAGTAGGCCTGCAGAGCGAGAGCGAAGTGCTCTAATAGGGTGATATGGTACTACAAGGTCATTAAGATAAGATGGGGCCTGATTATTTAAGACCTTGTATGTGAGGAGCAGGACTTTGAATTCTGGATTTAACAGGAAGCCAAAACAGGAGAAATCTGCTCTCTCTTTCTAGTCCCTGTCAGGACTCTTGCTGCAGCATTTTGGATTAGCTGAAGGCTTTTCAGTGAGTTTTTAGGACTTCCTGATAATAATGAATTGCAGTCGTCCAGCCTGGAAGTAATAAATGCATGAACTAGTTTTTCAGCGTCACTCTGAGACAGGATATTTCTAACTTTAGAGATGTTGCACAAATGGAAGAACGCAGTCTTACATATTTGTTTAATATGTGCGTTGAAGGACATGTCCTGGTCAAAAATGACTCCAAGGTTCCTCACAGTGTTATTGGAGGCCAAGGTAATGCCATCCAGAGTAAGAATCTGCTTAGATACCATATTTCTAAGCTTTTCAGGGCCGAGTACAATAACCTCAGTTTGATCTGAATTAAGAAGCAGAAAGTTAGCGGCCATCCAGGTCTTTATGTCTTTAAGACATTCCTGCAGTTTAACTCATTGGTGTGTGTTATCTGGCTTCATGGACAGATAGAGCTGGGTGTCATCTGCATAGCAGTGTAAATGTATGCTATGTCTTCTAATGATGCTGCCTAAGGGAAGCATGTATAATGTAAACAGAATTGGTCCTAGCACTGAACCCTGTGGAACTCCATAATTAACCTCAGTGTGTGAAGAGGACTCTCCATTTACATGCACGAATTGGAGTCTATTAGATAGATATGATACAAACCACTGCAGTGCAGTACCTGTAATACCTGCAGTATTCTACCTTTGATTCCTTTACAAAACAACAAGCATATTTGCACTAAGGGAGGGAAGTGCCAATAGCAAACATAAGACCTTTTCAGATATGATTGAGCTTTTTTCTGTTTAAAAAATATTCAGTTCTGCATTTTACAAAGAGAAGCTGGTACTGGAGAAATATGATCAGCCTAGTTCCTGCTAGTACTCGTGCTGCAGCATTTTTTTTCACATTTACATCCTGATAATAAGGACAGAAATCTAGTTCAGAATACACTAAATGAACAGAAATACTGGACAAGCCACATGTTACACTCACAGGAGCTTTGAAGCTCGCAGTTACTGCGTCAGCAAAGCATTGGTGGCAATTTCCCATCAGGGACAATAAAGTTACCATTGACCATTTTGCACTCTGCACTCAGTGACTCTGTAACTTTACATGGTCACCCACTTCCTGGCTGAGTGGTTCTTCAATGCTTCCACTTTGCAGTAATACCACTTACAAGGTTATCGTGGATTATCTAGTAGGTGACTTGTCGAGTCGTTGGCGTTCTGTTACAGCATCACGCTCAAATTCAGTGAGATCTTCTCTTTAGAACAGTCCATTCTTTCACAAAGGTTCGCATGGCCAGGTGCTTGAGTTCATACACCTGTGGAACTGAAAACACTAGATTCAAAGATTACAAGGTGTGGCCTAATATTTCTGGGAGCCTGCCTTGGAAATACACCAGCCTGATTGGATGAGCAAAAGTACAGATGGTTGGCTTGATGGATGACCAATAACTTTTGTCTCTATCGTGCAGATAGATAGATAGATAGATAGATAGATAGATAGATAGGTGCCTCATTTTCTCAGTACTTCAGCTAAAGGAAAGTAGTGATAGAGACCTGATTTACATGCAAGTCAAAGAAGACCTCTCTTTCAGGAAATGGCCTGAGATTTCTAGCAATGGTATTGGAGGTTAAGTATATGCTGTCCAGATAGTGCATAGATGGTGTTTCTGAGGCTTTTTGTGCCAACTAGTTTAGTTTAGTCTGAATTGAGAAAGAGGAACATTACAGGTCTACAGTCAGAGGTATGAATTTACCTTATTTGAAACCCGAGACAAAGAAAAGTGAAGTGTGTCAGTGAGGTGAGCGGCCACGCTCTGCCAGAACAGCTCAAGTGACTCTAAAAGTCTCTGAAAGGGAGTCGCACACTTTCTTTCCCCTCATGTTGTTTGATGGTGGTGTGCACTGCAGTCTGGTTTCAGATTGGTCTTCACTTTAGTTTAGATTTGGTGAAACTGAAGGTTGTAGCATATGATTCACATCATTTTCATACTCACTGAATTACATGGAGACTCGTCACGAAGGGTGTTGTGTTTGGACCATCCCTGCCAGCCCCACAGAGCTGGAGTCCCTCAGCGTAGGGTCCAGGTGTTTCCTGGTGTTCGTTGCCAGCCTGTACATCTGTTTGGAGAGGCGTAAGCACCTCAACAGATCAACACTCGTGGTGTGCAGACCCCCCCAAGCAAACCTGACTGTGACAAACAATCCACAGGGTGCATTTGTGTGTGTCGTTTCCACTACAGAGCATCGGGATGCCTCCCACACGCCCTCCTAACGTGACCGTTTGCTGTTTCTGTGTTTGAAATATTCTTAGTGCCAGTTAGTCACACACCAGTCGGACGTCTGTGATCAGCTTTAATCGCTTTACAGTTTGAATTAGCGTTGTCTCTAGAAAATGCGACCTTTGACCTCCAAAGCAGAAACGCACAGTAATTAGGTTAAACATAAATGGGAATGTGCTGCATCATTATTTTTTCCTTTGTCTCTTTTTCCTCGCAGACTTTGCAGAGCCGCTCACTCTGCCCTCCATGATTGATCCCGGCCCCTCCGCCGGTGACAGCCCCACGGGCGCCGCCCTGCTGGGCAACTCGCCCCCCGAGGAGAGCATTGCCATCCTTACCTCAATGGGCTTTCCCCGCACTCACAGCATCCACGCGCTGAAAGCCACGGTCAGTCTTCTGCCCACTATGTCCACTGGAGTCTTTCTAGCCACTAGCACAAAAAATGTTTAAAATACATCAGATAATTATTTTGGTAATTATCCAGGATGTCTTACAAATACCATTTTGTGTGACTGAAAAGGTCTTCTGCTGCAGTTCGTGAGAGCAGGGATTTGTTTTAAACACGAGGGGCACCCGACGGCCTGTGTGGACAGCGATGGTCAGCCTGTCTGAGCCGATAAGGTGGTGCCTGTATCTCAGCCTGTTTAACATGCAATACTTTACATATTTATATAGAAATAAATCAGAGCCGAGGACGGAAATCCGGACGACAAAGAACCACCCACGCGCTTCGCTGTCTCTGATGGGTTCGGGACAAAAACACAGCTCTGACCTCCAGGCACCATAAATGTTGTTAGTTTGAAACGCAAGAGGAAAGAAACTCTGACAATTAGTCATTCATTGAGTCATTAAAACGGGTAACAATCAGGAAAATACGGCCTGTAAACCTCGAAGAAACACTGAGCAAATGGAACAATGTGTCAGGAGGTGAAGTTGGTGTAAGGCAGCGTGGTGATTTTAAACAGAGGGCAAAGTGCAGATGTGATTGGTCGTACATGTCAGAGGGATTAGAAATGTCTGCATTTAGCTGTAATCCCAGCAGCCTGTCAGGTTTAGGAACAGCTCACGGCTCACTGACACTTTAACTCGCTGTATCATCACATAAGATTCACTTTGAATGCATTCATAGTGTTGATTTATTTTTTCAATGAGTCAAGCGTGATACAGTTGCAGTAAATCTATCAGTGTTGTTTTGAAATGGCCTCTGATTCTCATCTTTCAAAGTGCGCCCTCAGCAAAAATAGCCCAGCAGACTGTTAGTCAGACGCACAAATAGACACACCAGGCTTCTCATCATCAGTGAGCCCAACTCGCTGCCTGCCTCCATGTTGTTGAAGTGGAAAAAAGCTCACGTTGGTCCTGAGGGATGGAGGTGTGAAACAGAGAAGCGGTCTCAAGTCTTGGTTCATTATTAGCACAAAATTAGGAAGAAAAAGAGAGTTGCTCTTCAAGCGCAGTGACCCGCCCGGCAACATCAGGCAGCTTAACTCCTCATCATCCCGACATGCTCCTCACGCTGACATTCCCCAGGCATCACACCTCTATTTTGGACCGAACGCAAACATCCTCTGTGGAAAAATGAGCACAGGCAGATGTTTGCGTTCACCTTTCTAGTAAATAATTGTTCATTTAACACGTTCCTAAAAGTGAGACTGCTTTTTATGAGGAGTTTATCCAAGATGCACTGGAGCTGTGGGGGAAAATAAATCCCCCCAAAATTCAATCATCAGCTCTGGTTTTATTCCCACGAGTACTGCTTCTACTGTCACTGTTGATTTGAGCATTTCAGGAAATAATTTTTCCAGGAAAAGCAGAAATATTTGTGGGTGTGGTTAAGGATGTAGAGCAGGTCATCCACTAATTGGAAAGTTTGTAGTTTGATCCCTGGCTGCTGCAGCCTGGACAAGATGCTGAACCCCGAATTGCTCCCAGTGCATTCACTGGAGTGTGAATGTTAGAAAAAAGCTGCTTGTATGAATGTGTGTGAATGAGATAAAAGTGCTTTAACCTCCTAGGACCTGGCGTCCACATATGAAGACATCACATTTTGGGTTATTTAGACCAAAATACTCCATTTTGCTCTACAAAGGCCTGAAATCCACTCACGAGGACATTATACTGCTACTGTTCTATCAGAATTTTAAACAAATATCCTCATGTGTGGCTCCTATTTTTCATAAAAACTCAAATAATGTAAAAAAACAAAATCTGGTAATTCTTTGTTTTTACATTCATTGGGCCCCAATGTGACCAAATATCAAAGAGAAATAAAAATGCATGCCGTGGAAGAGTTCGGGTCTTAGGAGGTTAAGAAAAGCCTGGTGAGCATGTTCACATCTGCATGAGAAGAAGAGATTCCCTATGGTTCTTAGCATTCCTGGGATATTACGGCCTTTTTAGTTCTGAATGTCAGCGAGCTGACCGTGTTTGCGCCGCTTTTGGCATTTTACAGAACAATAATCTTGAACGAGCTCTCGACTGGATCTTCACCCACCCGGAGGAGGAGGAGGAGAGTGATGCCCTTTCAGACATGGCTGACACAGAGCCCAATGACAACGCCTTCTCCAACGCCAACTCGCACAGCGACTCCACGCTGTCCCCAGACGGAGACGCGTCGGGCCCCAGAGTCAAAGACGGACCGGGACGTGAGTGACTCTGCACGACCGCCGCTCCGACAGAAACATACTGCTTCTCTGCCCTTGAATTTAATCTCGACATTGTGAGCGTCCACGGGCCATTTTAGCCCCAGTCAGGTCTGATTATGACGCGTGCTGTACCCACGTGCTGCTGGGCACTGGATTTCAAGGTGTAGCAGCATCAAAAAACAATTTAAATTCCTTCATTTTATCCCCACGTGCTAAATACATCACCTGTTTTTAAGTTAAAACTGAAAATGAGCACTTTATTAGATAATTATCACTTTAATTGTTTTTCTGTAAATATGCGTTAGTTTGTCACTCACTGACTTTGTTCTTCTTCTTTTTCTAAGGATATGAGCTCTTCGCCTTCATCAGTCACATGGGAGCGTCCACGATGTCTGGACATTATGTTTGTCACATCAAAAAGGAGGGACGGTGAGCGGCACGCAGTGTTTCATGTTACAGAGCTGACGACCTGTCACAGAAACATCTCTGATGTCTCATCTCGTTGCATTAACTGTGTACAGATTTATTATTGTTTTTAGTTCTACGATAGTTCACCAGTCTGGCTGCGTGCTGCTGGATCATAACTGAGCCTGTTTCCTCTTTACACTGAGTAGAAAAAGAATAATGAACCCATTAAATCTTTTCATTCAAATTTGAGAAAAATGACACTTTAAAAGCATTTGTGTGAATTTAATGTGCACTTCTCCCGCCTGCAGGTGGGTGATCTACAACGACCACAAAGTGTGTTTGTCAGAAAGACCTCCAAAGGACTTGGGCTACGTCTACTTTTACCATCGACTGTCGAGCAGTTAGACCGCTGCTTGCTGCGCCGTGTCCTTTAAATAACCACAGACCCAGAAGACTGGCAGACAACTGTGACGTCTCAGTGGGAACGATGGGATAACCTCTCCGACCAGCTGCTTGCCTTATTGTGATGTCATTCTGGAGCAACCAGGAACTCTGGTCAGAAGGGAAAGCGATGTGCTTTTTGTGTATTAGTGTTATGCTTTAAATATCAGTGTTTGTGTTCAAAGAAAGAACATGTCTTTACAGTGTTGGTACAGAGGGATCTGTGCAATTTCTACGATTGTGCTCTTTACACGAAACAACGCCACATATCAACTCTCAGTCTTTCTCCTCTTCTCTGCCTTCAGTCACTGTGCCGTTTTTTCTTTTTTCCCAAAGTGGTGCATTTTATAAATGTGTACTTAAGTGCAGTGCTTCACTGCCAGCCCTGCTCTGAAACTGCAACAACAAACAAGAAGCTCCTGTGCTGCAGGGGGCTTTGCATTGAATGTTTTGAGAAACTGGAAAGAGAAGAGGAGCGCGATGCTCCTTCCACAGTGCAATCCCAAGTGCTTCATGTAAAACATTACAAATATGAAGCGGAGCAAAATTCACTAAGAATGAAAAGGTTTTGGTTTTCCACACATGGAAGTCACCACGTGAGTTTCAGAGTGATAAATGGGCATTAACTCGATTCGTCCCAGTTATGCTCGAGGCCGACGTGTACGTTTGTCACATTTAATGAAAAACCTTCAACGCCCTGATGCGCCGGCTGTCAGGATGTTAGTGTCATTTCTGTCCCTGTTGCACTTTTTTGACTTTTTCCTGTACCTGCACTGTACTTGCCAGTCACAAACTACCAGGACTCATGTCTGAAGTGCGGCACTGCCAAGGAGATTATATTCATTTGATTCGATCTAATTAAGGCCAGCCTGGCTGTCCAGTCGTCCCTGTTCAGGGAGGTTGCATAGTAACGTAGGTGAACCTTTTGTGTACATAATTTTTGCTCAAAGTGCAAAATATCTGCAAACTCGACATAACTGTTACTGGGCTGCACCTGGCTCCCGCTGGTTCTTTTATCACTCTGACAGATTCGGACTGTAGCCCAGAAGCTAAAACGATTGTTTCAGGCCATGTAAGTTTGAATGTTTTTGTCTAGAGCAATATGCACTAATAACCAAATCTGCTGTTGAACAGCTGTACGAGAACAGCTGTACAGTGACCGTACCTCCTCTGAATGTATACACTCGTGGTGCTCGCTGCAAACAAAACACTCAGACATGACTGTGATGCTACAGCGGGCCACTCTTTAGGGCCTGGAGCTGGTCTAGCCTCCAGCTCTCTGCTTTATCTGCTCAGTAATATTCATAATGTGCAGGATGGATTAAACACTGTGCTCTTGACTGTCAGTATCTCCATACTTGGCTTCATATCTTTATTTTTATTCACGTTTTATTCATCTCGGAGAGCGCGGTCTGCTTCCGGTAGCATATTTGAAGGTGGAGTTCTGCTCAAATTAATCGTAATTTATCAAACGTTGAATTACAGTTAATTATTTTAGGCTCTCGTACTCAAAGGGAAGACGTGCTGTTGACAAAGAGAGTAGAAAAGAAAAGCAGAACAGCACCACGATGGTTTCTACGGGCGTTTTTCATTGACACAGACAAAAAACACTAATGTAATTTATATAACAAATCCATATGACTCCCCTTTAACAACACTGTGCCTCGATTTCCCTGAGCAAATCTTAGCCTCTTACCAGAGAAACTGTTTGTCTATGCATTGGGGAATACTAAACATCTCTATGCAAGTCTTGTGTTTGTGCCTCTCGTCGTCGCTGAGTGAGTGACAAGCTTTTGCCTAATGATGGGTAGCTGTCTCTGCTCCTCTCGTGGTCCCGGCTCGTTGCCGTCTTTCTGTCCTCGTCTTTCAGCTTTCTCTCCAGCTCCGTCGCTTCCATTCTTCTCTACCTTGTTTAAAACGTAATGGTTCATTTTGTCATATAAAAAAGGTTTTTTCCACTGTCAGCATGTTAACTAGAGATGGACATTTAGTCGTCTGGGTTGTACCGTTGTACTCTTGTGAGCTTCATTCTCTTTTTCTCTCCATTTAACTAAATGTCAAAAAGCTTCTTGACCTGTTTCTAATCTTTCTGCCTTTTTTGTCAGTTCTGTAGTTTTCATTTCAGAGCTCTCCTTGAACTGATTATTTTAAGCTGACTTTTGTAATGTATCCAAATATGGCTTAGGTGTATGTGAACAGAGTCATGGCAGTCCAGTGTACCAGTGGCACTGTTTACTTACGATGTTTGGATCATTTAATAAACGACATGTTTGTTGAGACCTGGCTTCATCGTGTCGGGCAGGAGTCGGCACAATAAAGACACGGGAGTGTCGAATATATAACAACACTTTATTTTAAAAGATTACTTTCATGTTGTACGTTCCAAAGGTGCTAATGCTGACCTCGTGATTATACAGGGAGAGTAATATGCATTATAGTAGGTGTTTCAATAAACGAGTGGCTGTATACAAATTACATTATTTCTAATTTCATCCCTCAAAATATATTATTCATATACGTGTGACGCAAATAAATGATAACAAGGTGCACGTTCTGAACCGGAGCAGTGGAGGAAGTACATATGCAACAGCAACCTCAATGAGCCCAACCAGTGAAGCCATCACGAATGCTTTATGGATTTTCTGTACCATAAGCACCAATTCCCACATTTTAAAAGCACAAATCTTTTAGAGATAATAAAAGTGGACAAAGCCAAATAAAAAGTGTCTTATTGATACACAAAAACAAAGTTATTCCAGTGAAATGAAGAATAATGCCCCTCCTTTGGAGTCTTTTTATTCTGTTTTGACCTTTTTTTTTTTTCAGTATCATTGTTTCATTAGAACGAAGAATTATTTGTGTGTCTGGGTATTTATTCGTTTTTTCAGTTAATAGAAACATGCCGGAGCCAAAGATGTGATTGCCTCATTAGGATCGTTAACTGGACAGTTCATTAGGTACACCTTGCTAGTACCCCTGCACACATTGTTAATAAATTCAATATGTAATTAAATCTTATTTTATCCAAGAAGCTGAATGGAAACCTTTATCAGCGTGGTCATTATCAGGTAGGCTGCTGTGTTTAAATGATGCTCATTTTCATACCAAGGGGACCAAAATGACCCACTGACACAGGCAGCCATGTTTTCATGCTTATGCCAAATTCTGACCGAGCCATCCGAATGTCAGGAGAAGCCAAGGAGCATCAGACCAGACGTGTTTCGAATCTTCAGTTTTGATGGTCCGTTTCCTGTTCTTAGCTGACAGCAGTGGTTACATGTTCACAGATGCTCTTCTACATCTGCTGCTCCTGGTTTCAGACTACTCTGTGTAAACTATAGAGATCCAGAAGTCAACAGTCTCTGAAGTAGTCACGCTAGTCCTTCTGGTACCAACAACCACATTCAGAATCACATCTGCACTGTGTGACTGCCACACGATCTGCATCTATGCAGCTGAACAGGTGTACCTAACACAGCAGTCGGTGAGCGATTGTATTTGGTCTGTTTTCACTCCATAAAACTGCGTAACTCTCACCTTTGAACACTTTAGGTCTCCACAATAGAAGACACGGTGAGCAAGTCTGTGTAAAAGCTGTGAATTTGAACTGTTGTATGACTGTCCACTTTTACTCTCCCTCTTTCTTAAGTGTAAACAGAACTAATGAAGTGATTCTTGCAAACATTAAAACCTTATAAAAACAGCTGTTAAAGGGTCACAGCAGGTTGTGAAAGTCTACATAAAAACTTTTCAGCACTAAAGAGTTGTGCAATAACAGCTAGACAGCTTTATAGGTTGGGGTCATTGCAGTGGTTACAAACATGTTTGTAATTTGTAGAAGTAATAAATATAACATTTGTGCATAACTATGATTATCCAGTTCATTAGCCAGTATTCAAGCTGAAGTGTGTTTGCAGTGTGCTGTGCCTTAGACTCGTTATTTTGAGCCTCTCACACTTCCATGCAAGAAAAAGCATCTTGTGTAGAATACATACTGTTTATATACATCATGTTTTGTCAAAGTTTGCGAACTTAAAAGTGCATTATAGCGATATTGCAAGGAAACCTCATGATATATTTACTTTTCTGGGGGTCGGAAGAGAAAGCACTTCCATGTATGTCATGCATACGAATGAAAACGTCATTAAAAAAGTAGAAATGTAAAGGATCTAACATGCAAACAGCCTCAGTTTGTTGCACAGGTGCATGCGTTAGGCTAGGTCAGTTCACCTGAGAAGGTACAGTAGTAGGTTCAGCAAAATAAAGAAAACTGCATCCTATCTCAATGCACTATGGAATGATGTGGACGGCAGAAGAAGGTTGTGGCCCAGCAATGTAAGATTTCTTTAAAAAACATGAACCTGTGGTAACCTGTAACGAAATGGAAAAGAGCGAGGGCCTGCGACCTCATAAGACAACTAGAGTTGATTTTGTAAAACACCTGGGAGCACCTGGGAGGACAGGCATGCCAGGTAAAAATGTGGAACAGCTCCTGGCCTGCAGAACCTCTCGCTGATAGGGACCTCCTACAGGGTTGAGTTAACGCTTTAGCAAAGAAAACTGGAGGGGGATCGTCGTGCACTGGACTACCACGCTAGCTGCTCTGTGAGCCTAAAAGTGGAGCTTTGAGCGAAATGCAGCACTCACTCTGACAATGCTAACATACTGATAATATCTCCTGTGTTCAATAAGGAGAGATCAAGAACTGAACATGATTTGTTGAGACAAAGAAATGAATGTATTTGGCGATCAGACTCTGGTGACCCATCTTACCTGTCCCAGCAGGAATAGGATTTAGGACAGGACCCCCTGGAGTCTAGACGCTGGTGGTGGTGAACATGAAAATAGAGATGGGGACGAGGTGGGTTGTGCAAATGACAGTCTGAAAGGGAGAGCAATGAAGAGCACAGATTTAAACCAGAGTGGAAGCTAATTGGCTCAAAGAAGGCAGGCAAGAAGGTGATTGAACGAGAGTATTATGACTGGGTGTGAAAGTGTGGCAATGATCTAAAGAACAGAACAGCGGCTGAACAAGAAAGCAGGCAGGTGAGGGATTGCAGAGCTTCCATATCGAATTTAACCACAAGCTTTATTATATTAAAACGCTGACAGCCAAATGGCTCTAAAGGTAGCTCGATGCAGGTTCATGGCGCCGTCGCAAACTTTGCAGTTATTTGGGCTAAACCCATTCTGCCGGCCGAGTGACACTTTTGTTTTTGGGAGACGTGCTGGAAGCAAATTTCACGCCACCCCTTTCAGTCTGGGCCAAACTGGCAGACAGACCCTCGCTGGCATGTATGGAGCTACAAGCATGCTTAAATTTGACTTCCACAGTAATTTAATGCTAATCAAACAGAAATCAAACATGAACTCCTGGATGTAAACCTGATTTGTTCCAGCGAAGGATACCTTTTATCATCGTCCAGTCTCCCACCGTGAAAACATTTGTGCATGCACCCCTGCTTTGGCCTCGTTGCCAAAGTCGCTGTTAGCTCCCCTCTGAGGCCGACTGTTAGAGGCATGCACATATGTGCTGTGTATCTCTGACTTCTCGTCTAGTGTTTGATCTATTTATCCTGGTTGTGTGATAAATAGAGTCTGTGCCAATATTTTTTTAAGTATCTGGCAAGTAGAGCAGCTGATCTTTTTTCATCAGTGGCGGTGAATTTGATGGATGCAACTAAGGTCAAAGACGCCATGTCCGTGCAACCTGGTTCTAAAAGCAGAAGGCTGCACTCTTTGTGTCGATCAGTCTTTCTTTTAGTCAGAGCTTCTGACCACTTTCTCCCTGGGAGAACACTTGTTTTCATTCTGGCAACTTCCTGATGAAACACTTCTTCTTGTACAGACCGTGACACCCCGGCTGTACAGTTTGGAAGATGAATGGCTCTCACACTGGTCTCTGGTTCTGCCTGATAGTCTTCTTTCCAAACACCGAAATGACGCTTCCTTTCAGTCTGCCGAGGCAGACGGGGACCCGCAACAATTCAGAATGGCAACATAAAACATGACCTTTTGCATAGGAGCTACAATAAAAACCCTCAGACCGTGGACACGCCTGATAAACACCCGAATGTGCTGAGCTATGCAGTACAGAAGATTATCTATCATTTACTCTGTTGCACAGCGAGGTACAGGGTATTCACTTCAGAAAGTGACTTTCAAACTAGCAGCAGTGATGCAAGTGAAGCTGTCAGCTAAAAAGTATGTCTAAGGAAAAGCTTTCGTCCTGCAGCAGGAGAGTCACTGTATTTACACAATCATGTTTTCTGCAGATGCATAACCATCTCGAGTTTGAACATCAACCTGATGTGATTTGAAGTGTGTGGTGAAACGAACAGCGTTCATCATACATGTGCAGCATTCTGCCCAAGCTTACGTAAATATTCAAATCATGCATTATGACTATTAAATGCATGAGCCTTGCTGTCTTTGGAGGAGCAGCAAAGACACCAGTGACGGCGTCAGCAGATACTGACAACAGAAAACAAACTGAGTCAGGTCAGCAAAAATAAAAAAGGACTGAATAATGTGTACAGTAGTCATTAGTAACTCTGAAGCCATCCCAGAACTAGCAGAAGAAGATAAAAAGAGATATTTTTAGACTTGTTAAGAATAACGTTTTCATATGCTGAAGTTTGAAAAGACTAATGAAGGTTTTATAGATTGCTGTTGCCCAGCTTTTCTGTGTTTCTGCAGTCAGCTTAAAGGGAACAAAGAGGAGCTAGGAGCCAAAAGAAAGGAGAGAAAAACCGAGCGAAACAAAAATTAGTGGCTCAGAAAGCTTTCAAGTTCAAAAGACAGCAGTTATTTAAGAAAATGAAACTAGTCTGAAAATGGCTTAGTGTGGGTTTTTTCTGTTTTCATAAAAATAGTATAAATAAATATTGTTGGTCGCATGCTTTTGAGTAAGGCTTGCACATTCCACTCGGACTGAGGAAGTTATATCTGTTTATCTGATGTGCAAAGGGAAAACCTCTAAAAGTATGTTAATTTGAAACAAGAATCCAGTTATGAAAATGCTTATTCATGCAGTATCATTATTTTCCCATTGAAAGGATGAAAATAAGCCAGGAACAGAGCTTGGAGTTCCAGGTTATACGCTGCAGTCTTTGTCATTTGCTCACTAAATCCATCCTTCAGGAGTCAAATGTTTTTTCCTCTCTTTTCTTTGAAAACGGCCTGTGAGGTCTGCTCTATCAGGCTCGTACAACCGTCCGTCTCTGCCGGCTCTGTTCCGCTGGATGAGTCAGTTTTTAATTGATGTGTCCTCTAAGGCATTGCTCGTACAATCTTTGCCCGTCCTTGTGCTCTTCAGGGAAATCACAAATTACAGTGCAAATCCAACACAGAGCAGTCCCTTCAAACCCTTGGAAGAACCTGTCCCCAGAACTGCTCCGAGGTACTTGGGTGAAAAATATAATAGCTTTGACGACTGTAGTTAATTTGGACGTGCATAAAAATACACTGTTGTCTCTGACGTCCATCAGTCCATTCTGACTGTGCACTTTGGACTTTTGGCTGTTGGGTAGAAATCAGATAGTAAGTGAAGAGGGGGCAGATGTTAGCATTACTGCCTCCTGGTCGTCAAATGTCTAAGTTGAAGGCCCGCATGAGATGATCCAAGTCGCCGATATTTGCAGCCTGGAAGAGTTCAGGCTGGTCCATCATGGATAAAGCTATCCTCAAAGCCGCCCAGATGTTTCCAGACATCACCTGGTGGGACTGCTGGCGACTCCGGCTTTTCCTCTGAAGGCTTAAGGCAGTCAGGAAGTTGCTGGCCGCCTCTCTGGGGAAGAAGGAATAAAAGCAAGTCATTGCATCACAAAATTCCATCAGCTGGTCTCCTCAGTTCTGAGACACGTACAGACTGTTGTTAAAAGAAGAGGCGATACTACACAGTGGTAAAGATGACCCTGAGAAATGTTGCTGCCATCAAACAGGAAGAAACCTTGGACAAATCCAGGCTCAGGGAGAGGCCCGCCCAGTCGGTTGGGGTGAGGGGAGGAAGACGAGACCAACTTATTTTGCACAACAAGAATATAAACAAAAAGGCCAAAACATAACAAACCTTACTGCACTTGATCACTCTGCGAGACGTCTCAAGCAGATGTCTCACCTGCCAAACTAACAGGACCTGTGTGGTTGCATTAAGGCAACTGTGCAGACATTTAAAGCTACCTCAACGTCAAGGCATTTCTTGCGTTTTAGTGGTAAGGTTTAGAAAACTTACTCATTTGAACTAGAGTAAATTTACATGAAGTCCTGTTGTTTCTATGACTATTTCTATGCTTTTATTTTGTTAGTGTCTATGCTATTTATTTACTTCGGCCACTGACAGCTGTCTAGTGTTGGTCAAGTTACTTGAAAAAAGTAATCAGTAACTAATTACTGATTACTTCCCCCAAAAGTAATCACATTACTTTACTGATTACTTATTTTCAAAAGTAACTAATTACTCAGTTACTTAGTTACGTTTTAAAAACACGATTTACAACCTGAAGAGGTGATAAAGCGATAGATCTTTCAGCCCAATTCTACTTTTTCTGCATAATCCATCATACAAAATGTAATCAAATGGAAAAGTCTCTTTTTAAAACTTGTTTTATTAGTTTTAATCTTTTAACTTTATGCATCAAGCAAAAATTTAATTATATGCAACATTCTCTGACTGGAAGAAATGAGTTTAACATTTAAACCTATTTTCTGCACATTCCAGCTCATAAAATAAAATATTTTGTGTGTTTACACTCAGTCTTTCAAATAGATGCAAGTAAAACACAGCAGAAAATAAATAAAGTCAAAGACTCAGCGGTCCTGTTGCTCTATTTTCACCTGTAAAGCAGGAGTGAGGTAGGCGGAGGGTTACCCTGGTGCAGGTGTGCCGCGGTCAGTGGAAGAATCCGCGAGTTTCTCTGTGAGTTTCCCATTACGTCATAGCTACTCGGTGCTTGCTTGGAAGTTTAGGGGTTTTTTTCGCTGTAAAAAGAAGTTTTCTTCCCACACACAGCGGACACTAATGTTTTTGTCACTTTTTATGGAATCAAACTCAAAGTAAGGTCAGTACTTCCACGCTTTAAACGCTGCACGCTCATACTCTCTCCTGCACTGATATATGATCCACTGTTGATCTGCACACAGCTGTTGTCACGAACGTCGCTGTCATGAGACATTCTCGCAAAAAAATCAGGGTTTCAGTAACGCAGTAACGCAGCGTCAATCTGAATATTTTCTGTTTGTGGATAAGCATTTGCCTTTTGGGTGTTGTCTGGCAGGTACATATTAAAACTCATATGAATGCATATGATTGGTATCATGAGCAGAATTGATATGTGCAGACAGTATTCCACTCACCACACGAGATAAATGATTCATAAGAAGAGATCTTGTGCACCAAGTCACACATTTTGCAATTTAGATTCGAGCTGCAATAATAAATCTATCAACAGGAAATTAATCAGCCACATTTTGATTTTTGAGCCAATATCGTCTGCAGCCTTCTCAGTGTGAAGATGTCATGCTTTTATTTGGCATTTATGAAAACTCACATATTAACTCTGTGCATTGTCTTACTTCAACTGCTGCCCTTTCTGACCTACACTTTGGCTGTTATGCTTATTAATTCTACTCCACTGCATTACGCAAAAAGAATAGAAATGCTATCCCACTCACAGATCACTCACCTGTGTGCCCCCAGGTTAATACAGCTGATGCCCAGGTTGTAGCGGGACCTGATAAACCCCGGCTGCAGCTCCAGGGCTCTTGTGTAAGCCTCCACCGCCTCCTCGCTTCGATCTCCATTCGCCAGCGTGGCCCCGAGGCGGTTCCACAACAAGTAGTCCTGCACAAGAGTGCGAGTCATCGGTTGATTGAGGAATAGGAAATGTCAGGTAGTGAAGGTTTGGTACAGCTCAGTGTGGTGTCAGATGCTGCCAGCCTAAATAACCAACATACTCAAGACTTGCATTCAGTCATTTAGTGCAATTTAAAACTCATCAGCGACATCGCTTCAATTATTATTTAATTATTCAAGGCTTAAACGCTGTCCACCTTTGAAGGACCTAAAAATCAGCTTGCAGTGTCTTTAATACAATAGATGGACTAATTAGGACTTGGATAATCTGGGCTGCTGCGCATCACATGGCCTTCCATCTGCAGTGACAGCGTGACAAAGCAGTCTTTCTTTAGAGACCTAAATAACAAGGGGCTGTTTTGGAGCATTGTAACATCTCCCCTGGTTAAAAGTAACTCAAGAAGGGTAATTTAAGGATAGCTGAGTTATATCACAAAGGATGTCCTTGCTGTTGTTTCCCACCTGCAGGTAGACAGGCACATACAGAGGTCATGGTCTGTTACAGGGATCCTTCATCTCTGGCTAAGCCCAGCACTGGGGTATAATTATCTCCCTTTGTGTTCAGAGCTATTTTTCCAGCAGGGGACCTGATATTACCAAGTCAAATGCGGGAGGCTGGATTTAACAGTGAGTAATATTCATGCCGGCCTGGGACAGTGCTGGGAGGATGGAGCTCATTTGCATACAGAGAAATGGTAGAAAAGTTCTTGGTTGTATTTGCGTGCGTGTCCATTTTATCTGTCGCATGCCTGTGTGTTCTAGTGGAGTGAATATGCATGCATCTGAGATTATTTTTAGCTCTCTGCGTAATTATGTGTGTTTTTGTGTATGTGTGTGCGGATTGCGTCTTGCTCAACCGTTGTGCTGGATCACAAGCGAGAGCATATGTGTGCCAGTCAGGAGTTCACCAGGCCAGATTTGGCAGCGCGACAGTTCGCATATTGCTGTGACAGTTTGCTGTGCCTCACTGCATCTGTTTGCACAAGCTCTCCCTTGATATCGTGGCTCATCCTCGCTATGCTTTGGGGCTTCGTGTCTGCTGCGTGTGTTTGGAAGTCTGGCTCTTACAGTATGTACAGT
Source organism: Copadichromis virginalis (assembly GCF_057382275.1). Lineage (NCBI taxonomy): Eukaryota > Metazoa > Chordata > Actinopteri > Cichliformes > Cichlidae > Copadichromis > Copadichromis virginalis. The sequence continues at coordinate 605,292 of NC_140639.1, forward strand.
ATTAGAAAGCACAGCACACGCTCACAGGAAACATTCCTGAAGGGTTCACATCAGCACGATAATAACACACACACACAACCAACACACACAGCTGCTGCAGATTTATCTGCGTTCCACCACATCCCAGAGATGCTCTGCTGGACTGGGATCTGGTGACTGTGGTGGCCGTACAGAGACTTCAGTGTCATGTTCAAGAAACCAGTTTGATCTGATCCATGGGACGTAGTGTGCTATTCTGCTGTCAGCAGAGGGATGGACACGTTCAGCAACAATACTCAGGTCGGCTGTGGTGTTTAAATACTGACCGGTCGGTACTAAGAGGCCCAAAGTGCGCTAGATCAGCGGTCCCCAACCCCCGGGTCACGGACCGCTCGTTTGATACCGGGCTGCGAGGCTTGAGGTTTCAGTTTTCAGTTCCCTGGGTCTTTCCCGTGTTGAAGTTGTGCGTCTTATTTTGAAAGAAACGTTTACGCGTTACCATAGTAACAGAGAGGGGGATGTTACTCTCGCTGTTGTTCAGGGGGACGCTGCTAATAAAGTTACACAATTACACAGTGAATTCGCTTTTATTATTATATTTACAAAGCGCCACAGTTTTTGTCTCGGTTGTATCATTTTATTTTGTTGTATTTATCCGCCACACCTTAAAGGCCGGCCCGTGAAAATATGGTCCGACATTAAACTGGTCCGTGGCGCACAAAAGGGGCCGCTTCTCCAGATACTGTACCCAGCACCACTCTAACACCAACAGCCTGAACTATTGATGCGAAGCCGGATGAAGCGATTGTTGCTGCAGAATATGAGACTTATCCATGTAAACTGTAGCCTCAGTTTCCTGTTTTAAGCAGGCGGGGCAGACAGTGTGGTCTTCTGCTGCTGCACTGTGCACTCAGAGATGCTCTTTTTATACACTGCCTGTAATAACTGGTTATTTTTTTGGCATTTGCCTTTATTTGATTACAATAATGGAACTAGACAGGAAAGCAGAGAAAGACAGGGAAGACATGCATGAAAGGGCCATACGATCGCCTGCTCACCCACTGTGGTAACTGGTGCCATATTTGAGTTACTGTTGGCTTCCTATCAGCTGGAAGCTATTTTTGACTGACCGCTGACACCAAGGAAGGATTTTCACCAAGTTTCTCTTTTTTTGAATCATTCTTTCTAAACCTGAGAGATGATGATTGTGTGTGAAAGCAGATCAGCAGTTTCTGAAACACTAAGACCACTAAGTCTAAAGTCTAAGTCTAAATTACATACCTTATCAATAAAGTAAAACGTAAGCCAAAAAGAAAGAGCAGCTCACTAGCTGCAAACACAACAAGCACTCAGCTCACAAGCTGTAACCACACTACTGGCACTCTGGCCCAGAGCTCACCTTTCCCTGGGCTTAAATCTCCTTGATTACTGACGCGAGTCAGCTGTGTAAAAGGGAAAGGTGGCACCTCAGGCAGAAGAGGTGGTGGGACACGCCCACACAGGCATCTTCAGGAGGAGGCCCTGCTAGGGCCGTAACACCACGACAACAGAAAACCCACTGTTGTGCTGTAACATGGATGTAATATGTGATCCACTGTTGTATGAAAGCCGTTGACATTGGTGCATTAATGCAGTGCCAGCTGTTCATGTGTTATGAGCCGTGTTTGGATTATCACTTATTTCCCTTCTCTCTTTTAAAAACTATACTTGATAAGTAGAGCCTAACTAACAAAGCTGCTAAGTTGTTGACTGGTATATGGTAAAGTGTCAGCCTAAAGTCATCTTTTTGGAGAACCATGCATATTAAACCGTGCCCCTGTGTGTAGTGCGTAGGGCTGTGTGTCTACCTCGGGCCGCACTGACAAAGCCGTGTTGAAGGCCTCCACGGCTTTGTTAAACTCTCCGCTGAGGTTGTAAAGCACCCCGAGGCCCGTCTGCAAATCTGGGTCGATGCTGTCAGAGTTCTGCTGAACTGCTTCCAGGTAGAGCTCCTTGACCTCTGGTAGCAGGGAGCTGTGGACACACACACACACACACACACACAAAATTGAGATAAGGATTAGTGTGACTTAAGGCTGCTGAGTAAGCACGTATAAGACTGCAGGGCCATGATGTGCACTGGACTTTTATTCACAGCGTAACATGATGAGAGGCAGCCGGGGGAATGATGGGGGCGGTACAGAGAGGAAAACTGGAAACCAGGCCCGTCGTATGGAAAGAATGAATTTCTGTTTGTAAACAGTTTGTAAACATGTTCACTGATGTTTGTAAACATGAGTGAAGCTGTGGTCTAATATTTAGCAGTGCATGTATCTGAAAACTGTGACGCGAGCCTTAGCAGAGCGATAAAAGGAAGGGATAGAAAATGAGGGATGAGGTGAGCAGCAAAAATTTAAAGGGATGTTATTCCGTGGACTAGAGGGGAGACCGCAGTAATTGGGCTGTAACTGTGTCTCTTCACACTGACTAGACGATTAATGATTTGATAAAGCGCTACTTTACCTCGGGAGTGGAATTAGGTCTTTCAGATCAGATATACCAAACAACCTCAATTATACGACTTAAAATATTGCAGACAGCACGCACTTAACAAAGTAATTTAACAAGGTCCACACATGTACTGTAACCCTCCGTCTACCATCTCACCAGTATTACTGCCACTACCAGTGTCACCAGTACTACATTTCACAAGTACATATACGAGAGTATTAACAAATCCTGGAATCGTAATTTTACCAGTTTTAACAACAGAAGTCAAATCCAATAAAACACATCTGAAACTTTCTGTTTCTGTCTATCCGAAGCCGCCAGGCTGCAACTCCAACTGTCCAGGAGCTCAGCGATAGTCTGGTCCAGATCTGGGAGGAGCTCCTCCAGGACGCCATCAGTTACCTCATCAGGAGCACGCCCCTTTGTTGTCAGCTACTCTTGGGGCCCACTCTGAGCACCATCTCAGCATCCTTTCATTACCCAGTCCATGTCAGTATAGATATCTAGCATGATTGTTTGTTTCCTATTGACAGTTTCAGTGTCTTCCTTTTATTTTTTTGGCTGTGCATATATTTGATATTAGAGACACGAACAATCCCAATAATAAAGATAAGCCAGCCAAATGAATGAAGCCGTCTGCTATAATGTTGCAACGGAGTGTAAGCACACGTCAAACTGCCCGTCTGCCACAGCATCGTCAGCTGTGGCAACAATTGCTATTAGGAAAGAAGGAACCAGGAATCTGTGGAAGAAGGATTTTGTCATTCATATTTGCTAGAATTAAAAATATTCCCAGCACGTGATATTTATTGTTGAATTAAAAAAACACACAAATTCAGTATGTTATAATGTTATAAATAGAAGGAAAAACTGATGTGTGGCTAATGTTAACTGCTAGTACCAACACCCTCCTTTCCTTGCAGGTTAACGTCCACATGCCTGTCCTGAAGGTATGTGTTGTGGTTAGCATTGCAGGTGTGAATGCTTGTCTGTCTCTCTGTTAGCCCTTTAAACACACACCAACCTGTCCGGGTTGTAGCTTATAATAGTTGAGATAACCCTTCTCCTTGTGACTCTGAATTAGAGAGGTGGAAGAAAACAGACAGATAGCAAAATAATAGCCAATTATTGTTAAATAATCAGTGTATTAGTGTACAAAACAAACACCCAGGACCAGATTTTAAAGTGAAATGTCTTAAACTTGGTTTAGTAATTGTTAACAGCTACAAGTTTAAGAAACCTGCACAGCTACATGTTGCTTTCCACTTCATCAACAACACCTTTGACTTGCTGCAGCCTCTGATATGTGTACAAAGCCAACATACGAGACATCCGTCCATCTTTAATAAAGTGGCAAACAAGAGACTGCAGGTTTTCTTATGCTGTAGTGATCCTTTTAATTAGGTCTAAAGAGTTTAAATACTCTACCTTTCATGTCTGCCCAGGTTGGGAGCATGAGACATCCTGCGCTGGGAGTTTGGAGATCCCGTTAGATGAGTCTTGCCTTTGACAAGATGCTTGTACTTGGGATTGTGTCTCAGCCAGCGGAGGAGGGCCTCACAGGCATCATGGCGCATACCAGTGTTGGTCAGGCTCACTGCCAGAGCCAAGAGGGCTATAAGGTTGTTTGGGTGGAGCTCCAAACACCTGGATGGAGACACGATTCGTTCACGGGAGAAGAGAAATCAAGTAAGGTGTTCACTTCAAAGAGAAATCTAGATTTGACAAGCATTAATTGGGACAGGCCAAAGCAGAGGAACATCAGGCCAAGGCTAATGATTTCTGGGCCAGAGCGAACGAGCAACACTTCTCCTGCTCCGTCTCTGCTGCAGAGAGTCGTGTTTGCATGCTACCCACAGCTGATGATTTGAATTAGCTTTGCACTTAGGCAAAATGGCATGGGTGGTTGTTCCAGAGACGGAAAGTATGTTTGTAGTAATTGCTGAAGTTATATCACCGGTTATATCACGTGGACGCTTGCCACTGTGCTGGCACTTCATAATTGAAAAGGGAAGAAGAACAGAACAGTGTTGGATGAACGACTTGGATTAGTTGAAAGACTAAAGGGGAGGCCAAAACGAGATTTAGCTTTCAACAAGATAATTTTTTAGCCAGATTTGCTACAGTTGATGTGCCAGCTTCCTTAAAACCATCCTAATCTCGCACAAACCAAATTATTTCAGTCCCACTGCAAATGACGTAAACCCTGGTTCAGGACACTGACGTTCACTGCATATAAAGTTAGGCCCATAAATACTCACACAGTGTTGCATTGTTTGCCTCCGTACATAGTGGATTTTAATCGAACAATTAAGGTGTGATCAAAGTGCAGACTTGACTTCAAGGCGTTTAACAAAAATACGAAACTGTTTAGGAATTATAGACATCTTTATACTTAGTCCCCCATTTTTATAGGCTTAAAAATAATTAGACCGTCAGACACAATTTGCAGATTTTGACGGCCTGTACCTCGACAACTGTTCATGGACATCACCAAATGCTGTGTTTCCGCCCTTGATATGATCTGCCAGGCCTTCAGCCTCCTACTATTGTTACTTTTTGGGATCTCTCTGTATCCAGTTTTCTCTTCAGTAACTAAAGAGCACGATCTGTTGGTTGAAAGCCGGTGACTGAGTCGGCCATGTTTGCCTTGCTATGTGCAGTATGCTTCTTATTATTGGTGTGCACTGTGAAATCCTTTCTGATCAGTTTAGCACCATTTAGCAGAGGGTATAGCCTTGTACACTTCACAGTGCATCCTGTTACCTCTATCAGCAGTCACACCATCAATAAACAGTTGTGACCCACACATGCCCGTGCCATAGCACAGCCTCCACTGTGTTTGACGGACGATGTGGTTTGCTTCATTTCTCTGGTTTGGCGTGCTTTTCTCTTTGCATCATTTGCATCAACAATTCTGCTCTACTTTGTGCTCTTCCAGGCCCTCTGTGATTTTCTTAGAGTAAGGCATGAACTGGCCTTTCTATGTTTATTTTGTTTTCCAGCCTAATGATGAACTTTACATATAACGTCTCATCTTTTTGGCAGTTTCCAGCAAACAGCTACTAAACAGAAGGTAAACAATTGGAATCAGATCTTTCATCTGCTTAATTTGTCATCGAATAACAAGGGAACGGGTCTCACCTCGTCAAAAACCCACCTTTCAGTCACCTGTCTGAAAATGGACTTTGCATAAAAAAACAGTTAATGTGATACGGTTTTCGAGTCATAGCTTAAAGTCTGCCCTTCGATCACATCTTAATTGCTTTATTTCAAATAGCAGTACTGTAGGTGTAGCCTTTGTATCAAAGCAGACATTTTCTGAATTAAAGCATAAACATGGCAAAACAAAGTTAAGCATATGACATTATTCAACAAACAGATAAAAAAGAGAATACAGCAGTGTTGTGAATCTGAAACGATGCCACTGTAACCACAAGCTAAAAACATTTAATCTCACTTCATACAAAAAGAGCCTTCGCAGATGGAGCCATTACATAACACAGACATTCAAACCACAGAAGGAGCGTGTAGGACTCTGCTGGACCGCAGGAATCTCAGGCCAACTAAGATATTCTGCATGACAGCGGACACCGTTTGTAATCCACGTCTAACAGCGATCACATTTTCCTAGTCTTGTTTCTTTCTTCTGAAAAATGGACCATATCTGAAGGAAGAACACTTTCTGCTGAATCTCTTGTGTTTTCTGTTGTCAGCACTCACATTCCCAGAAAGGTGTCATTTCCGGCTTCACCAGTTTGAATGAAAGTGGGCCACCTCCCATTGAGGCTTCTGCTCATAAACGTGCTCTGTGCTATCACCATCCATGTGGGGTGTCTCTGTTTTAAGAATAAAACTCCCAGAGCCTGCTCTTCCCATCTCCATCTAAGGATAACTGAACAAAACTGTGATGGTGTTCTTCTTATAATACTGTTTTAACATCGGCATATAGTTATGACTTGGTTTTGTTCTCGCTGAACCTACTGCTGTTAAACAGTTCAGTGAAACCTCGCAGGCAAATTTCACGTGCTGGGCTTCATCTTTTCACATGATATTTCCACAGTGTCCCACTTGTGCAAACATATGGTGTTCCCAAGCAGCAACAGCTGACTGACTCCAATGTCTGCGAGCGTTTTTTGATTTTAAATGGGAACTGAATGCAGTTGCCTACTGGTGGTGGTCAGAGGGCCCGGTGGCGCCAGTGTCCGGCAGCCTCGCCTCTGTCAGTGCGCCCCAGGGCAGCTGTGGCTACAATGTAGCTTGCCATCGCCAGTGTGTGAATGTGTGTGTGAATGGGTGAATGACTGAATGTAGTGTGAAGCGCTTTGGGGTCCTTACGGACTAGAAAAGCGCTATACAAATGCAGGCCATTTACCATTTGCAGTTGTTTGTCATTACCTCTGGAGGGAGACAATCGCTGCCTGCTCGTTCTCATTTTCAGCCTGGGTGGTCCCCAGGACTTGCCAGGCCTGCATCAAAACAATACAAACAGGTAAAGAACAAAGAGTAAAAAACACACGGTGGAAACAGTGTACAGCCTATGCTGGCACGGCTGTTGTCTGGCTACTGTGAGTTAAGACATCCATAGCTCCAGCTAATTTTAAGGAAGTACAACTGGGGTATATGCAGTGATGATTAAGACTGACAGTGTTTTATTTGGACTATTGTCCTCAGGCACCATCAGATATTATGTAGTAAAACTGAAAAAGAGCATACTTTAATAATAAATATAGTTTCTTTTGTGTGTAACCGCGATGGGACCTATCCAGGTATGCATTTACTGCATTGTTTGGCATCGTGTTTGGCATCGCTGTCATGCTGAAACATGAAGCCCCTGCCAATCAGATGCTTTATAGATGATATACAGTGGATCAAAATGTGAAGGTAACTGCATCCACGATTGTGCCTCCACCGTGTTTAAAAGTTGGCTGTAGACACTCAGGGCTGCTCCTCCATACATACTGTCAACACTTTGAACCAAATATTTCAAATTTGGATTCATCTCTCCAGAAGTCCTCTTGCCCCTCATTTTCTGCCCATTTCCTGTGTAACTTGGCACACCCCAATCTCCCCCATTCTCTCGAGGCTGTGCTGGTAGACACAGATAACCTCCTTGCAATGGTACGTACTGATGAGCCTTCCTGGAGGAGTTACTACCAACCTCTGTAGGGTCCAGGTATTACCTCATGCTACCAGTAGTAACACTGACCCTAGCCAAATGCAAAACTAGTGAAAACAAGAAGGAAAAAAAGCATTCCTGTTTTGGGGGTTGTCTCATCGTTGCCCAAAGCAGCTGATTATCATCCCCTTCTGCTGCTCAGCTGAGCAGATCATTATCCCACAGCTTTAAATGACTTGCTGTCCTCTTTAATTGGAATATGTTTATGTGTTAGAGGGACGACACTGACTTGAATTAGGGCCTTCATCAACACAAGAGGCCAGACAATGATATAACGAACCTGAAATCCAATCCAGATTATGAGATTAGTCCCACTGTATGATGTGTGTGTAAGGGCACATTTAATAACCTGTTCTAATCTCTCTACATGCTTTTTTTGTTCAGCTCTTTGAAACCAGGCGCCAAATGATTTCTGAATGATTCAGAGGTCTTCGCAGTCGGCCAATAAGCCGCTACGTGCCCTACAAGGAAATTTGGAATCGTATTAGTTCCATATACCGTGGGATAATCCTCTCCTCGGAATAACTGGCACATTTCTGTATATTCCAGGGGATTCCAAAGTACTTTGAATGAAGGCTTTGCTCTTTCAGCTCGCAAAGAGGTCACTCCATTGAAATGGGAGGAATACAAAAAGGAGAATGAGCTATTGTTCATCTCACTGGGCAAATGGAAATTCTCATCAAGTGCAAGTTGAGTATTTTTTTGCTACAGTAAACAACTATTTTTAAAAGGGAAAAAATCCCCTGACCTCTACAGGCAATCAGCATTGAGCCTGTGGGTGCTGCCTACCAAATCAGCTGGTCAGTGAGGCATTCTTCCTCTGTAGCAGGGGAGGATTTAGCCATAGCTTTGCAATGAAAGCCTCAGTGATCCAGTCCAGTTAGCCGGCGTAAGGCTGCAGTTTTATCGGCCATTTGTACTCTAAAAGTGTACAAATGTCTGTAAATATGAATAGCTCTGCTACTGACTTGACTGGGTAAACAGTGTGTGTTGACAGCTCTGTGCATGTGTATATTAGCAGAATTCACCTCTGAATCGTGAGGGTCCTGTAGGACAGCTGCTTCAAGCAAAAGCACAGCGTTTGGCAAGTCTCCCTCTCGGGATTTCTTCAGTCCCTCTTCGAATGCATTAGGCAAGTCCTTATAAGGATTATCTGTGTGGAAGTAGTAACCCTATCAGCAAGAAGAAAAGATAAAAACAAGCACAGTGGCAACGTCAGTTTCACTCTTCTATTATTCCATTGCAAACCAAGTGTCCTGTGCAGTTGTATATTTAAGCAAAACTGCAGGAGCAGGAATTGATCTTTTCTCCTTCACATCAAACCTGGACTGAGCTCCCCAGGGTTTGTCTGCTCTCTTTAAATGTTAAACTTTGCATTTTCAAACTGTGATTACCCTGGTGTGTTGCGTGCTTTTGAGCACGATGACTTTGAAACAGATTTTTCCTTAAGAACGAGCGCTACGCTGGGATCAATACAGAAAGCCCACAAGTCTGATCTCACATGATTTCCTGGCATAAGAAGGTCAGCTGGTGGGTGATGCTCAGACATGTGCTCATGTCCTCTGAAACTCGGGAAAACGTCATTGTGATGCGGTAAACATGCAGGTCAGTGTGCAGGCGTTGTTACATTGCATCACAACACATTAACAAGTAGTGTTGATCAGTCTGGCGTGAACCAAAAAGATAAATACAACTAAATTATTACTTTTTTTTTTTGTATGTTTCTTCTTCAGAATGGCATATTTTTAGACTCTTAGACTTTAATTATCTGTGCTGCTTTCAATAAAATAAGCAGCTTTAGCTTTACTCGCTGTTTCACTCTTGGGTTTTCATATTGTCACTCTTCTCATACACAATAGGGAATCGGTCAAACAGACCTAGAGACCACCTCATCCCTTTGTGGCACAGCATTCACCCGGCAGCTGACTCTAGGTGAAAAAAATCCATATTCCCCAACAACCTGGCTAATGGGTGTTGGCTATGTTGCTGGAAACTTCTATTTAAATTCTTTGGTCACCAGCAGGTTGCCACAGTCGCCTGGAGCTTACATGGAAGAAGCCACTTGTCTGCATAGACTCCCTAATTGGCCTCCTAGCTAGTGAAACTTGAAAGTTTGACAGGTTACACGTCACAGGTTCACAATCACTTAGCCAGTAGTTAGCCAGTGCTTGCAGACAATTAGGTATCTTCCACACAAACTGGAGGTGACCACTGTTATCAGCTAATGCTAAGCGACAGTATAGTAACTGGTAGTGATGGCATCACTGGCTGGTCTTTAAGAATCAGTTTCACAGCGACGGCAAGCGACCTCCAGTAACTACTGGCAACCACTAGAGGAATACTCATCTTTGCATGGATACCAGTGCTTACCAGGTATGTGTGACTGAGACCAAAGGCTTCACATTCAACACGGAGTCGTTTAACACTAGTTTACACGTCATTCCTCATTTTTAAACCCATTCACATATATAAAAGTTCTGGATCCACAAAGCTCGGTGCATTACAGTAACCTTAAAGTTACCGTTAACCGTTAACCGTTAACCTCAGGGTGACAAGCCTCCATTAATCACGCCTGTTCCTAAAATCCCTCCGTTGCTCACTCATTCATCACTTTGAGACTTCAAGGCCACTTACTAATCATAAATCTTCCCTCATGCGCATTGTGAGAATATTAGCACAGGTTCATTTTATGGCTGCATAAATTCTGACAGTCACACATGGATAAATACAGAATTGGACACTAAATCAACGTGGAAGACAATAAATAGCTCAGATATTTTAAATGTTGATCTACAAAGGCTGATAAAACTATATTTGGTTTCAGGTTTTTATAGATGTCAGATGTAAACATACTGCACACTTTCACTCTAGGCGCACACGCAGTTCTGCATATTCCTGCATCACTGTCATCAGGACGAATCTGCGTGCGCGCTGAGAGTAACATTTTAATGATAGTGACCTTCTCGTACGGAGACACAGTGGAGGGAATCTGTGCCTGCTCGTTTTCCGTCAGCCAGTTTCGCCGAGCCAGCTCTTCCCACTCTGCCTGCATCTTATCCCAGAACTCGGTATCTGACTGCACACATCAGAGAGAGAGAGAGAGGACACAGTTCAAGAAAACAGGAAGGAAGGAGTGGAAGGTGACAGGGGGGAAATGAGTGAATAGTTAGCTCTTGCAATTTGCAATCACCCTACTGTTGGAAATGTCACGTCTGCCTATTTCCGTGCTGTAATGTACAGACCTCACACTCCTGATGACTCATCACATCTGCATGTCAAGGCAGAGTTTAGAGGAAAAATGCTTTATGCTGGAAATGCAGCTGCAGGAAATGGATGAAGACCCGACCAGAATGAAACACGCGGCTGGCACCTTCTTTCAACAGAATCGGTTAATTCTTCAAAACAGCAGCTAAACCTGAAGTACTGTTTCTGCCGTTCAATAATTTGCATATTTTAAGCTTGGTCTGTTCTTTCTAAGACGATCAGAAACACACAAAATGTTCACCTTTCCTTGACAGAGTTGGACTTAAGGAACTCTATCAGGATGATATTTGCACCCTTCAATCAGCAGACCGAAGGCTGTCAGTGTAATGTGGGAGTTTGCTTCCTGGAGCATTTTCTAACATTTCTTCTGACAGGAAATCAAAGCCTGTACTGGGAACCTTTTAAATACATGTTTGTTTGCCATCAATTAGTTTAATCAACCAGAGTTTGTGTTGTTTTGCAATAACCCTTGAATACGACAGCTTACTGTAATGTAATTAACGGCAAGACTACTAATGATAAGGAAACTGTTGAATTGTGTTTATTTATTATGGTAGCAGACCTATAAACACTTCAAAGAGGCTTTAAGAAAACCGATTGTAACACGTGTCACCTGGCAGTTTGTTGCTCTCTGCCAGGTGATTGGCTGAAGAGCTATGAAAAGGTAGTGGGTGTGTGGGGTGAGGTCAGCACTCTTCTGTGGAAAAAACAGAAGAGTGATTAATTCACTCGGGTGCGAGTGGGCATACTGTCGGTAAGAGACTTTTGCCATTTTGTTTGGATAATTTGTTATTGTAGGTGCCCGTTTTTAATGCGTGTCGCTGGACTTTTGTAGTGTGACCACGAGTTTTAATAGAAGAATTGATCAAGCCCTCGATCGACTGCGCGCAGGGAGACGGATCAATATTGTAGGTATATTGAGTGTGTGTTTTAGCTTTGACTTTGAATGGTTTCACAAAATTGATATTTTATTGGGTAATATTTTATTCCATAATGTTGTTTGTGTTGTTCAGCTGTGCTGTCTCTGCTGTCCTTTTTTGTTCGTTCTTTTGATTGATTTGGAATTTTGCTTTGGTTAGTTCGTCCAGCCGTGAAGGCGGGTATTGATTGTGAGTGAGTTGTGTAAGGGCGGACTAACCTCCTTCTTTGTTTTTTGTTTATTTGATTGTGCCACTTCCCTTTATATTCCAGATTACAGGTCATGCATAGCGCTGCTTCCCAGCTGTACTGAGACCCGAATTGTTTGCAGTGCGTGTCACAGGTAAATTGACTGCAGTGTCGCTAAACGGGGTGTAACAGTTTGCAGTGTTGTGTTATTTCTCACACCATTTGTGTGGTAAGTCTCATGTGCAGCTGGGATATCAGCAGGATGTTGTAAGTCCTGTCTGGAAATAACTGGGAATTTGGGAATGTAAGTTTTGGATGCACAGTTGTGTGGTGTGCAGCCATACGGCTTACAAGTTCCTGTCCTATTTATGTACACAGTAAACATGATGGGGCAGTTTTTGGTGTGCGGTCCCATTTCTCTTCACGTACATGCCTGTCGCTACAGATTTACTTAATGACATGACTGCCTTTCATGCAAAACGCGAATACTCTGCATGGCCACTTTTTTCTTTCCAGCTGGTTTATTTCATGATTTGTGACCGCCTTCCTGTCAGAAGCAGAGCAAAGAACAGGAAGCCAAACAGAGCAGAGCAGCTTCCTCTGACTTATTCAGTCCTTTATAGTCATCATGACAACATGACAGCGTCGCACACAGTACATGCGTGTGTGAGACACTGTAGAAGCAAGCAGGGTCAGAGAGACCTGCTATAAGGACACATGTGTTTGTGTCAAAGGTCTCAGATCTCCACATGAAATGATCCTTTTGACTGACATCAAGGCCACGGTGCGGCCCCTCGTGGTGAAAGATGGCAGGTAATTGCAGACTGCTGACTTGCACACAAATTGCATCGAGGGGAGCCTTCGCTGTCGGCTCCATCAGGAAGCATGGCATCAGAGAGTCGGTGTTTGAAGCAGAAATTTGGAGGTCGAGTAGCTGTTTACATTTAGAAACGTGAGTTTGTGTCATAGCCCTGTGTCGCTGCACCACATTATTTTGTTTAGCATTTTTGTTTTTGCTGGTGTGTGTGGTGCAACAGAAGAGTATCATCTGGGCTGAAACCACCAAATCCCTACAACACCAAGTACCTTTTTTCTCTGGTCCCTCTTAAATACTGCAGTACACCCTCTATTAACCCTCTCAGGCTCAAATTAAACTTTTTGTTGCTAATGCACAACCAAGTCCTGCAGTGGTACTTCTGAGTACAGAAAACTCATAAAATATGTATGTGGGGTAATCAGGTTGTTAGTTTTTAACTGTTGCAAATCGGCGACGCCCGCCTCGAGAGGGTTAAACAGCTGAGCTAATAAATCTCTCTGTGTTAGGATGCCTGTGTTTTCTTCCGTCCTGGTCGTGATCTACTCTCGTCTGTCTGTCCGTCCGGCCGTGTTTATTTTGGATTCTCAGTTTTGGTACTTTTTGAGTTTAGCATTAAAGCTGTTTTGAAGTACGCTCTTGCCTCTGAGCGTCTGCACTTTGGGTCCTCCTTACCACCACTCCTGCCTGCACACAGCCCTGACTTGACAGTCTGGGCCCAAATCTGAACTCCACATGTAAATAATAAGGTGTTTCTCATCTCTCCTTCACACATTGTACTCTAAGTTTAAGCAAGCATTTATGCAATAAATCGAACTGATATACAAAGTGTGACCAGCGTGATCCAGTGTGAGAACTGCGAGTATCATAGCAGGAAGTCCTTAAAATGTCTTGCTGAAAGTAACCAGCACACGTTAATCTTGCATTCACATCGGCTGAGTCTGACTGGCTTAATGATTGGCTGTTATTACAGGCTTGTATTATTCATCTTGGTGTCAGGATGTTTCCTGTGTTACAGAACATAACGGAGAAAAGATGCCCAGCAGCTCGCTTGTTTACACCACTATCAGTGCTATCTGCAGTTACAAAGTGTGTAAAAATACACTGCTGAAGGTTAACAATGACTCCGACCCTCTTCCTTAATACTAATAATAAAATGCTAAAATACAGTTTTTACCCCTAAAATCAGTATAAGATTAAGAAACTACCATTTACTTAAAATAAATTAAAAATCCACAATATTGCGCTCATATGATCCATACTTCCAGTTGTTAGTCCCGAATCCTGATTCCCTGCACAGCATCATTTCCTCCTGGCTTCCGGCAGTGTTCATCTTCATGTTCTTATAATAGATTTTTATGGCAGGCTGCAGTCATTGTGGTAATTTAAATACTACGGCTTTAATGTTTTTTCATTATTTTTATCGCAGGGCCTGCATTGGCCCTGTTACCTACCCATCATCTCAATGTTTCCAAGTCGTAGACGGTAAACTGCTTGCGGTACCGCTCAGTAAATTGCTCGGAGAATTAAAATCGAGTAAATACACATGCATGTTGTGAAATGACAAGAAATTCATATTTCTTCATAATGCTGTGACGGATGTTTTCAACGCTGGCATTGGCAGTTTAATTATGAGGAACAAGGCAAAGACACAGCAAGGTAATTATATCCTGCGTACGACTGGAGTGAGGCCACGGCTGCGACTCTAATTTCAGCAGCTCTGATGAAGTGTTACGTGAAAGAGACAGAGAGCTTCCCACAACCAAACATGTCGCCGCTGCTTGTAAATGAGGTGGGGTTTCATTAGTTACTTCATGAATACATTATTAACAACAGCAATAATCATAGCAGCCTCTACAGAGCTTGCACATCGCTGTTTGTGTCGCCTACTTTTGGAAAAACTATACTTATGTTTTGCCTTTAGAGTCCAATTAATGCGTGCTACTCAAACGGGCTGAGGTGATGAATGCAGTGAAAATAAATGGACGCGGCTGAGAAGGTAATTTGTAATGAAAATTCTCGATAAGGCAGCTAAAAAACGAAAGGTGCAATATATTTATCTTAGGCCTGATAGGAAAAACAGAGCCATAATTATTTATAATAAATGATTATGAAATGCCCTTTTGCATAGAGCATTATCGTTACTGTAAACACAGGTGGACTTATAGACTTAATATAAAGGTAGAGATGCACACTCACGGGAGTTGTGTGTGTAAACCAGCATAGTTAGCATTCAAACAGCAACATGAAACTTTGTCTTATGGATGAGTTCAGATCTCGCTCATGTCTGCATTTATACAAACGACTTTATCACCAGGTGCAGAGGGAATGGAGACCCACAGGCTTTAAAGCTTTTGGCAACCATCAGACCAACCTTCATCACACTAAAGTGAATATTTCCTGCTTTTCGCTAACTGAAAAAATGCTAATAATCCATAAATGAATGTTATTTTGTTTTGTTCCTTGTGATGTTGAAATTTGCGATGATAACTGGCCTAACAGGATGTCAGTTTGAACTGTTACCTTGAAACACAGTCTTTGGAAGAAAACAAGTACTTGAACAGGGTTACTTATCCACTTTGCCCAGGCGGCCTGCATCACAAAAAGTCTCATTATTTACCAGTGACACAGCAGCAGACTCCAGAAAACACAGCGGACACAGCGATTAGCTTCATTGGAATGCTAGTGGATACCATCATCCCCTCGACTACAATTCGGACCTTTCCCAATCAAAAACCTTGGGTTGACTCTACTGTCAGGAGAGCTCTCAAAGCACGGACCACGGCCTACAATATGGGGCTCACATCGGGCGATATGACCAACTATAAAGCAGCTTCTTATGGTTTAAGGAAGACTGTGAAAGCGGCTAAAAGGCGTTACAAGGACAAGGTGGAGTCGCATTTCCAATATGGCGACTCCCGACGTATATGGGACGGGCTACGAACAATCACAGATTATAAACCCAGCACTGTGAGATGTACGAAACCGGAGTTAGCTGACGAACTCAATGCTTTTTTTGCGCGTTTTGAGGCGCTTCAGTTTCAATCTCAGAGCCCTACACCTGCCCCCGCTGCTGAACCAGCACCACTGATACTCTCTGAGCATGACGTGAGGAGAGCTCTGAGGGCAACCAACTGCAGGAAGGCAGCGGGACCAGATAGCATACCGGGACGTGTGCTAAGAGTATGTGCAGATCAGCTAACTACAGTTTTCACTAACATCTTCAATGCCTCCCTGGCCCAGCAGGTAGTCCCCACCTGCTTTAAAACATCAGTGATTGTTCCGATCCCTAAGAACACCCGCCCAGCCAGCCTAAATGATTATCGCCCAGTGGCCCTAACATCTGTAGTGATGAAATGTTTTGAGAGGCTCATGAAACCCTTTATTAGTTCTTTCCTCCCTCCCGACTTGGACTCATTGCAGTTTGCATACCGGACAAATAGATCCACTGGAGATGCTGTAGCACAGGTCCTGCACACCACACTGAGCCATCTAGATGAGGGACGTGGGAACTATGTGAGAATGCTGTTTATAGACTACAGCTCAGCGTTCAACACCATAGTGCCCCACATCCTTACGGATAAGCTCCGGGATCTGGGATTCAGCACATCCTTGTGCAGGTGGATTCACAGCTTTTTGACTGCGAGACCACAGTCGGTGAGAATAGGGGATGTGTACTCTCATACCCTTTCACTGAACATAGGGGCCCCCCAGGGATGTGTACTGAGCCCTCTTCTTTATTCCCTCTACACCGCGGACTGCACGGCCAGATACCCCACTAACTCCATTGTGAAGTTCGCTGACGACACAGTGGTGGTAGGACTCATCTCCGGGAATGACGAGAGGGCCTACCGAAGCGAGGTGGACGGATTAGCAAAGTGGTGTGTGGCAAACCACCTCTCCATGAATATCAGCAAAACAAAGGAGATGGTGATTGATTTTAGGAGACAGAGAGGCGAGAAAACTCACACCCCAATTCAGATCAATGGAAACCCTGTGGAGAAAGTCTCTAATTTTAAATACCTCGGTGTTTATATCAACGAGGACCTTAATTGGAACACACATACGGACTTCCTCATCAGCAAAGGCAGACAGCGCCTCTATCATCTGAGGCGTTTAAAGAGGTTTAAGATCTCCAAGAACATCCAGAGGAGATTCTACACCGGGGTCATTGAGAGCATCCTGTGTAATAACATCACGGTGTGGTACGGGAACTGCACAGTACAGCAACAGAAAGCCCTGCAGAGGGTCGTGCGCACAGCTGAACGCACTATGGGAACATCTTTACCAACACTGCAGGACATCTACGCTGAAAGGTGCAGATCCCGGGCCATCAGGATCACTAACGACTCCAGCCATCCCGCTTACAAACTGTTCAGGCCACTGAGGTCAGGGAAACGCCTCTGTAGCCTGAAAACAAGAACTGAAAGGTTCAGGAGGAGTTTTTACCCACAAACAGTGAGACTCCTCAATCAAAACACAAATCGGACAACATGATGGACAATTCCATACACAGTATATAATTTTCTTTTGAGTTTTATCCTTATTTTTATTTGTATTTTATCATTTACATCTGTATTTACGTAAATACGTACACTATAGCTCTTAACTATTACAGCGTAATATTTTGCACGATATTATACATTTTTATACTTTTATATAGATATTTTTTATTATAAGTTTAGTAAGATGCACAGTCGGGGGGGGGAGTACTTTTTAGCCGGAAAAAACATTTCACTGTGTGTTGTACTAGTTATAACTACATGTGACAAATAAATAAAGAATTGAATTGAATTGAAAAAAGGACTCTTCTCATCTCCGGAGCAGGACTGGCCTGGCCTTTTAATGTTAATGAGCCACCCACTTCTGTGCTGCGTAGGCCAAGTCCTTGGTCAGCGAGACAAAAATAGGAAGCTAGAGTCCCGATAATGTCACTCAGAGACGAGTAAAATGCACTGCTGTGGACAAAGTGCTACCAGTGCATTTTGGCAGACCTTCTGCATGGATGTCTTTGATAACAGCACATAGATCTACTTCAGTGAGGGCTTTTTCATGTAAAGGTTTGTGGCTGATTGCAAACAAACTGAAATGAAAGATCCTTACTCTAGGTTGAGCCGGAGTAGCAACAAAGTTTGCTTCTTTTATTATAGTAGTGAAGATGTGACCTTCAGGACCTACTTCCTTATTGTATTCTTCCTCACTGTAGTAGACACTGCAGTATATTATTTGATAGCTGCCGACGAAATACGCAGCTGCAATGTTTTATGGTAGTTTTATTTTAATAGTGACAGAGAGAATAACAATCTAAAATGTAGAAAAAATGCATTAGATAAAAGTTATAAATGGATTTGAATGTCACTGAGTGAAATAAGCACTTGATCCCATTGAATCCAGCTGGAATTCTGGCTGCCAGTGATACCAGGCCTGTGAGCCCATGTTTCATGCAGATTACAGGTAATCAACTTGATCTGAAGTCATTATGCATGTACAGCACACAAGGCTGGAGTGGGCTACAAGACCATCGGGAGACGTAACAACTGTTGGTGGGATCATCTAGAAATGGAAGCAATAAAAAAACAGTCGCCTTCGTTCTGGAGCTCCACACAAGGATGATGATGAGGAAGGTGGAGGATCAGCCCAAAACTACACAAGTTTGAAGATAACTGGGACCACAGCCACCACTTGGTAACACATTATTGTCACGGTTCTGGGTCTTTTGTTTTCAGTGTTTTGAGTTTTCTCATGGTTTTTGTCATTTTGTATGATGTTAGTCTACTTTGTTATTCTATGGTTGACTCTGTAGTGCCTCGGTTGCTTATTCTGTTTAGCTTTTGGTTATTGTGTCCTTGCCAACTGTGTTTATTTAATTGTGTGAGTTCTTGTTTCTCTCATTGTGTTTCGCTTCATTATGTTCATGTTTCCCCAGCCCATCACATCTGCACCGTCGCTCCCTCGTGTTCCCTCGCTCCCTCTGTGCTCGCCATCAAGAGCTCGCCCCCTTGATCGGGGATCAAATACATATTTCATTAAAGTACATAGAAAGTTTAATTAACAGCCAAATGAAGCTTTTTGTGGGATCAAAGTAGATAAAGGGACAGCATCTTACATACTGCACTATAACTTATAGTTTATTTAATGGATTTTCTTTATTTTTCACTTATGTTTCCATGTTAGGCTACAAATACTTTTTTCTGCTTTCAATTTTAAAAAATAGCTGTTGAGAGCATGTCTAATGTGGCGATATAGCCCTGAATGTGTACAAATACTGGCCTACATATAGGAAGCCTACAAATAAACAGGGCCATGCTAATGTTTTTTACACATGACAAGTCTGCATGTAAACACAGAACCTGGGCTCCTGAAAACCTTCACACTGGAAGGAACTTTCACCAGCTCATTTTTCAGTGACCCAAAGTGTTGTTTCAAAGCACAAAGGCTCACTTTTTGCACTCCACATTTTGAAAGTTTCCATTCATGCTGCATTCACCACTCATCAAATATATAAATATCATTTTTCTTCAATGCAGGTACATTTATACTTTTTTAGGAGATGCTTTGTGCGTCTTCATTCTCACGCTGAAAATTTTACAGCTCCAACATTTGCAATTTTGTGGACTGCTGGAGGGCACAGAGATGGAGATTGTTGAGAGTAGTGGAGGCATTACTCATTTACTTTCCCCATCCTAATTTTCCCCAGGAGGACTGTGGATTAAAACTGCTGACCTTTTGATCGCAGGGCTGCATCTCTAACTTGTCGGCAACTACATTGCCGCAACAAAGGCAACTTAAACCAAGACTGCCTCAGACTAATATTCTGTCAGATAAAATTGAAGCCGCTGCGTTTTAATCAAACGGGAGGGTGCGCAGTCACCTTCGTCTCATTTTTATCACCACTGTGGGACCTTTTCCTATGCCCCTCAGCCAAAACGCTGTTTCCCAAAGTCACAATTTAGCCTGCAGCAATTTCAGGGCTTCTCTGTTTAATGAAAGCATTACATTGTCATCAGCTCAAAGTAATTTACGGCGTCCTCGTGTGACATGCACTGTGCATACTTTAAATATATCTCCCCTGTATAGTTAGTAGTCTTGGACCGCTGCCACTTTATCCTCCCTTTTCCACAGATTTTATGTGCAAAGGCACTAAAGGCATAAGCTTACAGGTTCCCATAAGTGCCAGCTTCGTAAAATGAATCTTATTTAGACGGCTAATTCCACGAATCCTCCCCGGGTCCTAATTTTCTTACATTTGGCTGCTTCGTCTAATTGAATGAATTGGAAGAAAGACGCTGTGCTGATTTAATGTTCTCTCTGTGCTGTCTCTACCGCCGTGTCTTTGTAAGTATGAAAGAGCATGCATATGCACAGCTGCTTAAATTGAAATTATGCGATTAAGGTCTTTGGCATTGGCAAGCGAAGCCAAAATGGCTGACGGCTCGCATCAAATGAAGGCCAGCACTCAGGCTTCTCGATCAAGGCTGTGAGATACTGTTACGAATCGATACGCCGTTCTCAGAAGGAGAATCTCTAAATCTCATCATTTATCTGCCACCGGACGACCAGAACCTGTACAGGTGTTTGGGTGGATGCAGCTTTTCGCTAATATGAAATGTTACGTCATCGTCAAATTTGGGATGGGATCCCCCGAACGGGCGGCTCTACTCCCTTACTGCTGCTGCTCCTCTCACTTCTGTTATTTATTGATCATTGCACGTAGCTCGGTGTGCAGCAGTCTATTGTAACCTTCAGCAGTGCAGGGCTTACTCCCATTTTCAGACGTCTGCTGAGCGGTAAAATGACTTTATTACAGAAACACAACCTTCGTGGTTATGTCTGTTATCCTATGTCCAGTTTAGAAAGTCAGTGTTTTTGGTTTATTTGTACCTAGTGACTATGCTGTAACGTTTCAAAAATAAACCTGTTTGAACAGTGAAAGAACAAACATTTACAGGGAAATCTTTGTTGTTGTTCGTGTAATCGTTGGGTCAAATAGTAACTTGGTGGGCAAAGAATTTGAAAAGTGACAACAGTACTTTAGGAACAAAACAGAAGCGAGTAAGCAGTGTTTCATGTTTCACGGTGACCCCGACAGGACAAGAAAATTAGTCTCTTCTTAGCTGATTTGAAAAATACAACCTCAGAACTGGAAGTATACGGCTGTGCTTTACACGCTGCTTCTTTCACTTTTGTTAAATAAATAACGACATAGTTTAATGTGTCGTGTTTTATTTAAAAAATGCATAAATTCTTTTTTCACTCGACTGTGCGCTCTCCAATAATGTCTCTAATTACTGTAACTTATCCTGTGACATCAGGCAAAATGTCCGGTTTGTTTACCGTCCGTTTGCAAGCTCGCTCAGAGTCGTGAATATTTTTCTCGGTCAGCCCACTCATGAACTCTCCTCTGTGGATTTTACACACACTGTTGTGTCAGTTGGCACCACAGGCCGATTACGTTGTAGGAAGCACAATAGTGATCATTTCACAAAGAGATTAAAAAAGAGCTGAAGAAATCAAATGGAAATCAGCTCCATGGGGCTTCAGGTAGAAATTCACATTGCACGAGCCATCATGAGTGAACATCTTACTATTCATCACTGATTGAAGAATAAGAACAACCCCAGGTTTCTCTTCAGCACTGTAGCCAGGCTGACAAACAGTCAGAGCTCTGTTGAGCCAACCATCCCTTTAACCTTAACTAGTAATGACTTCATGAACTTCTTCACAAATAACATTTTTATCATTAGAGAAAAAATTACCAGTAATCATCCCACAGATGTAATATTATCTACAGCTACTCTTAGTACCATTGATGTTAAGTTAGACTCTTTTTCTCTAATTGATCTTTCTGAGTTAACTTCAATAATTACTTCCTCCAAACCATCAACGTGTCTTTTAGACCCCATTCCTACAAAACTGCTCAAAGAAGTCCTGCCATTAATTAATTCTTCGATCTTAAATATGATCAACCTATCTCTAATGATCGGCTATGTACCACAGGCCTTCAAGCTAGCTGTAGCTAAACCTTTACTCAAAAAGCATCTCTAGACCCAGCAGTCTTAGCTAATTATAGGCCAATCTCCAACCTTCCTTTATATCAAACATCCTTGAAAGAGTAGTTGTCAAACAGCTAACAGATCATCTGCAGAGGTTTATTTGAAGAGTTTCAGTCAGGTTTCAGAGCTCAGCACAGCACAGAAACAGCTTTAGTGAAGGTTACAAATGATCTTCTTATGGCCTCTGACAGTGGACTCATCTCTGTGCTTGTCCTGCTAGACCTCAGTGCAGCGTTCGATACTGTCGACCATAATATCCTATTAGAGCAATTAGAACATGCTGTAGGTATTACAGGTACTGCACTGCAGTGGTTTGTATCATATCTATCTAATAGACTCCAGTTTGTTCATGTAAATGGAGAGTCCTCTTCACACACTGAGGTTAATTATGGAGTTCCACAGGGTTCAGTGCTAGGACCAATTCTGTTTACATTATACATGCTTCCCTTAGGCAGCATCATTAGAAGACATAGCATACATTTACACTGCTATGCAGATGACACCCAGCTCTATCTGTCCATGAAGCCAGATAACACACACCAATGAGTTAAACTGCAGGAAGGTCTTAAAGACATAAAGACCTGGATGGCCGCTAACTTTCTGCTTCTTCATTCAGATCAAACTGAGGTTATTGTACTCGGCCCTGAAAAGCCTAGAAATATGGTATCTAAGCAGATTCTTACTCTGGATGGCATTACCTTGGCCTCCAGTAACTCTGTGAGGAACCTTGGAGTCATTTTTGACCAGGACATGTCCTTCAATGCACATATTAAACACATATGTAAGACTGCGTTCTTCCATTTGTGCAACATCTCTAAAGTTAGAAATATCCTGTCTCAGAGTGACGCTGAAAAACTAGTTCATGCATTTATTACTTCCAGGCTGGACGACTGTAATTCATTATTATCAGGAAGTCCTAAAAACTCCCTGAAAAGCCTTCAGCTAATCCAAAATGCTGCAGCAAGAGTCCTGACAGGGACTAGAAAGAGAGAGCAGATTTCTCCTGTTTTGGCTTCCTGTTAAATCCAGAATTCAAAATCCTGCTCCTCACATACAAGGTCTTAAATAATCAGGCCCCATCTTATCTTAATGACCTTGTAGTACCATATCACCCTATTAGAGCACTTCGCTCTCACACTGCAGGCCTACTTGTTGTTCCTAGAGTATTTAAAAGTAGAATGGGAGGCAGAGCCTTCAGTTTTCAGGCCCCTCTTCTGTGGAACCAGCTTCCAGTTTGGATTCAGGAGACAGACTGTCACGATCCTGGGTCTTATGACCCAGCGTTTTGAGTTTTAGTTCATTTTGATGTTTATAGTGTATGTTTAAGCTCATTAGATTTTCTATGTTCATTTATTTATTATATTCCCCTTGTGTTTTCAACCCTTGTGTTAAGTCTCCCTTATCCTTTATGTGTTTCATGTCTGTTTCTTATGTTGTCAAGTTCATGTAGTCATGTCAATGTTTCATTGTTTCCTATTTTATTTTGAAAGAGGTCCTGTGCTTCTGTGTTCTGTTTTGATCTTTCCCTGTGGGCGTTGTTATGTTCATGTTGTGTCTACTTTGCCTTTCTGTCCCATGTTTCAGGTCCCTATGTTCTGTCTCAGTTGCTGTTAAGTTTTCATGTTTTGAGTTCAGTCCGTGTGTTTCCTGTTTTACTTTCACAGTCTGTCCTATGTTAATGTTTCTAGTTTTGCTTCCCTTGTCTGTCCTGCGTTATTACTCCCAGCTGTGCTCTCCTCCTGTGGCTCATTCCCCCTCGTTATCGCTCTGTGTATTTAAGCCCCGTGTTTCTCTTTGTCAGCGTTGCGTCCTCCCTCATAGCTGTGTGATTTTCCCTGTGGTGCCTTGTGCTTCAGTTTCCCAGTTTAGTTTTGTATTGTTTGTATTGTCCCCCTACACCAGCAATAAAGCTGTGTTTTTTGAGTTTACCTTTGTCTCTACAAGTTTGCGTTTGGGTCCTTCCTTTGCCTGCACACAGCCGTACTGTGACACAGACACTATCTCTACTTTCAAGATTAGGCTTCAAACTTTCCTTTTTGCTAAAGCATATAGTTAGGGCTGGACCAGGTGACCCTGAATCCTCCCTTAGTTATGCTGCAATAGACGTAGGCTGCCGGGGATTCCCATGATGCATTGAGTTTTTCCTTTCCAGTCACCTTTCTCACTCACTATGTGTTAACAGACCTCTCTGCATTGAATCATATCTGTTATTAACCTCTGTCTCTCTTCCACAGCATGTCTTTATCCTGTCTTCCTTCTCTCACCCCAACCAATCACAGCAGATGGCCCCGCCCCTCCCTGAGCCTGGTTCTGCTGGAGGTTTCTTCCTGTTCAAAGGGAGTTTTTCCTTCCCACTGTCGCCAAAGTGCTTGCTCATAGGGGGTCATATGATAGTTGGGCTTTCTCTGAATCCATTATTGTACGATCTACTGTACAATATAAAGCGCCCTTATTTGATTTGGCACTGTATAAATAAAATTGAATTGAACTGAATTGAATACATGGGCAATGATGGTTGAAATGTGATATTGAAGACAGTTCTCATGGCTTAATGCCCACAGAACCTTTATTGCAATTCTTTAAACTCAAAAGATTTTCCCTTAAAAAAGCAGGAGGAGTATTATCATGTCGATAACAGAGAAAATTACTTTTACCCAGCTGATCAGGGGTCGTGCTAAACTACAGAAGAACAGTGTTTAAGTTCCTTGGGATTCACTGTTTAATAAGTACGATTTTTCACAGCTTGTTTTTTTCTTTGCATTTCTTAGTGAATTACAAAGATAAGCTCAAGCTGGAATAAGGAATGTTGTTTCGATGAGTAGGGCTGGATTCCAGTAAGCTGTCCGTCTCTCTAACTCGTGCCCGTTCCTGAAACTCGCACAGAAAAAGAGGGTGTTTGCCAGGAAGGGTGCATGCACGAAACAGTTTAGCTGATGGAAACTGAACATCCAACCTTCCTGTTAAGTCTTAGTAGAAGTCAGCGGCGGATGAGCCTCTTTGCTGACAGATGTACTAAAGAGAACTCTGCTTACCTCAACAGCAGCCTTGGCCCGCTCAAACTCCTCCTCCAGGGACTGATGTCTGGACAGCAGCGCGCTCCCCCACCGCTGCTCCTTCGTTAAGCGAGCCTGTCATACACACATGCATGCACACATTTCATAGTAATATAAACATTTATGCGCAAACAGGCTCCGTTACCTTCACTCACTTGCACATGACAAACCATCACGTTCGCACACACGCTTCAAACATAGAACATCGCATTACACACACGCGCAGATAGGAGGACAGGCGGGCAGGGAGAGTGTGCAGGGTCAGCCGTCTCTGCTTTCTCAGGGATGAGTAAATATCCCTGCCTCAACAAAGCCTCTGACATGCTTAGGAAGGCCAGCCGAATCACTACTGTCAGCACCCACCCGCCCAGCCCTCGCCTCGCAGACCTGCTCCTCATCTGAACCACATCCTACTTATCCAGCCTCTCACAATTTCACCCTCCGGCCTGGCTCACTCCTGTGTGCATGCAATGTAAAACCAGAATATGCTGATAGATTCCCACTTACACACTTGGATAATGAAGCTTTGCTGTGCTGAGAAAATGGAAACCAACCAATTACACGCAAGTAGTTTTGCATTATCAGAGTGTGGTATAGTTTACACAACTTCATATGCATTCATTTTGAGAAGTAAATGATTCTGAGATACTCGTATACAATGCATTAGGCTTACTAGACATAGCAATAGCTGTATGTATCGCAGGGCTAGGAAATCTATTAGAGACTGCTCCCTGTGCTTGCAGTCCCGCCAGCTATTATCTGTAACATTTCCCATCTGGAAAGATATAATGCAAAATTCATCTTAATGTCACCCAGAATGGGTGCAAGAAAGTGCTTCATGAAGAGCAAAATGCATGCAGTGCCAAAAAGAAAAAGTTGCCACAAATGCAGGATTCTGTATTTGGATTGCTTAAGGAAAAATCCACCCGAAAGTGCTCTGTCACAGTTTCCTGTCTTCAGCTTAAATCAGAAATGTGGCGAGATTTACTATTCTGCTGTGAGATCTCCAGTCCAGCTGTAGTTTCATACCAGACAACATTTTAACAACTTTTATTCCAAATCCTTGGTGGTTGTTTTTTGGGCTTCTTTCCACACTTTTCACTTTTAGTTCATAACAAGATGGAATTTAGATTACATGGTTACAATTCACACAGTGCAACCTGATGATGTGATTGGGCGTTGCCTTGGCCATCAGTTAATCGTGTATACACCACCTGACTGGTAGTGTATACACTATTAACTTCTCATTCAATGGTTTTTCTTTATTTTCATGTTTACATTGTAGATTCTCACTGAAGGCATCAAAACTAGGAATGAACACAGACGAATTATGTAGAAGACAAAAGTGTGAAATAACTCAAAACATGTTAGATTCTAGCCAGCCTTTGCTTTGATTACTGCTTTGCACACTCTTGGCGTTCTCTCCATGAGCTTCATGAGGTCATCTCCTGAAATAGTTTTCCAACAGTGTTGAAGGCGTTTCCAAAGATGCTGAGCACTTGATTGTCCTTTTGCCTTCACTCTGCGCTCCATCTCATCCCAAACCATCTCCATTGGGTTTAGGTCAGGTGACTGGAGGCCAGGCCTCCATCACTCTCCTTCTTGGTCAAACAGCCTTCACACAGCCTGGAGGTGAGTGTGGAGTGATTGTGCTGTTGGAAAATAAATGATGGGATGGTGTGTGGCTGCAGGATGCTGTGGTAGCCATGCTGGTTCAGTGTGCCTTCAGTTTTGAATAAAACCCCAACAAACCCTAACCCACTGTCAACAAAGCAAAGGATGGCTGCTTTCTAAAATATACGACATGTTTAGAGTTATTTGTCATTTTTGTCTTTGCTGGGTAATTCCATATATGTTGCTTCATAGATTTTAAGTCTTCAGTTTGTATCTACACTGTAGAAAGTAGTAAAAATAAAGAAAAACCATGAAATGAGAAGGTGTGTCCAAACTTATAGGAACCCTGTGTGAAAACCTGATAACTAAGAACAGCAATCAAGCCTCTGCAATAACTGGCGATGAGTCTCTCACATCGCTGTTGAGGAATGTTTCTTCTTTTGCAGAATTGTTTTTAATGAGACTTTTCTCAGTCATGCACACAGAGGTTGTCGATTGGTGACATAGTCATAGCTAAAAAAACAAATACGTATTCAGGTTTAAAATAATGAGCCCTGAATTTCAAGCAGTGTCTTATTTCCTGTTGGTATTTATTGTTTTGCTTTTTTCCAGCTGTTGTTTGTCTGTGTTTTCTTTTTCTTGCTGCCCAGAGGAAACCCCAAGAATCTGCATTTAAAATGCAAAATGTTTCTGTAAAAGCAGTGGAAGTAAGTAAGCACCAGACTGCTCTGCAGAGCTATTGAGCTCGTGATGATAAAGAAAAATGTAAGATGGGATTGCCAGGACAGGCACTGAGGTGGAGGCCATTTGTTTTCTGTCTGTTTTTATCAAGATTATGCAAAAACCACAAAAGCTAATTTCATGAAGGCTAGCACAGAGGCTGAGCGTGTGCCAAGCAAGAGTCCTTTAAATGTTGAAATCTTTCTTTCAGACATTGGTCTTGGCAGAGGATGTGCCCTCCAGTTGCCCTTCTTATATTTCTAAGACATGATGTTTTTACTAAAGGCTTGATAGGATGAGGACTTACTGGCAAATTACAGTTGGATGAGCTCTTTAAAAGCAGGGACTGAGGAAACAATAAAACCTTGAAGCGTGAAGCTGGAGCTCACAGTGAGCATGCACTGTAACTGCATCATAAAAAGATTTCTTTTCATGTTTATAAACATATAAAATGACGATTCTTTCTCCTCCTTGATGTTTAACTCCACAAAATAACGAGGGTGGATTTTTCCTTTGAAGGTTGAGTTATACACTTGTGTTAGTTCGTGTATGTAAATCTCATGCAGGACCCGCCTCATCTTTGCATGCATTTTTTTTTCTGTGTGCGTGTTGTACCTGCTGTGTGGGAAGCTAAAACCACTCTTTACAGTATCTCTGTCAGCGAGCTACAATGTAACTCCTGAGCAAAACAAATTTGGTGTGTTTGTTTGCCAATAGCTCCCCGGCCCCCGTCTCGGACAGCTATCTTTAATCCCAAATCTATTATTTATCAGTGTGCTGAAAAGGTGATATAGGCTTAGCTAGCTCGGTGAGCTCAACACTAATGGGTTTGGAGTAAGGCTGCTGAATAATTCATAGGCTATTAATCTAATAATGGCGTCTGAAAACAAGACCCCTATGCAGACCTACACAGAGACACCAACTAAGGCAGAAAGCGCTTGACATTTGGACCTAGTAGCACCACAAAGGAATCCATCCCAAGCCAACTTTGATCTTTATCTTACTTTTTGTCACCTTGTTTTTGGTCTTTAGAGCCAGATATTCTGAGAAGGTGTGATGCTGTTTCACTGGTACAAATGTATAAGTCTTTCAGTGTTATATGAAAGGATGCATAGGGAGGCTTACATGTCTTCCACTAATATACTGCCTGTTGAGCTGAAATGGAAGAATTGTAGGTGTTAGGACAAAATGATGGGTAAACAACACACAGTAGGGTGTCTTATTAGATACAAACTTTCATTGTAACACAACATAAACATGCAGTTGGTAAATAAAGCTTAAGTCATCAGTTCTTCAAACGTATATAACAGTGCAACAATCAGAACAATACAGTAAAAAAGTTTGTAAACCCTTTGGAATGACCAGGATTTCTGCACTGATTACTCCTAACATCTGGACTAATCTTTATCAGAGTCACAAAAACAGACATTTTTGAAGATGATTAGTGCTTTTTTAAAATAATCCCTGCAGAACTCCCTCTTTTGGGAAAATTTCCTCAGTTTCCTCCAGCTCCCTGTGCGTATGTGGCTCATCTCTGGGTACTCTGACTTCCACCCTGTTAGTTTTATTGGAGATTTTAAATTGACTGTAGGTGCAATATGGAGCATGAAATGGTAACTGATAACCTGTCCTGGATGTTTCCAGGGTGTTCCCTGCCTGGCATCTGCTCCATGGGTCTCAAAATTTGATAAACAGTGGTTTAGAAAATGGAGTGATGTTGAAAAAGTCTCTTCTATGGCATTTTACAGCTTCATGCTTCTTAATAATCTTTCCTATAGAGTCCCATTTGTCCCATCATGAAATCTTTACGTGAATGTCAAGAAGCATTTTGACGGCCTTTATTTACAGCGGCGTGCTCTTCTTCTGATTCCAGCTTCTGAAACTGAAGCTCTGATGTCAGTTTTTGGAAACATCAGGATCTCAGACATTCACAAAGCCTACACAAAGTAAGAATGTGTGACATTAATGTGGTCACTTGTACTTGTTTATAAGTGTGATTTAGACAAAGACTCAGGACACGACAGGCAATCAATGCTGGGAGGTTCCACAGCCTTTTCCTGCAGTTGTATGTTCATGTAGTTTGATTTTCTCAAGGAGGGTGGTGGTGCTGGGGGGGGGGGTTCTGGAAAGGGAAACGCTAATGTCGGAGATGTGGAAAGCTTTCTCAGTTAAAAAAGACTTCGAGTGCGCACACAGTGCATTAATGAGGATTCCTGCCTTCCACTCACACTCCGAGCACTTACTTGTGACGCCAGTGCAGACTCTGGTTCCAGTTTGGTGTTTGCTTCCAGGGTATTCTTATTTGACGAGTCTATCTGTGGTTTACAATCTATGGACCTAAAGAAAAAAGAGAGAGGACTGGGATGAGCCAGCATGTTAAACATGTTGGCAGTAGAGCTTTAAAGATGAATAATTAGAAAATGGCAGTAAAAAAATGTAATTTTATTACATGTTTGCATAAAACATCACCATGGTAAATATTTACCTTTGAACTCTGCCAATAGCAGATAAAACACTATATAATCAACAGGTGGACAAACATTCGGTCTCCCCTGTTTCACCGTCTACTAAAGTAATGTTTCCTCAGTTACCTAAAATGTTCAGCAGGACTGTTTGTCTAACAAGAAGCAAGCAAAGGAAGTCGTGGGCCTAAAAACCCTGAACATAAAGACACTAAGGCTACGTTCACTCTGCAGGTCTTGATGCTCAATTCTGAATTTTTGATCAAATCCGATTTTTTTTTGTCTGCTTGTTCACACTACAAATACAATGTGACAGCAAACGGTCTCCAGTGTGAACGCTCAACGCGTCCGCATGCGCAAAAGAAGACGTCACACACAACCCAGACCAAGCAGTAGTGTTTGACTGATGGCCTTAATATAAAGACTTCGGACTTTACGTTTCCCAATTTTGCTCTAAGTTATAATTATAAGTGTAAAGTTATTTACATATGGCCTAATAATTATCCTTATTACAGTTTATCCGTATGACTGTTTTAGAGAGGAGCAGTACAAATAAAATGTTCACGTTTCTCCAACATCGTCTTCCCAACAAACAGGAAGTGTTCACAACGTCTTCCTGGGCGCTGATAGTTGGCGTCTGTCTTGTGTCAGTGACGTAAAAGACGGATTTAATGCGACATGACCATCAAACAGCAGTCGCTTTCTAAAACATCGGATATGTATCGGATTCAGTACCACATACGAAAGTGACCCAGATCGGATTTGAAAATATCGGATTTGATGAGATGAGATAGCCTTTATTTGTCAGTTGCAGGTCTTTTGCCCACAACCGAGATGACAGACCTCCGACCGTACATACAATACACAAACATCACATTGGGGAGACAGGTCAGGCCAGGTAGCAGGAAAAAAACATGGAAATGTGTAACACAGAAGGATAATACAGGAATGCACAGATATCAACACACCATAGCACAATAAACACAGACAGCAACATGGGAAAGTGTTCCAGTGTGCACATCTGATCTGGGACCGCTGCAATCTTTGACTGCGCCTCCAGCTGACCCGATGTCCACAACGGATGGGAGGTAAGCGTTGGAGGTGGCGTTGGATCCGGGGTAGGGAGGGTGATGCGTCGGTGAGTGCTTATCAGTGTATATGTATGTGTGTGCGTGTCCAGAGTTCAGCTGAGACTGTCCTTCGCCCTGCTAGGCTAAGTAAACAGTCTTCCAACCAACCCAGGTGGCCTTGCAGGGAATGGGAAGAACAGACTAAACACAGTCGTTATCAGGGTGTTGTTGTTCGGCTCCAGCCTTGAGCCCACAGCTGGCGCCGAAGGGATAGCTGCAATATGATGGTGATTTTTCTTTTGCAAACAACTCATGAGAATTTCAAAGCTGTTCTTTAACACTCCGACACTGGTCTCTCAATGTGCCGTTCACACTGTCACACCATGATCGGATATGAGTCGCAGGGTCAGAAAAGTCGGATTTGATGTGCTTTCGCCTGCAGTGTGAACGTAGCCTAAGACGGTTCTTAGAGGTGGGATAAAAACAAGTCTGAAGGACATTTTTCCTACAAAGTGACACAAATTTTAATGCACAAAAAGCTGCGTAAGCTCTGAGACTTTGGCTACTGATTATTAGACATCTGACAGGGAATTCAGATTTCCAGTGTAAATAATAATGATGCTGGACAGATATGAAAAAGATGATATGATTATTATCCAGTCAGAGTAATATAGAGGTAAGGACCTACCACAGAAACTCATTAGATGAATTTTTAGAAGAACGTCGTCTCTCCAGCTTCCATTTTCTGTTGCCATTTCTTTCAGGGTTGGGATTCAATTCTTCCCATTTATCCAGTGAGCCAATTGTAACTGGTGACAGTAATAACATAACAAAAAACCAAAGTGAAACATGGAAAAACAAAGAAATGTCATTTCAAATTTGCCCGTGAAACATACACAGATGTTCCACTTTCTGTTAATTTGGGGAAACGCTAATGTGTTCAGACAAAAAGCTAAATTAATCAGGTTTGGTGTGCAATTAAATGGTGACACTAATTTTCAAAGATAAGTTATTTTTTCCAGCTTTGAAACACAAACCTTTTAACACGTCTTTCTGAGAGTACAAATAATTAGCTAAAAAACAAAACAAATCTAAACAAATTTAAAAAACGAGAAGACGATCAGCTGTCCACAAATCTATCAGGACACAAAGATCTGCTTTAAATGACATCACAGTTATAACCAGTCTCCCTCCCATGAGTTATTCACCACAGTTACAGACTTTAACCTTTTCAAACACAAAAGGAACTGGCTGTTTCTTTTCTTTTATCCCTTTCATTACATTAAATCGACTCAGTGCTTCTGTGGCCACTCTTGTGCACGTGTGAGGTCACTTCCACACAAGATGATGGGAGTTGTAGTTGTTCAAGTTATAAGGTGTGTCAGAGGGCTCGAGTGGAGGCTGATGAAGGATTGACCACGTTTGCACATTAGTGTTGGCAGCGTGGAGTGGATTCAGTTTTATTGGAGCAGGTCATCCCTGATACTAAGTGTGATTTAGTGTTACTGACAGAAAATCACCCAAACTTTGGAGCGTCTCTCTACCTGAGTCCAGTGATGCCCTCTCTGGGGTTCGCATGCTTGGTGCCGTATGTTCAACTTCCACCTGGATCAGCTCTGTCTCATCTGTCTTTTTCCTGTGTGAGGTGTTCTTCTGGCTGTCTCCCTGGGATAACAGGGCACTCTTTCTGTCCCTGCTGTTCCTCCTCTCTCCAGGTTCGCTGAGATCTAGCAGGTCCAGAGTTGAAGAGAGAACTGTGAGGAGATGGTACATGGTTAGCTTCTCATCTGTCATCTGAAGGATCATTGATAGCCATGGAAACTGCATTCATTAAACGTGTTCTAATTTGATCAAATCTGTTGGAGTGTTGGATTGCACTTAAATTTTCATAGAGTATTTTCCCCCCTCACTCTGGTCTTTTTTAAAAATTAGTAATCTGTGAGTTGACCATCTCCTTATCTCAAATGTAATTTGCGACTTTATTGGCGTCTTTACTTTAAGAGGCCTTCGAGGTTGCATCAAACTTGTAAAACTTTGTAATGAGACTGAATAGCAGGCTTCACTTTTTGTGCACCACGGGCTTTGATTTTGATCGGCACGGTTTCTGACGTGGCATGTAGACCTGTCAGCGGTACTTAAGCTGGAGTATTCCCCCTTAGGTGGGCATCTAAAAATTTGCTGCTGCTCTTTTCAGCCAATCTAAATATACTGCAAATGACTGCACGGTCTGCTAAGGATGAGACGGGCTCTGGAGGCAGTTTGGTCAGTGCAGTAACTCAAGCACGAGTCATGTTAGGTGGCTCAACAAACAAGAAAACATTACTGTGAAAATGCTCAGGTACAAGGAGAGGACTAAAAATGAAAAAGATCTTCAGAGGTTGAAGAACTCCTGCTCAGGGCTATTTAAAAAATTCTAAGAGAGTCTGGCTCCTTGGAAGCAAAAATATTAAGAAATGAGTGGGGACTAAAAACCTTTGCATCGTATCTATCGTGGCATTTTGTCCTTTTGCAGTAGACTCGCTTCCTTTATTTCCCATCAGTAGTTTAGTGAGAAACACTGCAAACCAAATACATGACATGTTTTTGTGAGGTTAGATTAAAAATTCATGACTTGCTAAAACCCACACTAAAACGTTTTCATACACTGGATATTTGAGGAACCCACAAACTTTTCTTGCTCGCCTCCGAGGAGCCGACGACGTCTTTTGAGCCATACGAGCTTAAAAGTGCAGGTACGTGACTGCATAACCGGCATGCTGCTGCTTCATGTCAAGCAACTGAGAGTATTTGTTGACTGAAATCTCTACATAATTAGAGAGTGTGCTCGTTTTCCCAGCCTTGTGCTCTTTAGATGACAAATACAATTAGAAATCAAGGGAGACACACTCGTGTGGATGCTTGCCTGAAGAGTTTCCAGCATCAAAAGAATCACGAACGCTTTATGAAGAGACAGTGATGTAAAAATTGTTTTGCCACCCAGAGTCTCCTTGAAATGATGATGCTAGGAAGAAATACAGCGCACAGTAATTCAATTCAATTCAATTCAATTTTATTTATATAGCGCCAAATCACAACATAAGTCGCCTCAAGGCGCTTCATAGATACAGAGAAAAACCCAACAATCACATGACCCCCTATGAGCAAGCACTTTGGCAACAGTGGGAAGGAAAAACTCCCTTTTAACAGGAAGAAACCTCCTCAGTAAGCATTTAGAAGTAGTTACTGTGTAGCGGCCAGTGGGTTTGTAGTAAACAAGTATGACCACTGAGACATCGAGAGTCCTGATCTCTTCAGTTTGACACCAGTGAGCCAAAACATAATGACAAATTACAGCTGATTATCTTGTACCAGTGGTCTCCATCGGGCCACGTCAGAGCTCTGAGTGTGTGAAACAATTTGGACAAAGACCAAACTGTTCAGCGGTGACTCGCTGCTGCAGTGGAGAGAGAACATATTATTGGCCACAAAGTTAGAGGGATGTGTAACCCTCCATGTTAAGAAATATACTCTAAAACACTTCTCCAGGATGTGGGGGTGGACGCTAAAACACCTTAAAGTGTTACAGGCCCCCTAGGATGAAACATTTCACTATGTCACCAACTATATACTTCTAAACACAAATGATTACATGCAGTATTCTACCATATGCAAACTTATATCACTGAAAGATTATACTGACTAATAAGTACAATTTCCATTGACCCTCCATCATCACAAAACGAAAGGCCTGACACAACTACAAAAACTAAAATCAAGCCAGTAGACAAAGTGACACTCTGTTGTTTTGTGACTGATGAAGGAAGCTACTCCCCACACTCACATTCAAGTGTGCAACGATCCAAGAATGGACCAAGTGTGCACACATCAGTGTTTAATTTGTTTAATGTTTAATTTACTAGTAACAATCGAAATGTCATCTTTGGCAATCACTTTTCAAACTTCAATTCCCAAGAATATCATGTATTGACACAATCCTACCACATCACCTTGTGATTTAAGGACAGGAAGTAGCTCCGACGGGAGTGCAGGTGAAAGAAAGGTAGAGGCTGGTGGTCCCAAACTCAGGATTTTCAGCCAGAATTAGTTTGTTTTAATTTACATTTTGATTCGTTTATATTTAGCAGTTTTATAAAGAACACATTGTTAATGACACATCCTTCAAGCCTTCCTTTGACTATTTAAACTAGCAAGTAAACATCAAAGTGATGACAAAAGGAAAAAATGAGAGCAGAAGAGTGTTGGTGAAGCGACTTTCTGTGAATGCGTTAATGTCAGAGCTGCATTGGTCCGGATGGAGACCCCCAAACCTCTGCGCTGTTTTCTTTTAAATCACAAATTTAAATAGATGTATAATTGACTCGGTTCTAAACCCCAGATACCTGTGACATCAATTCATAATTAACTGTGGAGGTTTTTAAGACTCAGAAGAGCAAAAAAACCTGCTGCTGTCGACCTGAACAGCAGATGGAAGTGAAACAGAGAAAGCATCATCACGGAGGACTCATGTGGATTAGCATACTTGAGCTCGTAATTATCTTTGCTTGTTCGATTTTGTTAAGTGTCGTGTGGTTCCGGAAACTTCCATCCAGCATGAAAACAAGTTCACAAACAATCAAACCTAAAATTTGCTTCACCTGCATCATTTTATGTAGCTGCAAACTGCAGCAGCAGGAGACTGTACCCAGTGAAATTTGCCTAAACACAGAGTTTTATTCTTATTTTTGACTTCTTATTTCCAAATCACAATGAGAAATAAATCCCTCAGTTCTGCAGTTTATGTTCCTAAACATAATGATTTTTCCATTAGGGAGAGACAGAGTTGCTCACAGCATTTTTCTCAGCTGACGAGAGATGACATGTGTCAGCTGTCTGATCTGCAAACGATGCCATGCGGAAATCAAGATGGTGTTCAGCTTCTGTTAATGTCAGATGGTTGAGTTTCTCAACAGTGAGTCTGATCCAGATTATTTTAGCACAAACAATCGTTTAAAGCACTAATTATAATACATTTGTATTATAATTCTTTAAATATAGTCAGTTTTAATGTTTGAAGTAGAAAATAAATCAGTCCACTATAATGTGTGAGAATCACAGGAAACATTATTGTATGAGGTGAATAAAACTGATTACTGGGGTGTTTAGTAGGGATAGTGTTAAAACTGCAAATAGAGCTGAAAAGGAAATGTTAGAATGAACCTTTGTTAGATGCTAAAACCTTTTTTTTAATATATATATACAGTACATCCTTCAACAGCTAATGTTTGTGCAAGCACTGGGCATCACTGAGTGCAACCTGTGGACAGTGAAGAATCAAAATATCATATAATATATGAAGGTCTATTGATCTGACTTGAGGCACAGGTAAATTATATAAAAGAAAGAAACTCGTCTCCAGGATTTTGGCCGTGTTGGATAAAAAGAGGAAGTGACATCCATTTGTTCTAGTCCCAACATGGCTCAGAAAGGTTTTCCTGGCTATTAAATATGAGTAGATTTAAATATAATGCTTGTACAAATGAAAGAAAAATACTTGATGTAAGCACATTATCATCAGCTTAAATGCGGAAATAAAAGTGCTGTACCGGCTGTGTTGGAAGTAACTGGGCGGGAAACCCCATCGCACTTGGTCTCGCAGAGGAAATCGTCGATAGAAGGGCTTAGAAGCGGGCGGCTCTCTTGTTGCTCGCTCACCAGCTGCAGGGACAAACACATGAGACAGTTCAGGCTCTCTTCGCATGTCTCTCATGCTAAACTCCCTTCAAATCCTCTGTGAAAGCCCCCCAAAGCCTTATTATTATGAGGGGAAATTCAGGCCACTGGTTCACATGACAGCAGAGCTATACTGTCAAATCCCTATGAGTGTGTAAACTTCTACAACTCTGTCCTTTGGGGGGCGACATGCTCGTGGTGCACATTATTTAACGACAGCATGTGACGGCACATACTGAACCTGCGGCCTCTCGGCTAAGCCCACTGTGACTTCTCTCTGCAAACTGATGTGTGCGCGTGGCATATGGTTGAACACAGCTGGTATTTCATGATTGTTATCACACAATCACATCTCTATGGCACCAACAAACCCTCAGGTTACTACAGAAAGAAGAGCAGGTTATTGGAGTGTGTGTCATGCACTGAGATCCAGATGAGCTGGACTCGGAGCTGCTTGGTGTCCAGAACAATAATTACATAACCATTCCTGCTTATCTCACCTTCCAAACCATGAAATGCTAATCACTTTGCCTTTGATGCACCAATTTGTAGGGTTGCCAGAGCAGCTGCTGAATAGGTCACATCCAGTTCATTATTGGTACTACGAATCCTCACAACACTTCAGGTGCAGCTGGTCTCAATTTGCCAGCCATTTCTTCATCATTTGGAGAGGAAAGCAGCCGCCACCGGTGATGTCATTGTGTAGCGTGTCCATAATGCTGGCAGCGAGGAAATGTGACATTTCCTGTTGTTGCTCTGCAGGCCATGGCCACAAGCAGAATTTTAATGAAGGTCCTGTTAGTTAGCAAGCATGAAGTGCGCTGAGCACAATCTGCCATATGCTCGATGAAGTGTTGGATGGGCTTTTGATAGCGTTATATTACTTTACAATTATGCTGACTTCCTGAATAAATCTGGAGTGCATGCTGGGCCCTGCTCGACCTCTGTTGGAGAAATTATGAAAAACAAATATCTGACCGCGGGCTCAGAGACATGAATATTGGGCTAAATGGTCATTGTAACATGGCCGTGTGACAGGTAATCATCAATGCACGTATTAGAAAGATCTGTGTAAATGTGTGTCGACAGGAAAGAGCAGCTTTCAGTAGTCAGCAAGATGAGAAAAGTCCAGTGGACGTAAAAGCCATTTGTCGCTTTGATTGGGGAGTCATTCACCTTCTTTAGGATCTGCTCTGCCAAGCTAAATGTCAAAACGTGGGAAAAAATATTTCAGGTAACAAAGATAAAAATGAAACCACTGAAAAATATTCAAACTGCAATTTTGTGAACTTGGAAAACCAACTGAAATAAAATTTGAAGATATATACAGGAAATATTCTTAGTTTCAGTGTTTGTTTCCTGATCAGACTTTGGTGTGTACAAGACTGTGAGTCACGTGCTTTTCCTGAACGCTGTTCTCACATATGTCCTCTGTGCAATAATAATTAATGGGGACTAGAAATAGCACTGAAACTAATAGAAACTAAAGTAAAACTAAACATTTTTAAAGACGAATAAACAAACGCACTCTGGAAACAAACTGAAACTAAACTGAATTAAAAGCCAAAATGAAAATTAAATTAAAACGAGGCTCCATAAATGTTAAAGAGGTAAGTATTTCTCAGTTGCATTGAATAGAGAATAAATTGTAGAAACCTAAACAGGAGAAAGTAGAAGAGAAATAACAATGTTAACATAAACCACTGACACACTCCGGGGCCTGATCAGCCCTGGCAGGGCCTCCTTGGAGATAATGGCCAAAACACCCGATGAATCCAAGGTCCACTGCTGACGATGTGTCCCAAATTTTAATATGATAATTTAGATCAGATCTCTAACCCCTAAACCTAACCAAGGAAACATGGCAGATTAGCCTGGGTAAAAGACCGAAAGTTGAGGCACACAACGATATGTGCCGCTGGTAAAGTTTCTGGGCTACTTTTCCTCATAACAGCCATCCCTGAAAGATTTTCTCTATTTAAAGCAATGCATTACCAGGGACTGTAACATCTAGTCCTTTTACTGAGTGAATGAAAATAAAAACCAATTAGAAAACTGGAAAAACTGGGCAACATATTATATGTTGTGCCTCTGTTACATTATACTGACATTATATGAATTCTTCTTTGTGTTTTTTTCTTACTCTTATTTATCAGTGGTGATCAGCAAGGGGAGAAGTGACAGCTTTGGTTGTATCCTTGCTCTGCAGCAGAGATGCTTTAAAGAGGACATGAATAATACCCAGAGACGGGCCGTTGGTTTGTGGAGTGAGAGATTGTGCTGAGCAGCAGGAACAGTGACCCAGCACAGATAATTAGGCTGTGTTTGTGCTGCTCTGCTGTCTGAGTAGAGATTTTGTCCATGGGAAGTCTCACAATGCCGAGTAGCCTTATTTCACCTTTTGCTGCCAGCCAGTGTGTTATTGTCCAATTTGGTCTGAAGCAACCAATCTTAAAATGAAATGCATGAGGGTGGACTTGTTTTTAAAGGTCATATTAAGTGATTTACAGACTGTGCTTGCTCTGCAAAGGTGCAGTTGAGTGTGAGCGGAGGCTAAGCCACTGCTGAATCAGTTACAGCTGTTAGCGGTGTGAAAGGAGTGCATGCTTTATATGAACTAACCCGGATAACCGCTCAGCTGCTGGCCTTTAATGCAGGAAGTGACTCATCTTAAGTGACTTTTTGTTGCTTTTAATTAAATCACTTGTTCTCAATCAACTACATATCACCTGAGTTAAAAAGAAAAAAACCCATAGGTGTCAATGTTTCTGTGAGAGGAAAAATTCTTCCATTGCTCTTCTATTTTTCTGTTTCCTGTTTATGTTTTTGCATTCTCACTATAGAGAGTGACATATATACAGTATGTGTAACAACAATAGGCAATGCAGGCAAGGCTAAAAATATAAGAAAATACTGTAAAACATTATACAAAAGCCCATTTATAGAGGTAGGTTTTTTTTTCAATAGCACCTGATTGTGTTGAGCCTAATGGTCAAAGAAAAATTGCCCAACAGTTTTGGGCTAAAACAGTGAAAGCACAGTGTCCCTTTGTTTTAAAGACTGGACTGTGGAACCTTTAATCGATTGTCTGCTGTGAAGAGTCTGAGGGTGATATTCTGAGATCTAAAGTGGAGCCATAGCGTGGAGTGATTTAATCTTAAACTGCAGTCTGGAGTCATTTTGTATGAAGCAAAAATGGATTAGACTTGGACATGTGGCTAAAACTGAGTCGGTGATCGAAAATAATGTCAAGTTTTTAGCAGATTGCTTTTACTCAGTTATTACTTGTCCAACAAAGGGGACTAACATTATTAGAAATATGATCAGGACCAATAATGAGGACTTAAGTTTTTATCAGAGTTCAGCAGTAAGAATTAAAGGTACACAGTTCGTAAGAGAGACACTCGTGTATAATGGATTACATGGCTGAATAGATGCAGATATAAAGGAAACAAAACAGGTCCAAGGACTGAGCCCTGTGGGATCCCACGTGTTAAGATGTACTCTGTTTGATAAACTGCATAAGAGCCACTCGAGTGCCTTTCCATCTACACCATCTCACATTAGCAGCGATTAGCTTGTCACACATCACGTTGAAACTGATGGCTCTAACATGGCCCCAGTTGCCTAGGCGATGCTTATTTACTACCAGTCAGTCAAAGGTAATCTTCACTCTCATTGGTAGTCACTTCGGTTGCTTCCTTGAGGATTGAGATGAGTTTATTTCCTGCCCATTTCAGTGGATATGTCGTTTGTACTTGCTTGCCCAGTAAGGTCTCCAGTGTGTAGCCAGCTTCACTCTATTGAAGCGAATGGTTGGCAAAATCAAAGCTACAGTCAGGTCCAGTAAAATAACAAGAGCAAAAGTTAAAGTGCTGTTCATAAGCCTAACTGCAATAAAACAGCTCCTGTACTGATTCTTTCCCCTAAAGTCAGACTGAAATGGATCAAATCAGTTGTTGTGTTATGTATAGTTTTTTTTTTTAACATAATGAGCCTTCCAACATATTTTGACAGGTTTCACCATCATGTCTCCTCATATTCATCTGAACCTTTTTGTATGTAAAGTATTTTAGCAACTTTAATTACAGTTACACAAGTAACTGGTGTTGCAGACCGTTATTTTGTGAAAACATTACTTAATTAAAGGTTTATTCAGATTAACAGTGAACTGACTGTGAGCAGTTCAGGTAATTGACTATTTGATAGTTAATGTACTAATTTCCTGGTACATTAATATGTTCTGTTTCCTTTATAGATTTCTGTATTGACAGCTTTGATGTTTAAATGAAGCATTAATCAGCTCTGTTATATTGCCTGTGGTACAGTAACGTATGCATGAGTGCATGCAGTCAAATGCATTCTCTAGCGTGTTGCACGTAAGAATAAAACAGAAGATTTCCTTCTGTCTGGTGTCTTCAGGATTGAAGTCTTATTTCTGATTTTAATGTACTTAACACATCATGCTTCGAGCTAACCGAGTCGTTAAATACCAGTTGAGCTGTATAGATATTGTATAGTGTTCTCTTTACACCTTAACAGGCATTCATAAGTGCACATGCTCACAGCGACTGAGCATTTGGATTGCAGCTGTGTTTTCATGCAGTGGACGATAACCATGATAAGAAGCATTTCCCATTCAAAGCATCTAATAAATCATTTGTGAGTTTGGCCTGTTTTCTTTTTAGATGCGTTTTTATAACCCTTTTTTCTACGTCACAAGACTTTGGATTTTTCCACTCTGTTTATTTATTTATTTATTTTTGGATTGATTGATTGACTGAAGGTCAGTTCTGTCAAATGAGCAGCATGTGGCTCATTTAGAAAACATCATTTAGAGTCCTCCAGTAATGCTCTGATTTAATTGAATAGTGTTGAGATTTAAAGTTTTGACAGACATGATTGGGATCCATGCTGAGCGATGTTCTGCTGACAGCTGACATTAGCATATCCCCAGAAAATGTGACATTTGAAACAATATGGCGACAAACTTCACACAAAACTACATCTTTGGTACAGTAGGCCTTTTCTTTAAATCAAGGATGCAAATTTCAGTTTTAAGTCAAGGTGATAAATCTTTGTGATTATGCACTGATAGCACTTAGCCTTTTTAGTGACATGTTTTTTTAATAGATGTCACCCAGTAGTTTGTGGATGTTGTTTTCAGGCTTCAGTTCTGGCATTATGGTTGTTGCCATGCTGTTTTTGGAGCCAGAATAAGATCAGAGGCTGGAGTGCTAAGCTAACAGTTAGCTACATTAGCATGCTTGATGAACAAGTTGCAAACATCGGCTGTATGGGACACAGCAACAAATAGCTGCTAATTAGTGTTAAATGCATGCAAATATACAACATCATCAGAACTGGAGGATAGACTGACATTATAATTAACCAGACAGAAAAATGTGTTATCTAATAGATATAAGCTGGCACCCACAGACTATAGATGGCTGTAGCTTCTGGCCCTGAAAAATGAAGCCAAAGCCAAAATGCCTCCACCCTACATTTTTTAAACTCCCCTGATGGGAATAAGTTCTTAAGTTGGACACAAGCCTGCAGTGTTTATGATCTCAGTAAAGGCTTTCCTAACGAGTTAATGGTTTTAATCACTTCTTTCAAGTTTTATTTTATAGAAACTTACTGCTCATTTTGTAAATTATGGTTGCCTTTAATGTAAAATGGACAATAAAGGAGGTTTAGCTTTAGTGCAGGGCTACTCTTTGAATTATAGATCTCTACTGTATAAGCATCCAGGTATCAAGGTTTATTAATAAGGAAAAAAAAAAGGATTATGGCCGAAATATTTAAAGTTTAAAGTTGTTTGGTTGACAATGGCTATGTTAAAATATGTTAATCTTTCATATAAAGATTATATCAACACCCCCTGTCACTTAGAACGGTCACACTCGTAAAATATATATAATTTTAAGGAAAAGAGACCAAAAATGTTCTGCAAAAGGGTGTAAATATGTTTAATTCTGCTGAAAAGTTGGGGATGTCATCATGGGACTCTATTGGCATCGACTTGCTTTGAAACCAGCTTCAAGTGCCATTTGATTTGTTGCATTTGTTTTTGCTATTTCTGCACTGGCTTCATTTTAAGGCTCAACTCCATTTTTCAACAGTTTCCAAGTGTGGCACATTCACTAAAGACACCATCTGGTGTTACTATGACCATGATGGACGTATCATTTGGTGAGTTGGGAGAGCTGCAGATGAGAGATTTTAGCACAGGTTGGTGTTATGGACAGGGTGACAACCCTACTGGATTTTAAAATCCTCCAGAGTGATACATGAGGCCTGAGGTTGTAAAGCTTGGCGTTGTAACTGACTACATTTGGGATGTTTTCAAGGTTAAATGTTAAACACTAGTCTCGCCTTAAGGGGGAACACATGGTAGCGTGGTAACACTAAACTAGAACGGTCATAAAGGAAACTATAACCCATTAGCATTCAGCACAAAAGCACTGCTGTGCCTAAGTGCATCATTAAAGATGTTAGTGTGAGTGTGGAGTCTGACAGACTGAAAGCTTGATTTGACTGTGAACGGTCGCTTTTGAGCCTATAAGTTGAGGCACGCCTGTGAAGAGGAGGTTGTTTCTGTATGACTGCTGGCAGCCTTCTGATGGAGGACTCTGTACGATCTACGCCCAACCCTAAACGATCACTGTAAGCTGATGTAGTTCTTCAAAGCACTTTGTGTAATTGCCACAGGAGTCTGTTCTAAATCATGGCTTTGAAATGATGAGACCTCTTCACTTTCCTCCTCCAATCAACCAGAAAATGGGGACAGAAAATCTACCATGTTTATCTGGGATGATGTGTGAGGCACAGAGCAGGTAGCATGCAAACACTAATTACAG
The DNA here is from genome assembly GCF_057382275.1 of Copadichromis virginalis. Classification (NCBI taxonomy): domain Eukaryota; kingdom Metazoa; phylum Chordata; class Actinopteri; order Cichliformes; family Cichlidae; genus Copadichromis; species Copadichromis virginalis. Next base: position 648,669 of record NC_140639.1, read on the forward strand.
GTTCACTTCTAAGGCAGGAGAGGAGCTTTGTGAGCTGTTTGCCCATTGCTATGAGGAGGTTACTGTTTTCCCTCGCTGCCTTTCTTTTTAACTCTCTCCTATGCAAAGCACTTTGGCATTTTGTTTACAAGTGCTTTAAGCAGTAATCTAGAATATTATGTGATAGAAAACTTCAACTAATTGTGCCACTTGGGCTTGACTCTCAGATGTTGCTGTCAGGGGAATTGTGTACCAGAGCCTTGAAGGAGGGGAGGCTGAGGTGAGGGTAGGAAGAGGTGCAGAGGATGGAAAACACTACATAAAGGCAAAGAGAACTAATGTCAGCTGTTAGCTAAAAGCTGGCGGCTATGCGATGGATGGTTGGCTAGAAAAATGATAACAGTCAAGGTTGTATGCTTTATAGAGTTCACGTGGTTGTGAGCTGTGGTCAGGGATTATATAACTATGCAGCAAGTCTTTTTTAAAATGCAAAATTGATTCTTACAAATCATTAGAAAGCTTCTCCGTGATGCATCAGGTTGTTTACTCGTTACTTTTGTTTCCAAGCAGTTTCTTGTGGGTGGTGATGATCTATTCATCCCAAAGGCTTGTTGGGGTTTTATGAGTCATCGTGATGGCTTTATATGATTTGACTTTAGGCAGCAGAGTCAAAAGTGAAATATTTAAAAAAAAGAATAATTTCTTCCCTTATATATTTGAGTGAAGAATAAAGCTGCCATTATTTCATACTAAAAGCTTGCTACCAGACTGCCTTTGGACAAAAATCATCAATTCAACAGCCCATCGCTCTGTACTTTTCTTGTGATTTGTCCAAGACTGGTTTTATTAATGCTGAAGATCGGTCCTAACAGCTGGCTCTATAATGTGTCTTGTTATAATGACTGGAACTGGATCAGTGGTTAGCACGGCTTCCTCACAGCAACAGGATCCTGGATATTTTTTATTTCTCTGGTTACTCCGTTTTGTCCTGGCATTGAGAGTCATGGTGGGTTAGCTCCGAAACCAAGGTTAACCCTGCCTATTTTGGCCAAGGACACTAATTCAATTTGAATTTTGCTTGTAAATAAAGGTTTGAAATATTCTATCCAGTACAACATTTTGCCTGACTGATTTGTTTTTAGGAGACAGTGTGAAAAAAGTACAACGTAATATTAAAAAAGGAATGTATCCATTTTTTAGGATACTTAAAAAGGTACTTTTTGCACATTGAATCTTACCTTTTTTACTAAAAGTCAATAAAAAATGAACAAAATAACAAAAATAAAACAAAAACTGATAATTAACAGCAGATCTGTTGCACATACAGTAGCACACAGTTCTGAAGATCATCACTGTAGTTTAGTTTTATATGGATGAAGAAATGAGGATATCAGAGCTGTGAATTAAATTAGAGGAAGAGGTGAATGTGACGTCTTGTTTCATGCGGATTCTTTTTCATGTATCATCATAAAGAGTCTGGCTGGTTGAAGCCTGTGTGTGTGTGGCCCATTCAGACATCATGCATCATCTTGGGCTTTCCAAACAAACCTGACCTGACTTGACGTGCGGCTAAAGGGACCACCGGCTGTGGCTTAGCCTCCATCACTTGCTAAGTGACATCAGGCAGGGACACTTCTCAAACTGCTGCCTCAGCCACTGGAGAGCACTTCAATCATGAGTTGAGTCCAGCCGAGTGGAAACAACATCCAGCATTCGCTTCGACGCTGTCATTTAAGATTATTTTACTGGTGATTTTGATTTTGACTAACTGACAATCCAGATATTAAAAAATAAAAATCTGCAGAAAAATTGACTTTTTCATATACACCCTTTAATCATTTTAGCACATAAAATGTTTAAACAACAGTGTGCGAACACTGGGGGGGGGGGGGTTTGGTGAAGGGTGTGCAAAAAGCAAGCAAAGTGGTTGTTACTGTTACATGTCTGTGGTACTCAAATATGATTTAACTGTTATAATTTGACATATTTTTCTACCTTTTTAAAAAGAGAGGATACAGGAAACTCACTTTCTATACATTATGCAGTGCATGCATGTGTGACCTGCTTAGTATGTATGATGGGCCTCTAAGTTTGTGTCTTTAATTAGTTGTTGTGGCTTTGATCATTTTAATAATTATGTGAAGACAATAGTGAGAAGAGCCTTCATTGGCTTCCAGTGCGTTTTAGAATTAAATTCAAAATGTTACTTTTGACTTGGCCAGACACCGGACTATTTGTCTGACCTATTGCAGCTTTATACGCCCTAGAGCCCTTCGATCAAGCAAACATCTGCTCCTTACATAAGCCTAGGATGGTTCATAGAGGAGATCGGGCATTTGCGGTTGTGGCACTGAAAATGTGGAATGATCTACCTCTCCACATTAGAAAGGCCCCAACTGTTACTCTTTTTAAATCGCATCTGAAAACATATTTTTTTACTCTGGCTTTCGAAACTGTAGGAGAGTTACCAATTCTTTTATCCTAATTTTCTTTTAATTTTCTTACCTGTCGTTGTCGTCAATGTCATTACTTTGTACAGCACTTTGGTCAGCTCCCTATTGTTATTAAACGTGCTTTATAAATAAATAAATGAAATGAGAGGTTTTATATTGTTTTGTTATTGTTTGTTATTTTTGATTCATTTTGAAAGTTGAAGCCTGTGGCCTCATGGAAACATGCTGTCATCATTGCACTGTGAGAAGTAAACCCAAAATGGTAATGACATTTGTGTTCATGTTCTTTTCACTCAATGCTGGGCCTGAAGACAAGATTATTGACATTTGAAGGCTGTAAAATGTAAACCCCCCCAGTCTGAATGTTTTTAGACCATGAATGGTCATCATCAGCTGTTATCAGCCTCGTGCATGTTGCCAGTCGGCGGCCTCCTCCACCTACCAGCACACTCAATAGGCCGTTATCACCTCATTCGCCGGTGGTCGATCAGACTCGCTGAGCATAACTGATGGAGCGTTGCCTGTTTGAAGCAGCAATAAAACTCAATGTAAAGTAGCAGGAGAAATATGAGCTGCTAACATCCAAACTGAGAATAAGTTATTGATCTATTATTTCCATTAATTTGATTTCAGCCTCACTGCAGCATCTTAAATGAGCAGAAATGTCAGATACAGGAAACGTGTGCTAACAATCACTGATTCCTTCCTGACCCTTTACACTTTGGTTTAAGATAAATCTTTAAATCGTACTCTGTTGGTGTCGACTCAGCAAACAATTTGGGGCTATAATTACATCCCCCCCACACTTAAGTGGGAAAATTATATCTGTTGTATGAGAGCTTATCAAACCAGACACTGCATTAGAAAATAAAACAGGAGTAAAGCATGCTACAGCTTATCAAAACATAGACACACACGCAGCAGCAGCACCCACAGAAGCAATCAAGCACAGGGCAACAAAACTCATACTGGCACTTGGTGCATAGACTCCAGCTTTACCACTTAAAAAGCAACAGAGAAGTGAAAAGCTCAGCAATGGCTGCAGTAATTTGCTGCAGTCTTTGGTTCAAAGAACACCACCAACAGCTCAATGCCATGCTGTGTGACATAGCATTTTTTTGGAAATGCATTCACACACTGTTTGTGCTGAGGATTAGCTGCTTATGAGGTGTAAAAAGTTCACGAGGAAGTTTGACTGACCCGATTATGAATGGGACACGAAATTTGTGGTTAATCCCCATACAGTGTTAAATATAGAAGTGGAGGAGCACTATGAGTGTTGCAGAGGCTAATTGGAAAAGATAAAGAGTCGCATGAATAATTGCAGTGAATTTGAGGTTACTTGTGTAGATGGTAACATCATTAGGCTCTGTTTGTACAAACGTAGTGATGCATTAGGTGGGTTTTATACCCCATAGAGCAGCTGGAAATGAAATAATTTTCGCTTCTTTGTTAGATACAACAGTCATAAGGCTCAAGTTAGGAGTTAGTAGACAGGAGAGGTCAGTTATAGGACACTCAAAGCTTTGCTCGTGTTTCAGTGTGACCAACACAGGAGGACTTTCTGCTTTAATCCAGGGGGTGGGTTTGGGATTGGGGGTGGGTGGGGTGTTTCTGAAATGCATCTGCCCACCTTTGTAGTCACTGTGAGGAGGGGCTTCCCTTCTGATGACGCCTTACTTGGTATCTCCTTCAGGACCATGGCAACAGTCTTATCTGCAGCCCTAGAGTCTTTCCCCTACAACAGTGAGATCAACAACGACTTGTGTCAGGACAGTTGGACAACTCAGTGCGACCCCATCCAGGGCATCTTACAGAGCATACTTTACCTTATGATGATGGACAAATACTACAGGCTGTCTGATAATCAACACATCAACTAAAGACATTTCCACAAGACCATGGCAATGAAACGAAGGTCACTGCACGATGTAGAGGGTTGACTGTGGACAGAGATGAGTATGGTTGTCCACAGCAGCACTTCTGCACACTGTGATGATTATAAAGAGCTCATTATACAGAGTGTAAGGCTTTGACTCCACTATGGGTACAACTGCAAGTGCTAATATAAAAAGTTTGGTCTAAAAAATTAAACTGTGTGATGCAATGATTTGTTTCTACACTATTTTCAATATTTCCTCTTCTCCTGCATATATTTAACTTGTTAAGGTGAAAACTACGAAAACTGAAGCCAGCGTGTTAAAATCTGGATACCCACGATAGTAAAATTATTATATAGTAAAAAAGACCAATTGAGAGGATGAAAAAAAGGAAAACAATCAACAATCAAGGAAATCATCATTCATCATTTGGATGAGCACGGGGTGGCTGTAGCTCAGGAAGGTTGGTGGTTCAGTCCCTGGCTCCTACTAGTCTGCGTGCCAAATATCCTCGGACATTAACACCAAGTTGCTCTCTGATGCATCCATCGGTGTGTGAATGGTAATTAGAAAGCACTTGTTTGTGTGAATGTTGTACAGAGCGCTTTGGGAGAGCAGAAAAGCGCTATACAAGAATCAGTCCATTTACCACTAACTAGAGTTGGGTGTCCTGAGACCACTTTTACGTGGTCTTGGTCTTGTCTTGGTCTCGCTGTCTCGGTCTTGCTTTCTTAGATCGACATAGTTCTCGGGCTAAGCTAAAGCTAACACCACACCGGCTGCCTTTACCCAGTATTTTTCTCGCCAATGTCCGTTCTCTGGCAAACAAAATGGATGAGATACGGCTCTCCATCACTAACAACAGACGGATTATGGACTCAAATGTCATGTTTTTCACCGAAACATGGCTGAACAACAGCTGCCCGGACAATGCTATCGAGTTAGCAGGACGCCACACACACCGAGCCGACAGGCTAGCAGATGACTCCGGCAAGACCAGAGGTGGAGGTTTGTGCATTTATATTAACAATGCTTGGTGCATGAACTCCACTACTACTGAGAGTCACTGCTCACCTAATGCGGAGTTTTTAATGGTCAAATGCAGACCTTATTATCTCCCCAGAGAATTCACTTCGATCATACTCACTGCCGTGTATATACCCCCCGACGCTAATGCTAGGTTGGCCATGAAAGAACTTTCTGCAGCCATTAACAAACACCAGAATAAACACCCCGAGGCTGCTTTTATTGCTGCTGGCGACTTCAACCACACCAACTTAAAGACAGTCCTCCCCAGATTCCACCAACATGTCTCCTGCCACACCAGAGGAGACAAGACTTTAGACCATGTGTATTCCAACCTGGCTGGAGCCTACAAAGCCACACCCCTCCCCCACATTGGACAATCGGACCATCTCTCCCTGTTCCTCACACCACGGTATTCACCACTCATCCAACGTGTGAAACCTGCTGTGAGGACAATTAAAGTGTGGCCAGAGGGGACAGACGCAGTGCTCCAGGACAGATTTAAAAACACAGACTGGAATATGTTCACCCACACAGACCTGGACCAGTACGCCTCATCTGTACTGGATTACATCTTCAAAACCACAGACAGTGTCACCACCCAGAAATGGATCACCATGTACCCCAACCAGAAGCCTTGGATGAACCGGGATGTTCGTCTCCTCCTGAAGGCCCGCAACACTGCCTTTAGGTCAGGAGATGCACACGCCTACAGTACAGCCAGGGCTAATCTAAAGAAGGGCATCAAAAAAGCCAAACACCATTACAAAAAGAAGGTAGAAGAACACTTCTCCAACTCCAACCCCCGACGCATGTGGCAAGGACTCCAGACCATCACAGACTACAGGACCACCAAACCCTCCCCCGCATCCTCTGATGTCTCCTTCCTCAACGAGCTCAACAACTTTTATGCTCGTTTTGAGCGAGGGAACCCCACAACCACAACCAAAGCAGACATGACGCCAGACCACCAACCTATGACTCTCTCCCCCACCGATGTCGGAGCGGTGCTGAGCAGGATCAATGTCCACAAGGCTGCAGGCCCTGATGGCATCCCCGGGCGTGTTCTCAGAGCGTGTTCTGGGGAGCTTGCAGGAGTGCTCACAGACATATAAAACCTGTCCTTGGCCCACGCTGTGGTACCGGCCTGCTTCAAATCCACCTCCATCGTCCCGATACCCAAAAACTCCAACCCATCTTGCCTCAATGATTACCGCCCAGTAGCACTCACCCCCATCATCACTAAGTGCTTAGAGCGACTGGTCCTAGCACACTTCAAATCCTGTCTCCCCCCCACCCTGGACCCCCACCAATTCGCATACCGCCGGAACAGGAGCACAGAGGATGCAGTCTCCATCGCAATGCACTCTGTCCTCTCACACCTGGACAACAACAACACCTACGCCAGAATGCTGTTTATAGACTTCAGTTCAGCATTCAATACAATCCACCCCTCACAACTCATCAGGAAACTGACAGACCTGGGTATCAGTTCCCTCATCTGCAAATGGTTACTGGACTTCCTGACCAACCGCCCCCAACATGTCCGGCTGGATAACCACTGCTCATCTACCATCACAATGAACACCGGTGTACCACAAGGCTGTGTGATGAGCCCTTTCCTCTACTCCCTCTTCACCCACGACTGCAGACCTGCTGATGGTTCCAACACCATCATTAAGTTTGCAGATGACACCACGGTGATTGGCCTCATCAGTGACAACGATGAGGCCGCCTACAGGGAGGAGGTGGATCGTCTGGCTGAGTGGTGCGACAGAAACAACCTGCTGCTTAACACCGAGAAGACCAAGGAGCTCATCGTGGACTACAGGAGGAATGCTGACCCACATCCACCCATCCACATTAAGGGGACGGCTGTGGAGCGTGTGAGCAGCTTCAAGTTCCTGGGAGTCCACATCTCCGAGGATCTCACCTGGACGACCAACTGCTCCAAGCTGGTCAAGAAGGCTCACCAGCGCCTCTTCTTCTTGAGGACTCTGAGGAAGAACCACCTGTCCTCAGACATCCTGGTGAACTTCTATCGCTGCACCATCGAGAGCATCCTGATCAACTGTATAACAGTCTGGTACGGGAACTGCTCTGCCTCGGACCGGAAGGCGTTGCAGAGGGTCGTGAAAACTGCCCAGCGCATCGCCGGAGCACCACTTCCTGCCATAAAAGACATCTACAGGAAGCGGTGTCTGAAAAGGGCTGGGAAAATCATCAAAGACCCCAGTCACCCATCACATGGACTCTTCACCCTCCTGCCCTCTGGGAGGCGCTACAGGAGCCTCCGGACTAAGACCACCAGGTACCGGAACAGCTTCTTCCCCACAGCTGTCAGACTCCTGAACTCTGCCTCCTGACATCTGACCCACATTAACTCATGGACTGAACATACACACACCCACAATGGACAACTGTACCCTCAAACACAATAATAACATGGACTGAACCACCACTCACAACCACTAGCACTTTATATAGCCTCTGTAGAAACTATCTACACCCTCACTTATCTTAACTGCACTACTGTATAGCTCTGTGTAAATAATCATTCTGTACATTCGATAATTTTTAATCCTACAACTGTTTACAACTTGCATAGTTCCCATTTCTGTATAGCTGTATATCCCAGATTCTGTAAAGTTATTTATTTCATATTCTGTATAGTTTTTCATATTTATATCCTGTTCATATCCTGTACATAGCTTGTACTCACTACAGCCTGTACATACTTATAGTTATAGAATATTCACAACATACTTCATACCGTGTACATTATAACATACCATAATAGACCCATTTCTGTAATATACTCACATATCTATATTATTGCTAATATATATTGTAATATATCTAATATCACTAAAGCACTTCTGGATGGATGCAAACTGCATTTCGTTGCCCTGTACCTGTGCATGTACAATGACAATAAAGTTGAATTCTATTCTATTCTATTCTATTCTCGGGAGATTTGGAGTCAACCGCCGGCAGAGCTGGGGGGGGGGGGGGGGGGGCTTACTGAGCTTAAGCATCAGAAGCATTGGGTCTTTTGGAGTGTAATTTGTTTCATCGTTAGATGTCTGACTGACAACTGTTGAGTGAATCAACAAACGGCAAAATGAAAAGCCGAACAACAACAATGCTGTTTCTTTAGAGAGTCTCAGCTTACATGTGTGTTTATTTCATATTTTCAGTTGTTTCCCTCCACGGCTAAATAAATCAGTAATGTACTGATGAACACAACAATGGACATGAGGAGCTTCTTTCAAAGAAAAAACTGGTAGATGTTATTTTATATATTATGCGTTGTATGTTGTTCAGTATATTTCTATGCAAAACAAGAGGAATTTCAATACACAGCAGTATATTCACAGTTTAAACCAGATAGTTACACTTTATGGAGAAAACATAAAAACATTATTTTACTGTTAAACATCAATTTACAGTAAACTTGTTTTGTTTTGGATAAATAAATATTGAAATATCTTTTGAATTAGTTAAATGTCAGAATAAAGAGAGAGAGAGCTTCTATTTTTATCACTTTCATCAAATGTAGGAGTACATATACACTAAGTTTATTGTTAATTAATAAGAAACTCCAGACGATTCTATTCTGAGCTGAAGAAGCTTCTGATTGGTTCGTAGAGTCCATGTGAGTAAACTGGTGGCACAGCTGTGGATGCATATAAGGCAAAACACAGAGTCTGTTTCTGTGACATGGGAACATCAAGAGATGTCAACAAAACACCAGGAACAGAAAATTTGTAAATATCTGGTTTCCACTGTATATTTGATGATGTTGGTGTTTGGTTTGATTGTCAGCACAGAGAGAGAGAGAGAGAGAGAGAGGAACAGAGAGAGAGAGAGAGAGAGAGGAACACAGAGAGAGAGAGAGAGGAACAGAGAGAGAGAGAGAGGAACACACAGAGAGAGAGAGAGGAACAGAGAGAGAGAGAGAGGAACACAGAGAGAGAGAGAGAGGAACACAGAGAGAGAGAGAGAGAGAGAGAGGAACAGAGAGAGAGAGAGGAACAGAGAGAGAGAGGAACAGAGAGAGAGAGAGAGAGGAACAGAGAGAGAGAGAGAGAGAGACAAAGGAACAGAGAGAGAGAGAGGAACAGAGAGAGAGAGAGAAAGGAACAGAGAGAGAGAGAGGAACAGAGAGAGAGAAAGGAACAGAGAGAGAGAGAGAGGAACAGAGAGAGAGAAAGGAACAGAGAGAGAGAGAGAGAGACACAAAGGAACAGAGAGAGAGAGACAAAGGAACAGAGAGAGAGAGAGGAACAGACAGAGAGAAAGGAACAGAGAGAGAGAGAGAGAGAGAGAGACAAAGGAACAGAGAGAGAGAGAGAAAGGAACAGAGAGAGAGAGACAAAGGAACAGAGAGAGAGAGAGAAAGGAACAGAGAGAGAGAGAGAGAGAGAGAGATAAAGGAACAGAGAGAGAGAGACTAAGGAACAGAGAGAGAGAGAGGAACAGAGAGAGAGAGAGAAAGGAACAGAGAGAGAGAGAGGAACAGAGAGAGAGAAAGGAACAGAGAGAGAGAGAGAGGAACAGAGAGAGAGAAAGGAACAGAGAGAGAGAGAGAGAGAGACAAAGGAACAGAGAGAGAGAGACAAAGGAACAGAGAGAGAGAAAGGAACAGAGAGAGAGAGAGAGAGAGAGAGACAAAGGAACAGAGAGAGAGAGAGAAAGGAACAGAGAGAGAGAGACAAAGGAACAGAGAGAGAGAGAGAGAGAGAGACAAAGGAACAGAGAGAGAGAGAGGAACAGAGAGAGAGAAAGGAACAGAGAGAGAGAGAGGACCAGAGAGAGAGAAAGGAACAGAGAGAGAGAGACAAAGGAACAGAGAGAGAGAGAGAGAGGAACAGAGAGAGACAAAGGAACAGAGAGAGAGAGAGGAACAGAGAGAGAGAAAGGAACAGAGAGAGAGAGACAAAGGAACAGAGAGAGAGAGAGAAAGGAACAGAGAGAGAGAGACAAAGGAACAGAGAGAGAGAGAGAGAGGAACAGAGAGAGAGAGAGAGGAACAGAGAGAGAGAGAGAGAGGAACAGAGAGAGAGAGAGAGAGAGAGAGAGGAACAGAGAGAGAGAAAGGAACAGAGAGAGAGAGAGAGAGGAACAGAGAGAGAGAAAGGAACAGAGAGAGAGAGAGAGAGGAACAGAGAGAGAGAAAGGAACAGAGAGAGAGAGACAAAGGAACAGAGAGAGAGAGAGGAACAGAGAGAGAGAAAGGAACAGAGAGAGAGAGAGAGAGAGAGGAACAGAGAGAGAGAAAGGAACAGAGAGAGAGAGAGAGAGGAACAGAGAGAGAGAAAGGAACAGAGAGAGAGAGAGAGAGGAACAGAGAGAGAGAAAGGAACAGAGAGAGAGAGGAACAGAGAGAGAGAGAGAGAGAGGAACAGAGAGAGAGAAAGGAACAGAGAGAGAGAGGAACAGAGAGAGAGAGACAAAGGAACAGAGAGAGAGAGAGGAACAGAGAGAGAGAAAGGAACAGAGAGAGAGAGACAAAGGAACAGAGAGAGAGAGAGAGGAACAGAGAGAGAGAGAAAGGAACAGAGAGAGAGAGAGAGAGAGACAAAGGAACAGAGAGAGAGAGACAAAGGAACAGAGAGAGAGAGACAAAGGAACAGAGAGAGAGAGAGACAAAGGAACAGAGAGAGAGAGGGGAACAGAGAGAGAGAAAGGAACAGAGAGAGAGAGACAAAGGAACAGAGAGAGAGAGAGGAACAGAGAGAGAGAAAGGAACAGAGAGAGAGAGAGAAAGGAACAGAGAGAGAGAGAGAGAGGAACAGAGAGAGAGAAAGGAACAGAGAGAGAGAGAGAAAGGAACAGAGAGAGAGAGACAAAGGAACAGAGAGAGAGAGAGAGAGAGAGACAAAGGAACAGAGAGAGAGAGAGGAACAGAGAGAGAGAGACAAAGGAACAGAGAGAGAGAGAGAGGAACAGAGAGAGAGAAAGGAACAGAGAGAGAGAGACAAAGGAACAGAGAGAGAGAGAGAGAGGAACAGAGAGAGACAAAGGAACAGAGAGAGAGAGAGAGAGGAACAGAGAGAGACAAAGGAACAGAGAGAGAGAGAGGAACAGAGAGAGAGAGACAAAGGAACAGAGAGAGAGAGAGAAAGGAACAGAGAGAGAGAGACAAAGGAACAGAGAGAGAGAGAGAGAGGAACAGAGAGAGAGAGAGAGGAACAGAGAGAGAGAGAGAGAGAGAGAGAGAGGAACAGAGAGAGAGAGAGAGGAACAGAGAGAGAGAGAGAGGAACAGAGAGAGAGAGAGAGAGAGAGAGAGAGAGAGAGAGGAACAGAGAGAGAGAGAGAGGAACAGAGAGAGAGAGAGAGAGAGAGAGAGGAACACAGAGAGAGAGAGAGGAACAGAGAGAGAGAGAGAGAGAGAGAGGAACAGAGAGAGAGAGAGAGGAACAGAGAGAGAGAGAGAGGAACAGAGAGAGAGAGAGAGAGAGAGAGAGGAACAGAGAGAGAGAGAGAAAGGAACAGAGAGAGAGAGACAAAGGAACAGAGAGAGAGAGAGAAAGGAACAGAGAGAGAGAGAGAAAGGAACAGAGAGAGAGAGACAAAGGAACAGAGAGAGAGAGAGAGAGGAACAGAGAGAGAGAGACAAAGGAACAGAGAGAGAGAGAGAGAGGAACAGAGAGAGAGAGAGAGAGAGAGAGAGAGAGGAACAGAGAGAGAGAGAGAGGAACAGAGAGAGAGAGAGAGAGAGAGAGGAACAGAGAGAGAGAGAGAGGAACAGAGAGAGAGAGAGAGAGAGAGAGAGAGAGGAACAGAGAGAGAGCGAGAGGAACAGAGAGAGAGAGAGAGGAACAGAGAGAGAGAGAGAGAGAGAGAGAGGAACAGAGAGAGAGAGAGAGGAACAGAGAGAGAGAGAGAGGAACAGAGAGAGAGAGAGAGAGAGAGAGAGAGGAACAGAGAGAGAGAGAGAGAGAGAGAGAGGAACAGAGAGAGAGAGAGAGAGGAACAGAGAGAGAGAGAGAGAGAGAGAGAGGAACAGAGAGAGAGAGAGAGAGAGAGGAACAGAGAGAGAGAGAGAGAGGGAGAGAGGAACAGAGAGAGAGAGAGAGAGGAACAGAGAGAGAGAAAGGAACAGAGAGAGAGAGAGAGAGGAACACAGAGAGAGAAAGGAACAAAGAGAGAGAGACAAAGGAACAGAGAGAGAGAGAGAGAGGAACAGAGAGAGAGAAAGGAACAGAGAGAGAGAGACAAAGGAACAGAGAGAGAGAGAGAGAGGAACAGAGAGAGAGAAAGGAACAGAGAGAGAGAGGAACAGAGAGAGAGACAAAGGAACAGAGAGAGAGAGAGAGAGGAACAGAGAGAGAGAAAGGAACAGAGAGAGAGAGACAAAGGAACAGAGAGAGAGAGAGAGAGGAACAGAGAGAGAGAAAGGAACAGAGAGAGAGAGGAACAGAGAGAGAGACAAAGGAACAGAGAGAGAGAGAGAGAGAGGAACAGAGAGAGAGAGAGAGAGAGAGGAACAGAGAGAGAGAGACAAAGGAACAGAGAGAGAGAGAGAGAGGAGCAGAATGAGAGAGGGAGGGAACAAGAGCAGGTGAGACACACCTGTTAGTCACATGGTTGTTTGCCAAAACTCATCAGAACATGTATCCAGTGCCTAGTGTAACTTTTTAGATTCCGTTTGTTATTTTTCAAATTCTATATTTATTAAGTTTTGCAGCTTGTTTGCACAACAAGGATAAATAATTATATAAACGTTTCTGAATCTAAATAGTGGACTTTGGTAGAATTAAAAAAAAGTGTAGTGCAGGTCTATGATGATTTTAGTGCTACTATCATCTAGTTCTGATTCTGGTTCTGTTTTGGTTAAGTCCTCAGTAGTCCTGATTTTGAACTGTTGTATCCTGTTTTAATTCCGGATCAGTTCTGGGTCTGGTTGAATTGGGGTTTAGTCCCTGTGTCTTGATGCAGCCCCGACTTTGTTCTGCCTTACTGCTTAATTAAAAAACTAGTTTAAGGTGTGCAGATGTGATATATATATTTTTCCTATATGAGTGATTCTTTTTTGAACAAAACTCAAAACACAGCGTCCATATTGTGGCCAATCACATGCGAGGATATGGGATAATATCATTATGTGAGAGACACGACAGTCAAGTGGAGCTTGCGCCTGTCCTCTCAGTAAGTGAGTGAGACAGTAGACAGTGATGAGGAGGGCTGTGTGAGTGCATCGCAAAAACACATAAAATGCTTACACCCATAAACGAAGCAGCTTCTGGCTGCAGTTTAAAGACTTTTTTGTCTCAGTCTTGGTCTTGGTCTTGTCTTGGTCTTGATACCCTCTGGTCTTGGTGTTATTATAAATAACCGATGATGACAAAACTAAATAACATAATCAAAAGGTCCACAGTTTGATTGCTGATAAGTTAATATGCCTGTGGAGTATTACTTCTCAGCTTCCTACAGAGTTTATTTTAATGCTTCACGTAGCTGTAGCGGTCAAAGTGTGCACTTGTATCCAGGATCTTTAGCTACACTCAAAGTTACCCTCCGAGCTTAAACTGTCCTAATACCACCTACAACCTCTCGCAGGAACACAACTGTTCGAAGCTCGTCCGATAATTGCTAAGGCTATATTACATAACAGTAAAAACAGATTATATAAGAGGTCAAATTGATTTTCCCAGCCTACTGTCGTCCTCTGCACCTTGACTCTATGGCAGCAGCTGTCCTGCAGAAACCAACAGCGACTCGCCCTCATGTCATGTTTTGCCCACTGCCAGAAGACAGATAGTACTGTATGCTATTAATCCCTTTAAGACACACAGATGTCACTGAATCACCACTTCACAGGAGACTACACATTTCATCTCAGGAAATGGCTTTTCTTCCTGCAATTAAATCTGCTGACCAGCAAACGTTCATCACGTTTGAGTTTCTGCATTTTGTCAGGCTGCCTGTTCAGACAGAGGAGAGCACACTAGAAGCCTTTTAGCTAGATCTTATTAGGGCTTTTTCACAATTCCACTTTCCAGTAAAATGAATTAGGCTTTTCTCCCGCTAATTTCCTCAACTGATCATGTTGCAAAATGCATGCGCCTGAGGGAGACGTTCCTTGAAAGCCTAATGCTCTTAATAGAGTCCCAAAAGCCACCTGCTCCCTCTCTCCAGACTTTCTCACTATAACATGTCTTGATAAGACGTTGCCAGCATTTACATGGCCAGAGACGAATCATAAAGGCTTCGATGAAGCCTAAAAAATGTGTTGTTAGTTGTTTAGACCGAATGGCAGGAGATGCAGTTTTGAAATAGCTGAATCTTCTCTCTGTGCAGTGTTTACGTGAGCCAGCAGTAGACGGTCCACCAGGTTTGTGTTCACTTTGTACTGGCTTGCAGACCTTCTGTGCTGTTCAATTTAATTTCTCAACAAGGTGGCAGATTTTCTGTTTTTCTGAATTATTACATGTACGTTACTGTTTTTAGTAATCCATGACTTCAGACAGGGTTCTGATCGCTCCCAAATTAGGAAGCAGTTTCTTCAGCCAATGGCAAAACAAGGAGTCTGTCATAGAAGTTTATTATAGATGACTTGGTTCCCACGGAGCCCTAATCTCAGTGTCATGGAGTCAGTGTGGGATTATATCAGGAGACACCGAGACTGTCTTTAAATATGAAGAATTAAAAATATTTAAACATATCTGAGCTTAATCAGATGTTTATTAAACAACAATATTTCATATGGGGCTATTAAGGATTTATCTTTCGGTCTAAGACTTTGAAATTTCAGTAAATGGCACAACTATTACATGCTTTAATCAGCCCTCTGAAGTGATCACTGCTGTTCAAACCTGTCTCTAACTCCAAGCAATTAGAATATGTCGTTTTTAATTAACTCCGCCATGGCCGGTTCCAAGCCCGGATGAGAAAGGAGGAGAGTTGGGCGTCGGGCTAGCAACCCGTACCTGTAAAAAACCCTACCGCTACAGAAATGACAAACGAAAGCAGAAGTTTTGGACAATGTGGCTGGAATTCTACTTCAAACAGGATGAGGGTGCTGGAAGAAACCAAAAATGGCATCCAGCGCCCGATGGAAGCATTATTCTCTGCCAAAACCATCACAAGAATTGGGACATGGAACGTTCGCACGTTATATCAGAGCGGACGGCTGGCTCAACTTTTGAAGGAGTTTGACGATTATCAGCTAGACATCCTTGGAATCAGTGAAATGAGGTGGATAGAGAGTGGCCGAATTATCAGCGATGGCAAGACGATCTTGTACTTGTGTCATGAAGATCGACATTAACATGGAGTGGGGTTCGTATTGAGCAAAGAAGCCGTGAGCGCACTCGTTGTTTGGAAACCTGTTAACGACAGCATCATCACAGCTCGTTTTGGATTTGGACACGCCAAGAAGACCATTGTGCAAGTCTATGCACCAACGGACAATACGGAAGACGCTTTCAAGGACAATTTCTATGATCAGCTGCAAGACATCTTTAATGACATCCCGAATTACGACCTTAAGATCCTCATCGGAGACTTTAATGCCCAGCTGGGCGGCGACCGATTGGGATTGAAGACAGTGGTTGGATCGCATGCATCTTCAACGCATCTCAGCGATAACGGCGAACGATTAGTATCCTTCTGCGAGCACAATGGGCTGTGCGTTGGAAATACATACTTCCAGCACCGAGAGATCCACAAGAAGACATGGCGGTCACCGGATGGGCGTACATTCAATGAAATTGATTTTATCTGCATCAGCCAAAAATGGAGGTCGGCTTTGCAAGACATAAGGGCATGTCAAAAAGCAGATGTTGGATCTGACCACCACCTAGTCAGAGCGGAAGTCAAATTCAAACTTCGGAAACAAAGACAGCCCGCACCAAATGCACCGTTCGCAATCGAGAAGCTCAAGGACCCGACCGTTGTCAATGGCTTCACTTTAGAGCTGCAAAATCATTTCACCCTCCTTGGAGAAATGGAAGACGTCGAAGGCCTCTGGACTGGCCTCAGGGACGCCACTGTGGAGTCCGCCCAAAACACCATCAGAAGACGCAGAGGAAAGAGAAGCGAACAGTGAATCCAAGGAAGAACATGGGAACTGATCGATGAGAGAAAAATTGCGAAGCTCAAAAGAGAGCAGGCCAAAACCGAACAAGCCAGAGAGGAAGGAACCCGATGCTACGCAGAATTAGATCAGCTAGTGAAGAAAAGCTGTCGGAAAGACAAGAAAGAATGGCTAGAATGAAAAGGTGCCGAAACTCAGGAAGCAGCGGATCGGAATGATTCCAAGACCCTATACCGCATCGTAAACAAGCTTACTGGATCGAGGACCAATGCAAACGTCACAGTCGAGGACAAAAATGGGAAGCTCTCGATCGCCCAAGAAGAGCAAAACAAACGATGGGCCGAACACTTCCAAGAGACCCTTAACCAGCCAGAGTCCACCAAGACATACAATTTCAAGGCGGAGGATTCCCAAGATGAACTTGGGGTCAATACTGGCAGAATCACCATCGAGGAAGTGAAGATCGCAATCACGAGCCTTAAGAACAACATAGTGGCTGGCCTAGGCGAAATACCAGCAGAGCTCCTGAAACACGGCGGCCAAGCCATGGTGGAAGAACTGACGACCCTGTTCAACAAGTGCTGGCAAAGTGGCACAGTGTCGGAGGACTGGCGGAAGGGCGCCATAGTCAAGCTACCAAAGAAGGGCCACACCTCCGAGTGCACCAACTGAAGAGGCATCACCCTCCTCTCTGTGCCTGGCAAGGCATTCTGTACCGTCCTCCTTCGACGACTGAGGAGTGCCCTCAACCAACGTCTACTAGAAGAGCAAGCTGGGTTCCGGATAGGCGGATCATGCACAGAACAGATTTTCATCTTAAGAAACATCATCGAACAGTGCGTCAAGTACTGACAACAACTCGCCATCAATTTCGTCAACTTCAAGTAGGCCTTCGATAGCATCCACCACGATTCTCTTTGGCAGATGCGGCACTTGTATGGTGTCCCTACCATCTTCATCAACATCTTCAAGGACCTGTACTTGCGATCATGCTGTTACGTTAAGACCGGAAATGGCCACACCGACTTCGTCGAAATCACCACCGGCATCAGGCAGGGCTGCATCCTGTCACCTCTACTTTTTCTCGTTGCCCTCGACTACGTCATGCGGCAAGCCGGATGTCAAATGCCGCATTGGAAAGGCAGCTGCGGTATTTCGGAGGATGAACAAGATCTGGTCCTCCCCGACCATCTCCCTCAAGATCAAAAACCGCTTGCTTAATTTAATCGTGATCCCAGCCGCCATTTATGCCAGCGAGACTTGGAAGGTGTCGGCCTGCATCAACACCAAACTCGACGTCTTTCAGCAGCGATGTCTTCGCCGGATTCTGAGGATCCTCTACACCGACCACATCACCAACAAGGAGATCCTGCGAAGGAGTGGCACAGTCAAACTTCACAACATCGTTGCACGCAAAAGGCTCCGACTGGCCGGCCATATCCTCCACATGGATGACGCACAGATTCCAAAAACAGTGATGCGCTTGCAACCCCTGGGCGTTAAAAGACCATGAGGACGTCCCCGCAACACCTGGTGAAGGTCATTCCATCAAGACCTAAAGACATTGAATATAACGTTGGATGAAGCTGAAGCCCGGGCACAAGATCGAGCCTGGTGGCGTTCGTTTGCCGCCCAATATGCCACATAAAGCATGGGAGGATCTAAGTCTAAGTAAGTAAGTTTTTAATTGTTCATCTAAGTCGTGGCAATAAATGAAAAAAAAAAAACAACTAACTGAAACACACAAAAACATTATTTACAAAAAAGGCAGTTTGTTTCTCCTTCTAAGGTTACATTTCAGAGGTTAGAACTATATCATTTATAACATTTTTGAACATCTGTAACATTCTTACTGACAGGAGTCCGTTGAGTTTGTACTGATACAGTGGGGGAAATAATTATTTCATTAGTTTGCTCATGTAGTAGTGCAAAAACATTACATAAAAGTTATACTTAAATAGATTTTGGTTGATATTTTTCACTACCACAACAATTACAGACTGTTCAATTCTTGGAAGTAAGCAAAATTACAAATTTAGCCGAGGAATAAATAATAATTACCCCCAGTCAAATGAGCTTGGAAAGAAAAGCGTCTGGACTTCTCTAAGTTGCTTGAAGACGTTTCACCTCTCATCCGAGAAGCTTCTTCAGTTCTAAGGTCAAATGGTGGAGAGTCCCAGATATAAACCTAGTGGGAGTGACCCCCCACAGAGGGACAAAAGGACCCCCTGATGATCCTCTAATCGCCTGAGCCAAGGTGTGAAACTGGGTGTGGGTCCCAATCAGCCAGAGTTTCGGGTGTGTTCATTGTGAAACCTGGCCCCACCTTATCATGCGAATTCCTGAGGTCAGATGGCCCAGGATGTGAGTGGGCGTTAAGGCGTCTGGGAAGGGATCTCAAAACTGGATTATAGATGGCAGAGAGTTGGTGTCGTAAACCCCCGCCTCTGTTCAAAGATGGTCGCTCACAGTGGACATAGATGGCTTCTTTCACTCCTCTTTCGAACCATCTGTCCTCTCCTCATCTGTCCTCCAGGTTTCACAATGAACACACCCGAAACTCTGGCTGATTGGGACCCACGCCCAGTTTCACACCTTGGCTCAGGCGATTAGAGGATCATCAGGGGGTCCTTTTGTCCCTCTGTGGGGGGTTACTCCCACTAGGTTTATATCTGGGACTCTCCACCATTTGACCTTAGAACTGAAGAAGCTTCTCGGATGAGAGGTGAAACGTCTTCAAGCAACTTAAAGAAGTCCAGACGCTTTTCTTTCCAAGCTCCTTTGACTACGATGACCTGGATGACTGAGAACCTTCACAGACAATAATTACCCCCACTTTATAGATACAGACAGTTTATGGCCACAATTGTATTTAAGTTGCTTTTTAAATACAAATCATCTCCCACGATCAGGAAAGAGAGAATATAAAAATAACAGTGTGTGATATACTCATATTGGACTTATTGGCTGTTTAGCTGTCTCCATCTACACTCAGATGTAACAATCTGCTAACAATGGCAGGTTTTATTTATTGAGATTTTGCAGTTCAGTGGAAATTATGTTTTTATTTTTGTTTGCCAGCTTTTTATGGCTGGATTATCTGTATTTGAAATGTTCCTGCTGGTATTAATGCCACATGCTGAGTTTAACATTTAAAAACTTTTGTTGAAAATGTCCTTTAACTACTGACAACGTTCTCTGTGGGCAGTTTGAGACTAAATCTTGTGAAACATGATATCCCCCCTAAGCAGTTTAAAATTACACAAGCCTGTGAGCATTAATTATTCCTTATGTAAGTCACTATCTCCTCATTTAAAACCAGATTACACTGTAGTGCGCTGCCAGGTGATGCATCTCATACAACAAAGATAAAGTGGCCTGCAGTAATGAGCAATATTATATTTTGAGTGAGACAATAGTTACTTTTATGTCTTACTTGGCATTCAGTGGACACATTTTACATTACTTTTACACAAAGAAATTCATTTGTTTCACAAAAACTGTTTTAGGAATTAAAGTTTATCACATTAGATTTTTTTCCTTTTATCAATGTTGTGTATGTTTTACACTGTGAGCTCACAGGAGATGATTAAATGACACCATTATATCTCTGGTAGCTCACTGGGACCAGTTTGACTATATGTGAACACTGTGAGTTTTGTAAAACTTTATATCCAACCATGTATTTTAAAATTTACCACAAGCTTTTATGTTCATTACATAAAAAAATATAGAATTTCAAGTTGCAGTTTCCTCTGCGTCTTCCAATGTTATTGATCAGAAGACACAGAGGAAAGAGAAACGAACAGTGGATCCAAGGAAGAACATGGGAACTGATCGATGAGAGAAAAATTGCGAAGCTCAAAAGAGAGCAGGCCAAAACCGAACAAGCCAGAGAGGAAGGAACCCGATGCTACGCAGAATTAGATCGGCTAGTGAAGAAAAGCTGTCAGAAAGACAAGAAAGAATGGCTAGAATGAAAAGGTGCCGAAACTCAGGAAGCAGCGGATCGGAATGATTCCAAGACCCTATACCGCATCGTAAACAAGCTTACTTGTGATCGTGGCTCAAGAGTTGGGAGTTCGCCTTGTAATCGGAAGGTTGCCGGTTAGAGCCCCGGCTCGGACAGTCTCGGTCGTTGTGTCCTTGGGCAAAACACTTCACCCGTTGCCTACTGGTGGTGGTCAGAGGGCCCGGTGGCGCCAGTGTCCGGCAGCCTCGCCTCTGTCAGTGCGCCCCAGGGTGGCTGTGGCTACAATGTAGCTTGCCATCACCAGTGTGTGAATGTGTGCGTGAATGGGTGGATGACTGGATATGTAAAGCACTTTGGGGTCCTTAGGGACTAGTAAAGCACTATATAAATACAGGCCATTTACCATTTACTGGATCGAGGACCAATGCAAACGTCACAGTCGAGGAAAAAAATGGGAAGCTCTCGATCGCCCAAGAAGAGCAAAACAAACAATGGGCCGAACACTTCCGAGAGACCCTTAACCAGCCAGTCCACCAAGACGTACAATTTCAAGGTGAAGGATTCCCAAGATGAACTTGGGGTCAATACTTGTATGTTCATTGCATAAAAAAATATAGAATTTCAAGTTGCAGTATTCTTATTGATAAATCCTGTATATTGAGGGTCCTGCAGTATCTTAGCTGTTCCTAGTACTGTGCTCTTCTGGACAAAGATCTCCGATGTTGTTCCTGGGATCTGCTGGAGCCACTCACCTAGCTTGGGAGTCACTGCACCTAGTGGTCCGATTACCACTGGAACCACTGTTATCTTCACCCTCCACATCTTCTCCAGCTCTTCTCTGAGCCCTTGGTACTTCTCCAGCTTCTCGTGTTCCTTTTTCCTGATGTTGCTGTCATTTGGCATCACTACATCTATCACTGTTTCTCAGTTAGCGTGGATGTTGGGTGTCAAAGATCCCATAGGTCCCTCATCCCACTCATGTAACCTCTTCTGCTTGGGTTAATATAGTAGCATTCCAACAGTGACCTATTTTTCCTCTCTTGCCCAACGATGCCCTTCTCTCTGTTGGAGTAGCCCACTTCTCATCAGGGTGCCCTGGTTCCTCTTCATCTGACGCAGACCTTTTTAATCCGGGCAAGTCCGAGCGAGTATGGCTTCATATAAATAAAACACCCAGCACGCCCCTGCGGGCGGTTTATCCTTTAAGCTCGGGTCCTCTACCAGAGGCCTGGGAGCTTGAGGGTCCTGCGCAGTATCTTAGCTGTTCCCAGGACTGCGCTTTTCTGGACAGAGATCTCCAATGTTATTCCCGGGATCTGCTGGAGCCACTCGCCTAGCTTGGGAGTCACCGCACCTAGTGGTCCGATTACCACGGGGACCACCGTCACCTTCACCCTCCACATCCTCTCCAGCTCTTCTCTGAGTCCTTGGTATTTCTCCAGCTTCTCGTGTTCCTTCTTCCTGATATTGCTGTCATTCGGAACCGCTACATCGATCACTACGGCCGTCTTCTTCTGTTTGTCTACCACCACTATGTCCGGTTGGTTAGCCACCACCATTTTGTCCGTCTGTATCTGGAAGCCCCACAGGATCTTAGCTCGGTCATTCTCCACCACCCTTGGGGGCATCTCCCATTTTGATCTCGGGACTTCCAGGTTATAGACCCCAGCCTCTATGGATCTTGTACTCAGAGCTTGTTCTTGTGCTGCCATGATTAGTGCCTCTGTGCTGTCTTTCAGTCCAGCTTTGTCCAGCCACTGGTAGGATTTCTGGATATCAGCCACCTCCTCTATCTGCCGGTGGTACATACCATGCAGGGGCCTGTCCTTCCACGATGGTTCCTCGTCTCCCTCCTCTTTCTTGGGTTTCTGCTGCCTGAGGTATTCACTGAGCACTCGGTCAGTTGGGGCCATCTTCCCAATGTATTCTTGGATGTTCGTTGTCTCATCCTGGACTGTGGTGCTGACACTCACCAGTCCCCGGCCCCCTTCCTTCCGCTTAGCGTACAGCCTCAGGGTGCTGGACTTGGGGTGAAACCCTCCATGCATGGTAAGGAGCTTTCTTGTCTTTATGTCAGTGGCTTCTTTCTCCTCCTTTGGCCAGCCTATTACCCCAGCAGGGTACCTGATCACGGGCAGGGCGTACGTGTTGATGGCCCGGATCTTGTTCTTACCATTCAGCTGACTCCTCAGGACTTGCCTGACCCTCTGCAGGTACTTGGTGGTTGCAGCTTTTCTAGCGGCCTCTTCGTGGTTCCCATTTGCCTGCGGGATCCCCAGGTACTTGTAACTGTCCTCTATGTCTGCAATGTTGCCTTCTGGTAGTTCAATCCCCTCAGTTCTGACTACCTTCCCTCTCTTTGTTACCATCCGACTACACTTCTCCAGTCCGAACGACATTCCAATGTCATTGCTGTATAGCCTGGTAGTGTGGATCAGTGAATCGATGTCTCGTTCACTCTTGGCATACAGCTTGATGTCATCCATGTACAGGAGGTGGCTGACAACTGCTCCGTTCCGTAGTCGGTATCCGTATCCAGTCTTGTTAATGATCTCACTGAGGGGGGTCAGGCCTATGCAGAACAGCAGTGGGGACAGAGCATCTCCTTGGTAGATCCCGCACTTGATGGTGACTTGTGCTATGGGCTTGGAGTTGGCCTCTAGTGTTGTACGCCACATCCCCATTGAGTTCCTGATGAAGGCTCTCAGGGTCCTGTTGATCTTATATAGTTCTAGGCATTCCAGTATCCAGCTGTGGGGCATTGAGTCATAGGCCTTCTTGTAATCAATCCAGGCAGTGCACAGGTTTGTCAGTCTGGTCTTGCAGTCTCGGCTGACTGTTCTGTCTACCAGTAGCTGGTGTTTTGCGCCTCTGGTATTCTTGCCAATTCCTTTCTGTGTCTCGCTCATGTATTGACCCATGTGCCTGTTCATCTTAGCCGCTATGATGCCTGACAGGAGCTTCCATGTAGTACTGAGGCAGGTTATTGGTCGGTAGTTGGAGGGGACTGGTCCCTTCTTGGGGTCCTTGGGGATCAGGACCGTCCGGCCTTCAGTTAGCCATTCCGGGTGTCTCTCGTTAACTAGCAGCTGGTTCATTTGTGCTGCCAGACGCTCGTGGAGTGCAGTCAGCTTCTTCAGCCAGTAGGCGTGAACCATGTCGGGCCCTGGTGCTGTCCAACTCGTTATACTGGAGACCCTTTCTTGGATATCTGACACTGTGATGGTTACTGGACCCTGTTCAGGGAGGTCGCTGTGGTCTGCCCTCAGATCCTCTAGCCACTGAGCATTGCCGTTGTCAAAGTCAAAGTCAAAGTCAACTTTATTTGTCGATTCTGCCACATGTACAGGACATACGGAGAATAGAAATTGCGTTACTCTTCAATCCCTAGATAAATAGCAAATGAACATTTAAATATATTTAAATATAAAAGTGATTAAGAATGCAAGTAAAATAATTAAAAAGTAAAAATTTAAATAAATACAATTTTACATATAACAAGAAAGCTATACAATATACAATATAATGGGTAAGTGACATTGAGTGTAAACCAGGCAGAGTAGTGCAAATAGGCAAATAGTGCAAATGGAGATTTAGTAGTGTACGGTAAGAGAAAGTGTAACAACAAAGTCTTATGAGGTAATGGCAGTCCAATGCTCCACAAAGTGACTGGTAACTGGTGCAGGCCAGTGAGTGAGTCAGAGAGTGTGTGTTTGTGTGTGTGTGACAGAGTTCAGTGAGACCGTGGAGGAGAGAGGGGAGAGGGGGCAGAATCGGGAGGGAGTTAAGCTTCCTGACAGCCTGATGGATGAAGCTGTCCTTCAGTCTGCTGGTCCTGGCCTGGAGACTCCGCAGTCTCCTCCCCGACGGCAGCAGCTTGAAGAAGCTTTGCATTGGGTGTGTGGGATCAGCCGCTATGCAAAGGGCTTTTTTAGTGAGACGGGTGCTGTAAATGTCCTGGAGGGAGGGGAGAGAGACACCAATGATCCTCTCTGCAGCTCTCACTATGCGTTGGAGGGTTCTATGACAGGACGCATTGCAGGCTCCAAACCACACAGTGATGCAGCTCGACAGGATGCTCTCGATGGTGCCTCTGTAGAAAGTGTACATGATGGGGGCTGGTGCTCCTGCTCTTCTTAGTTTGCGGAGAAAGAAGAGACGCTGCTGTGATTTCTTGGCCAGTGCTGTGGTGTTGTACGTCCAGGAGAGATCCTCTGTGATGTGCACACCCAAGAACTTGGTGTTGCTCACTCTCTCCACAGACGCTCCGTCAATGGTCAGAGGAGCATGTTGGGTGTGCATTCTCCTGAAGTCCACAACAATCTCCTTCGTCTTCTCCACATTCAGAGAGAGATTGTTGTCAGCACACCACGTGGCCAGGCGTCTCACCTCACTTCTGTAGTCGGTCTCATCCCTGTTGCTAATGAGACCCACCACCGTTGTGTCGTCCGCAAACTTGATGAAGAGGTTGGAGCTGTATGATGGAGTGCAGTCATGGGTCAGCAGAGTGAAGAGGAGGGGGCTCAGCACACATCCCTGCGGGGCCCCCGTGTTTAAAATGATGGTGCTGGATGTATTACTGCCAACCCGTACTGCTTGAGGTCTTCCGGTCTTATGGGTTGCGTCCTTCTCCCATATGCTCTTCCAGTATTGCTCCGTCTCCAGCCTTGGTGGTGCTGTTCTCTTATTGTTCCCTTGCCACTGAGAGTACACTTTTGCTCTGTGGAGAACAGCTGGTTTATTCTCCTGCCTTCTATCTCTCTGGTGTACCTCCTCAAGCGGCTGGCCAAGGCTGTGAGTCTTTGCTTGGCAGTTTCCAAGGCCTCAGGTATGGACAGTTTGCTGTATTTCTTATGCACCTTCTTTGCCGCACCTTTCTGCAACTCCGTTAGTTGGCTAACCTCCCTCCGTGCTACTTTGATCTTAGCCTCTAGCCTCCTTCTCCATGCAGGGTACTGCCCCTTGTGGCTATTCAACTTGTAGCCAAGCATCTCACTGATCACTGCTGCCGTATTGTAGATCAGCTTGTTAGTGTCGGTAATCGTGGTTGTAGGTATTGTCCGTAGTGCTGCATTAACATCATCTAACAGACCTACTGAAGGTACTTCACGTAATCTTGGTAACCGGCTACGGGGGATCCAGGTTTCAAGCTTGGCCATGATCCTATTTTTCAGGTATATATATAAATATAAATATCTCCCTCACCAAAATACATGACTACACAATTTGTGTATTTATTTTAGAAGTGACTTTTTTTTATATTTGCATAAACTCACCCTGGGTCAACACACCTGATTCAAATTATTAGTTCATTCCCAGGCCTCTGGAGAATTTCAAGACATGTTGAGGAGGTCATTTAAATCAGCTGTGTTGAGTCAGGGACACATTTAAAACCTGCAGGACACCGGCCCTCGAGGCCTGGAGTTGGACACCTCTGGTCTATGGGGATTAAAAATTTTTTTTAAACAGCATTAACGACCCTTCATTACTTCAATTTCCTTCTGTTTAGCGTTGGCTTAATTTGTCAGGTTGCTGCTTGGTATAAGGGCTGTATTGGTGTGGTGGTTTCAGTGTTTTTTTTTTGAGGAAATTTGTTTTGAATTCCTATTTTAAAATAACTATTTATTAAGGAAATACTAGAGAAAATCTATAAGGTTAAATGGCGACAGCAGCATATAAGAGCAGAGAAACATTTTTAGATAAAAAGTGCAAATAGTCACTTTTATCAACCATTGGTTGATGAAAGTTTCACTGAGATATCACAGATATATTCAGATATGGTGATAAATAAGGACATAACATCAATTCTTTACTTTATGGTCAGAAACGTGGACACAGCTTGTGTGCCATGTTAGCCACATGGTACAGTATGAAGTAGTTTCTGATGCATGTCTTTGCGCTGCTGGCTCACCTCTAGCGTCTCACCTCTTTCATGTTTTCCTCTTAGCTTCAGAGAGAAGCCGCAAACAATAGCTGGGTCCCTCTGTGGAAATGGAAAATTGATCACAGTCAGGGATGAGCTTATCCTCTGTGGGTTTGAGTGGAAAATGTTTGCTGCACTACTGAGTGCAGTGAGCTGATATATGGTGGCAAATAATAATAATAAGCGGTCCACTGGAGCATTGTGACTGACTCAAACAGAAGATGTAAATAAATAAGGCAGACTCTCCACATACAAATCTGTTCCTTCACAAACGCTAAAGTTCAGATTTCAGAGCAGAGCTGCACTCAGACCTCTGCTGCTGAGAAGAAGCGGTGCTTTGTCCCTGACACAGAGAACAGACAAGCATCTCTGCTGAATACGTTTGGACATGTGGTGGAATGGGCTAGCATTAACATTCATACATCCTAAATCTATCACATGAAGACATACAGTATGAAAAGTCTCAGGCCCTTCTGTATCTTTTATATTTGGTTTGGAAAATAAACAGAAATAGTTACGAGAATTTATTGAAAGGTGAAAGCATGTCCAGTCTACGTTCATTATTCCATCAGTTAACAATAATAACACCACTGACTGAAAAGCCCAAACTGTGACAGAGTGTGACGTATCATGTTTAAGTCTCTTTGGTAGTCTTAAGTGTGTCCAACTCCTCAAAAGCTGCTGTCCTACAGCATTTAGCTGCATCCCTACTCCAACACAGTTGAATGAGATGGTTGGATTACCTCGTCAGCATGCCATCAAGCTTGGCAAAGGCCTAGTAACAAGCCATTCATTAGAGTCAGGTGTGTCGGAACAAGAGTGCATCTAAAAGCTGCAGCTCTCAGGGAAAAGCAACCTCTCTGTCTGACTCTCACTCGAGGACTGGAGTTGGACACCCCTGTCTAGTGCCTTGGTTATTCCTGTTTAGATTTTGATTATTTCGTATTTTCCCCTTTGTGTCTTTGCCCTTGGTTGATTTTGTATCTTCAGGTTTACTTAAGTTTTCCTATTGTCCAGCAGTAAAGCTGCTTTTTGACTTTAAGTTTCACCTCCGCGTACGAGCCTGCATTGGGTCCTTTCCTGCCTGCCTGCACGCAGACCGTGACACAGAGTTTCGACCATGTTGTACAGATGGCTGTACAAACTCATGATTAAGTCTGTCTTGGCCTCCTCTGTACCGTAGAACGTTTTGGTATTTTTCATAGATATGTGAAAAACCTCCAGAAAGCCCAGAGTACTGCTGAAGACCAGTTTGTTCCACAGTACTGTACATGTAAAATAATATTAGTCGTTACCTTTGAAAATACATTTTTCTCTTTGATGGAAAGGGAGAATGATGAGGTTCAGACAGAAATGCACCCCCTCCTTAAGATATTGATGTCAATAACTGACTTCCAGTAGTACTGTGAATAAGGCTTACACCTATAAATGTTACCATCACTTTTACTGCTGATATTTAAGCGTGACATTTCGTGCCATGTTTACTGGCCTTCATACTTGTTATGGGGATAGTTTCTTATAATGAATGGGGAACTTTGGCAGCAAACATGCCACGGAAAGCTGCAACCTGATGTGCTTGAAAAATAATTTAGGTAATTTATTGTGCTTACAGCAGCTCATCCATCACTGTCACAAACTATTGGCTCGCACGGTCCAGCGCGAGTCTTTGCAGCAGCAGCACATTAAGACGAAGCATTCCTTTGTTGGCGGCTAATACAAATCATGTTCAAAATTACTTCCTGCAGCTGAAGGAAATTTATGTTCCAGTACAAAAAACTGCACTCTACACTAAGGCTTGTCTGCTGAGAATATTTAGTACCCACTCGTGTTCCCTAGTAGTTTATAAAGACTTGAGAAATGTGACATTAAGTCAGTGTTGGGGTAGTAAGAGCTCTAGACATGTCTAACTCTCAAAGCCTAAAACTAATTTAAAGGACACTGTTTAGTTTGTAAAGCAATGTTCTTTTGTGCTTGTGGGAAATTATCTTATTCAAATGCAATTATTCAAATGTGCACATGATTATAATCCTGAAACACAGCGTGGTGGATTCATTTCTCATGTCTAATCAGGTTTTTGATTCCTTGGTTACCTCATTTCCTCCATAACAACGCTGCAGTTCGAGCCACTGAAGTAATTAGATGCGTCAATGGCTGCGGAAAAGTTGTTTTTTAATTGTTTTGTGTTGTAATGTTATCTAATGTACCATACTGTAGCATAGTGTCACAGTTCTATAATAACAAAGAAGTGGTTCTTATTCTGACAACTATAATTTAAAACATTTCAACACCTGGTAAAACTAAGCATTGTGTGTGTGAGTGATTCTTTTAAAGAGGCATATTTAATTTCCTCTACATGTTAGACATGAAAATGTGCAGCGCAGTCCTTTGTGTGTGGTTAATGTGCAGCCGGTAAACTGATTTGGGGGCTTTGACACATTTTCCTGATACATTTGAAAATGACAGGACAAAAATTAAAATGTAATAAATGTTTAACTGCATGTGTCTTCCTGTCTTTATGCTGAGCTATGCTATAACTGGCTCCTCTTCACCTGTACCAATCTTCATCCCTTCCTCAAAGTCAGATTACACCAATTCATAGATTCATTTATTAAAATAACAATAAAAGTAAATTCAGTCTGGTATCTTGTGAAGTAAATCAACTTATCCTGTTCAACCACACATGGCTTGGTTGGTGATCTAACTAATGCCTTGCCTGGTGATTTCACAGAAAGGTCTGTGTGGATTTAAGCTCTGGTGACGCTTTAAGTGTCTCAGTCAACAAAAGAAGTTTCAGCGATTCACTGAAAACATTTATGCGGCTGCATTCCCGCACCAGCAGCATTTACTACTGTCAGGTTTGTGCTGCAAATCAGACCCAAGAAAAACTGTTTGACTTTGCTTTAGTGTCACACACAAAGGACAGCCTGTCTTGTAAGGTCAAAACACGAGAGACAGTCTTAAGAAAGTGTAAGAAAGTGTTAAAGACTGGAACACAAAAGCTGCCAGTGTTAGGGCTTTTTTTACTGTTACATGTATATTTTATTTATATTGTCTCTGTATTTATATATATGTGTGTGTGTATAACTCTGTAACTTCTGTCGGTGCTGTGCTTTTTTGGAAATCGAATTTCCCAGAGGAACCCACCCGAGGGATTAATAAAGTTCTATCTTATCTTATCTTATCTTAGACGCATCCGCAAATCGCTACCTTATCGTGGTGGAGGGGTTTGTGTGTCCCAGGGATCCCAGGGGCAATGTTGTCCAGGGGCTTCTAGCCCCTGGTAGGGTCTCCCATGGCAAATTGGTCCTGGGTGAGGGACCAGACAAAGAGCGATTCAGAAGACCCCTATGAGAAGACCATCGAGGAACAGTTCACCCTGCCTGGGATAGGATTAGCCGGCCCCGCCCTGGAGCCAAGGGAGGTGGCTGGGCCTTAGTCCAAGGGGCCCGGTAGGGCACGGCCCGAAAAAGGGATATGGGCCCATCTTCCTGCAGACCCACCACCCGCAGGAGGCACCGTAGGGTTCGGGTGCTTTGAGAGTTGAGCGATGCACAGGAGCAGAGGCCCTGGCGGACCGACCCCCGGCTACCAAGACATGTAGATGGTTAAAAGAATGACCCTAAAGTCTGTGGACACGATCTATTATATTCATATACATTACTAGTACAAACATCTACAGACATAAAGGATTCCAAGCTTGTTTACCATGTCTAAGGAGGAATGATGCAAGGAAGTATAAAAAAGATCCTGTTTTTACAAACAATCTGATGTGGATAAGATAAAAAAGCAGGGTCCCACTGAAAGAAAAATGTCTTCATAGTGCTATTAGAGACCAAATCCTCAGAGGCTCAATTTACCAGAGCTCAAACATGAAACCCAAATTCAAAAAACAAGCTGCTGTGGAGTGATGCTAACATATTATTTATGACAAGCCATGTCTCCCAACTAATGGTGGATCCAATGATGTTTACTGTGCTGCAGATGTAGTCCTCAATTTAACAGCAAAGAATTAATTAACTGCTGTTTCATTAACACTCTCCATAATAAGGTTAGATTTATGTACAGGAAAATCATCATTCCACAGTTTCCCTGTAAACCTAATTTCAGTGCAGCAGAACTGGATCTATTTCATTATGGGGAGGATGTGCCATGGCAGAGCTTTCACAAAAATGAAGTGACACTCTGGGAAAGGCAGAGGACGGTAATGCCTTATAATGGGGATAGATGGTGAAAAGCTGTCCCTGAGGGTTTACAGACGGCTGCTCCCTAGGACAACTGAGAAAACATGGCTTAAATGAAATGAGAGCAAAGGCAGCATGCTACTGAGTGTGCACCAGACTACTATGGCCCAATCACCCATGAATCCATCTCTTCAGCTCACACCGGTAACAATCAAATGCAGTCAGTGACAGGATGCACAGTACATCTGATCAGGGTTCTCAGGACTTCACTTTTGTCATCTTACAGCCTTATTCAACCAAAATGTTGCTTGAGATTTTCACAAATTTATGAAAAATAAAAAAACCTAAATACAGCACGCATAAATGCTCACAGTCTTTCTACGCAATTACAAACTCAAGCCTTTTGAGTATGACGCGACAAGCTTGACACGCCTATTTTTGGGCAGTTTCTCCCATTTTTCTCTGCAGAGCCTCTCAAGCTCCATCAAGTTGGATGTGCACAGTCATTTTCTGATCTCTCCAGAAATATTCACTTGGGCTCAGGTCTGGGCTCTGGCTGTGCCACTCAGAGACATTCACAGAGTGGTACCAAAGCCATCAAGATTATCAGCAAGGATGTCTCTGTGCATCATTGTATACATCTTTCCCTCGACCCTGACTGTTGACCATAATATCCTATTAGAGCGATTAGAACATGCTGTAGGTATTACAGGTACTGTGCTGCAGTGGTTTGTATCATATCTATCTAATAGACTCCAGTTTGTGCATGTAAATGGAGAGTCCTCTTCACACACTGAGGTTAATTATGGAGTTCCACAGGGTTCAGTGCTAGGACCAATTCTGTTTACATTATACATGCTTCCCTTAGGCAGCATCATTAGAAGACATAGCATACATTTACACTGCTATGCAGATGACACCCAGCTCTATCTGTCCATGAAGCCAGATAACACACACCAATGAGTTAAACTGCAGGAATGTCTTAAAGACATAAAGACCTGGATGGCCGCTAACTTTCTGCTTCTTAATTCAGATCAAACTGAGGTTATTGTACTCGGCCCTGAAAAGCCTAGAAATATGGTATCTAAGCAGATTCTTACTCTGGATGGCATTACCTTGGCCTCCAGTAACTCTGTGAGGAACCTTGGAGTCATTTTTGACCAGGACATGTCCTTCAGCGCACATATTAAACAAATATGTAAGACTGATTTCTTCCATTTGTGCAACATTTTATATTTTTTATTTTTTATTCCTATTTATTCTATTTATCCCCTTTGTATATTTTATTTATATTTGTTTCTGTATTTATATATATGTGTGTGTGTGTGTGTGTGTGTGTGTATATATATATATAACAATTCTGTAACTGTAACTTCGGTCGTTGCTGTGCTTTTTTTGGAAATCGAATTTCCCAGAGGAACCCACCCGAGGGATTAATAAAGTTCTATCTTATCTTATCTTATCTTAACATCTCTAAAGTTAGAAATATCCTGTCTCAGAGTGACGCTGAAAAACTAGTTCATGCATTTATTACTTCCAGGCTGGACGACTGTAATTCATTACATGTAATTCATTACATGTAATTCATATTATTACTAGATATATTATATATATATATTTTTTTTGCACTAACTTGTCTTGTAGCACCTTGGTTCCTGGAGGAACGTTGTTTAGCCTCACTGTGTATTTTTAAACTGTATATGGTTGAAGTGACAATAAAGTTGAACTTGAACTTGAACTTATTATCAGGAAGTCCAAAAAACTCCCTGAAAAGCCTTCAGCTGATCCAAAATGCTGCAGCAAGAGTCCTGACAGGGACTAGAAAGAGAGAGCAGATTTCTCCTGTTTTGGCTTCCTGTTAAATCCAGAATTCAAAATCCTGCTCCTCACATACAAGGTCTTAAATAATCAGGCCCATCTTATCTTAATGACCTTGTAGTACCATATCACCCTATTAGAGCACTTCGCTCTCGCTCTGCAGGCCTACTTGTTGTTCCTAGAGTATTTAAAAGTAGAATGGGAGGCAGAGCCTTCAGTTTTCAGGCCCCTCTTCTGTGGAACCAGCTTCCAGTTTGGATTCAGGAGACAGACACTATCTCTACTTTCAAGATTAGGCTTCAAACTTTCCTTTTTGCTAAAGCATATAGTTAGGGCTGGACCAGGTGACCCTGAATCCTCCCTTAGTTATGCTGCAATAGACGTAGGCTATGGCGTATGGCATTTTGTCATTTCGAGTTGATTGGAGACCAAAACAGCCAATCAGATTTTTTTGCATCCAAGTCTGTGATTGGCTGGTTTTGTGGCACAAATAAAGAGTTGAGCGCTCACAGGCAGAAATGTTGAGAGCCCAAATACAAAAACTGAGCGAGAGGGGCTGCTATTGTGCGTGTGTGCGTGCGTGTGTGTGTGTGCGTGTGTGTGTGTGTGTGTGCGTGTGTGTGTGTGTGCGTGTGTGTGTGCGTGTGTGTGTGCGTGTGCGTGTGTGTGTGCGTGTGTGCGTGTGTGTGTGCGTGTGTGTGTGTGTGTGTGTGCGTGTGTGTGTGCGTGTGTGTGTGTGTGCGTGTGCGTGTGTGTGTGCGTGTGCGTGTGTGTGTGCGTGTGTGTGCGTGTGTGTGTGTGTGCGTGTGTGTGTGCGTGTGTGTGTGTGCGTGTGTGTGTGTGTGCGTGTGTGCGTGTGTGTGTGCGTGTGTGTGCGCGTGTGTGTGCGTGTGTGTGTGCGTGCGTGTGTGCGTGCGTGTGTGTGTGCGTGTGTGCGTGTGTGTGTGCGTGTGTGTGTGTGTGTGTGCGTGTGTGTGTGTGTGCGTGTGTGCGTGTGTGTGTGTGCGTGTGTGTGTGTGTGTGGATAATAGCAAAGACGGAAATACATTTTTTGCACGCAGCAATAAATTTTGTTCACTTAAATTCAGCTTTTCTTCGCTCAAAATAAACTTCTCCTCAAAATTCAACACTTGCACCTGCAAACTCTTTTTACGTGCGCTCAGAATAGTGGCACAAAAATAACGCCATACCATTCAGTTAAAGAGTTGGTTTCATTAGACCAGAGACCAGAGGACTATCACGTCCGTTTTGCTGAGGACCATATAGGCCTGAGTGATGGAGTGCTTCAGAAATGCTTGTCCTTCTGCAGGCACGTGCAGAGGGGAGGGGGGGGGGGGCTAGAGGGGCTTGAGCACCCGCCCCTTTCCTGATAAGTGCCCAAAGTGTCCTTTTGTTGAGGCAACTTTTAAAAAATTTTTAATGTGTGTGTGCGTGCGGAGTCCTGTCTGTGCCCCTCAACAATAATATTTAACTATTAATCACAGTTTTGCTAAATTAAAGGATCTGGCTTGCATCAGTCACATGATCACATTTAACCAATGATCGCCCTTGACGGCAGAAATGGCTACTAAAGGCAGTGCTATAACATTTTTCTGTCATCATTTTATTATAGATTAAGTGCAAGAGTTGTTAGGTGTGGATAATTAGATTATAGTTTATTGCAATAGCAAGTTGTGCCTTGTTCTCAGATAGACAGCAAGTGGAGAGTGATGTATGAAATGATGGGATGGAAGGAAGAAGAGAAGCAAAGAGTGATTCACAGGCAGAGCCTAAATTATTTCTCACAGTTTTTGTTGCCTTATGGTTCCAAGCGCTGTCACCAATCTTTGCATCTTGTTATTATCTCATGACACTTGTTTAATCAGCTACCATCTCTCCTGTGGACTTTTTAATGTCTACAGTCTCAGATCAACACAGCCCTGCCCTCCAGCACTATCAGCAGCAGGAGCAGCAGCAACCCCTCAACAGCAACATTGTACCCATCAGGTAAAACATAGGCTACGTTTGCTTTACTTGTTGCCCATATTAGATTCTTGATGAATGTTTGTTGTTGTTATTCAGCCTGGTTCAATGTGCCCCTTTTTAACTTTGAGCACCCGCCCCTTTAAACGTCTCTGCACGGCCCTGTCCTTCTGGAAGGTTCTCCCCTCTCCACAGAGCAACACCGGAGCTCTGTCAGAGTAACTGTCTGATTCTTGCTCACCTCCCTTACTAAGACCTTTCTTCCCCGATCACCCAGATTGGCCAGCTCCAGGTCTTGGTGATTCCAAACTTTCTTTTATGGATGATGGAGGCCACTGGGATCACGGATACCTTCAATTGCACAGAAATCTTTCTATATCCCTCCTTAGATCTGTGTTTCAGACAAGGGAGTGCCTTTCCAAATTATGCCCAGCCAACTGGACTTACCACGGGTGGACTCGGGTTGTAGAAACATCTGACAGGTGTGGGGGTGGAGAAAGGATGCACCTGAGCTCAATTTTGAGTGTCATGAAAAGGCTGTAGATACTTATGTAAT
The DNA here is from genome assembly GCF_057382275.1 of Copadichromis virginalis. NCBI lineage: Eukaryota > Metazoa > Chordata > Actinopteri > Cichliformes > Cichlidae > Copadichromis > Copadichromis virginalis. Next base: position 683,469 of record NC_140639.1, read on the forward strand.
TTTATCTTTCAGTTTTTTATTTTTAATAATTTTTTTGTCACTGCAGGAGGATTACTTCACAAAACCCCCAGAGTCAAGATCTGAAAGGATGTTATTAAAGAGAGAGTTAGAAAAAAATGTAAAACAGCCAGCTGACACACCACAATATGATACTAATACAATTACAACTACTGTTTCTCTTTTGTGCATTATTTTTCAGTTTTTATTTTTCTAATAAGATAAGATAAGATAAGATAACCTTTATTAGTCCCACACGTGGGAAATTTGTTTTGTCACAGCAGGAAGTGGACAGTGCTAAAGTTATGAGGCAAAAATTAGAATACAATAAGAATAAATACAGTACACAGCTGTACAGAATAGAATAAAATAATATACTATATACAGTAGAATAAAATAAAATAAATATACAATAAGATAAAAATAGAATACAAATACAAATACTATATACAACTGAGTAAAAATACAACGATGACAGAAAGGATTATTGCACTTAGTATTATATATATATATCTTTATATATATATATATCTTAGTAATATATCTTTAATGAACTTTTTCTCGCTGTTGTCTGTGAATTTACCCAGTGTGGGATTAATAAAGCTTCCAAATGTGCATTAGAAAAGTGTGTGGCTCTGACGCTCACAATGAAATGTGAACATGAAACACAGGCCGGGGCTCATAAAAGATTCACATGGGATCACAGAGCATGTAAAAAGCATGTCAGTTCAAGTTAGACTGTACAAGGGGGGAGATCGACATCCTACACCTGACCGATGAGTATGTAGGCAGACTGGACACTGCATCCACTCGTCTGTAAGTACTTGTAAACTGGTGAGAGAAACAGCTGAGAAAGTGTCAGCCTCACTGTGAAAGGTGGCTGGATGGTATTCATTAGTGACAGCTCTGGGCCCATCCCAGATGGAGTATTCACACGTGTTTGTTGGCAGATGAACATTTCATTAACTGGAATTCGATTTGGCAAAGAAAAATAAGGATTTTGTTGGTTGTCAGTGTGCTTGGTTGAGCACTCGGAGCGCTGGATAAAGCGTTGCTGTTTGTCATTATAAATGCATACATTAACATTTTTATACTGCATAACTCAGGCTACTGATGCTAAAGAACTGTGTGTGTGTGTGTGTGTGTGTGTGTGTGTGTGTGTGTGTGTGTGTGTGTGTGTGGAGGTAAGGAAACTGAAAGAGATACTAGGATTTAAATCGAACTGTCAATAAATGTATGTTTTGTTCCTTGTGATGTCTCTTTCAAAAACAACAGTAACTACTTTCATATGTATTTGGCTTTAATAAGAATTACATTTGTGAAATGAGGCACTTGGTTGATTGTTGGCTCATGATGTGTTTATCTTTGTTTTTGTACACTCTCGAGTAGTGACTCCACTCTCAGAAACCAAAATAATGGGCTTTGCTTTGACTTCCACTCTCTTAGGCAGAAGACTGATTTGCTTTTCTCCCCTGATTCTTTAAACGAGTCATCGTGTCAAAAAGGTGAGATGGAACGACAACGCATCAACGTCCGTCTGAGCTTTTATGTCAGCACTATTTGATATAGCTGTACTAATATATATATATATATATAGTCACCTATTACTCATTGAAGCTACAGGAGATGTCAAACTGTGAAATTTGCAGTCAGATTAAGAAAAGAATAACTTTACTGTGCTCTCACAGTCGTTACGTTCTGAATTTCATAACCTTCACTTGCTGCTTCCACGGGTGATTTTGAATAAAGTATGGGCTCATTTTGGTTGACGAGTTCATTAATTTAGTTGTGAAAGAATGGCAGCTTGTGAGCTGAGTTGTAATGTTCAGCACATAATGAGAAGATCTTTTGTTCAAACCGATGCCAGATAAAGCGTCTGTAAGGCTTCCTGGATGACATGATTAAAACATTTGTACAACATGAAAACTGTTAATCTTTGTACCTCACAAAAAACAAAAGAGCTCATTTATCTTCTGATTCTCACTCAGAGTTTATATTCTGTCATAAGCAAAGCTGTGGCAAAGGTTAAGGACAGTTTTGTGACCTTAAGGAAAGCTTTACATTTAATGTTGCACTATCCACCTTTCATAACACTTTGTAGGCAGACACAACAGTGGAGCTGTGCAGGTATGTCTCCTGTTAGCTGCACCGTGTTGCTGATGAGAGTCACACAACAAAGAGTTTTTTCCCCACATAAAAGTAATGTAGACTTAATCAGGGTATATACGTATTTGTTGTTACCAGTTAAAGTTAAACGATACCAGTGACGTTCCACCAGGGAAAGCAAAGCAGGCACTGCTTGCCCAGAAAAATCTAAAATAGACATAAATTACAGTGTTATTCACAAACTTAAAGCATTTCAAACAGTGTTCAGTCTCATAAGCTTCCATCATCCTGTGGATATAGATATGTATTATGTGGAATAGGTTAGACTGTGCTTGTCTTCCATTCCACTGGAATCTGTAGCACAGGTCTGTTTCATGAGTGTGTCTGTGTGCCCCTTTAACATAGCCTGAGCTTGCCAAGTTGAGAGCCAGCAGCTTCTTCTGGCTGTTTGTGCCAGGCTGTTGTAGGTAAAGCCCCGTGTCTCTGACAGGAAACACAGGGGAGACTACCATGCTAGACAAGGCGCTGCTGGCTCTGGCTTCACTGCTCTGAGATCAGATATTATCTGTGCATTTGTGGAAAGAAAATTACATTAGCAAGCATTCTGAGATTTATTGTCTTAACATGTCGCTTTGCTCTTACTAACTACCTTGACCATCAATGTAAGCAGAGAAGTCACTGATAGGGAAGGCCAAAAGTCACATATAATGTCGACATAAATAGACTTCATCTCGTTAACTGCTTCACTGGGTATACTGGACCAAGACCATTTCATAGTAGGCCCCTACATTTCTGAGAGTCACAGTCAGCACCTCGAAGACATGAGCTGACACTGCTTCTGTGTTAAGCTGTGTTTCATGACTTTATCCCTTTATTGTTCCCTGCAGTAAACTTATACCTCTCTGACATGGTGTAAAAAAGTGCCATCAACAATGAAAAGGAGGCTGATGTCATTGCTGCATGTTGGATACCTGCAGTCTAGTTTGTCAGTAGGATTTCAATGAAGGAGAGCCAAACTCCAGCAGACTACAAAAGTACTAAATGCAAAATGTAGAATGTATTAAAAACTGAGGAGTAATTTCGTAAAAGTTAAATGATTTTAAATAAAGACTGTGAGTATAATAAACCTCGCTTCTTACCACTGCACACTGTAGACAAAACACGGTGAAGTGAGATTATAAAACTAAACTAAACAGGATTTCAAGCAGTGAGAAACAACTGAGTTCACCTTACACGATTAAAAAGTTGTTCATGTGACAACTGAGGATTACGTGAGGAAAGAAGACTTGGCTGTCTAAGCAGTAGAAAGAAAATTAAATACATCTATGAAATTCCAACGAGTTATTGAATATAATACATTTGCAGTACTGAAGATAAAAAAAATAATTTCCCCTGGAAAACATAGCCATGGGAGCAAAGTGTTCAGTTTCTTTGCCTGCAGTGACAGCCTTCTGTTGGCTGCATAGACTTATACAGTGTTATTAGACTGACTTTATTGTTCAGTCCCCAGAAAAGCCCAAGTGACCTGGCAGCAAGGCTCATAAAAGTAAGTCAAGCAATGTCTTTATTTGAGCTGTAAAACAAATAATGGTGAGTCAGTTCGCTCCACAGTAGCTGCAGACTAACACTCAGTAATACCATCTGTGAGTTCCTGAAAGAAGCGGTGAACCTGTGAAATACCAGCAATTCCTCATGTGAATTTGCTTCTCAATGCACTGTGTCGACAAAGAGTAATGACATGCCGTGGTGGCTTGTTTTATTTTAAACAACAAACCCACTCACAGAGCAGGTGTAGTTGGTTTTTATAAAGAGTTTTAATGTGTGGTGAAAAGCAATGGTTTACAGTAGTGTTTATGGTATTTTCATTATTGTTCAGAGGACACTGACTGTCCAAAAATGAAAGTAAATTCAGGTTGACATAAAATATCCTCCCACTTTCTGTAACATCGTTCTTTACTGATTTCAAATACCTGATTTCTGTCATGAATCAGAAATCTGCAGAAAACTCTTTGATTTGATGTTGAAGGCCTGATAGACACCAGTGAGAACAATACACTAATCCAGACGTTAAACCCCTCCCACGACGGCGTAATCAAATGGACAGCCCCAGTCTCTCTAATTTACCATGTTCAATACAGCATAAGTGCTTACTCCACCTGTACCTTCAGCCAAACTCTTCCCTCCCTCATCAGTGCTCAGTATGCACAGTTTCACCAACAGCAGCAGAGCCACCAGCTGGAGGATAAAATAAAAAGCTGACATTACTGTCATGAAAGAGGGCGCCGCCATCTCCATTCCTGACATGTTTCGGCACATCTGTTGCTATGATTAATACGAGTGAAAATAGCAAGGGCAGAGCAGAGCAACACTGAAAGACTACTAAAAAAATCATTTTTTTATTCTTTATTTAACAGTGATTTGTAATTCCTCCTCTTCCAGGAACCACCTAGAAACACTCTGCAGCCCCTCTCATATCTCCACATATCCTGGCAGAACCAAATGCTCTAGACTCAGTGACCAATATGCTCTTTCCTCATTACCTGCTCCGTTAAGAAAAACTGTAGTGAAAGAGGACATTGAGCCTCTCTTGCCAAGCCAGCCCAAGTCATTACTTACACTATAGCTGTGCTGCTACTTGCAGCTTGGCCTGCAGCTGGTAACAATGAGGGATGATGGTAAAAGAGGAGGATCCCCTTTGTGCATTGAGCAAGAGGATACAGTAACCTGATTACTAGCGGCTAGCTGGAAAATAGCATTACATTCTCGCTGCAGACACATCTCAGTTCGAGCTGCTGACTGTCCTAGATCAGGGCAGCTGCACAGCGTTTTTTCCCTGTAAATGAGTTTGTCATTGTGCTTTTTAAAGTAGCTGTCATATGTGTGGCTTCTACGCACTCATCTACATCTGAGCAATTGCAAAATATGGCTTCTGCTTTCATTACTATTCTACTCCACCAAGATGTGTTTGATTTAATTATCCATTTAGAATAGGGGATGCTGGTCCGGGTGCCTTTCAATTATATGACAAAGATGTTGTTGAGTACAGTATTCCCTTGGAGGTTATTGCTAAGATGCAGACTGTAGGAAGAAAATGGATCATATTGTGTAACTTCAAAGCTGAGAGCTAATCACAGGCCGACCTTTTAATATTTGACTTAAACCAGAAAATTGCCTTTAATCACTTGGATACCTGCAATTAAATTCAGGCCCACACATTTGTCTGTTCTGTCTCAAGTATCAGTGGGACTGAAATAGACCTGGAGCTATTTAAGGAGAGAGAGAGGGGGATAGGAATAAAAGACACTGACATACGGCAAAAACTAAATCAGGAGTATACAGCAACCATAGTGTCTCTGAGCACTTTGAGCTAAATACTTAAGTCAGCATGAGAATAATGAGTTGCAAAGCTAACATGCTGATGCAATGCAGGCAGAATGTTTGCAAACATCAGCATTTAGGTTGCAAGCTAGCTGGATTCCAGTTTTGTTTTTGCTGTTTAATAATGTTTAGTATACTGTAGGCTACAGGCGTAGCTTGTGGCCTACAGGCTACAACACACGGAGATGTTGAAATGCATCGAGGGTAAACCTGCGATGGCATTTGCCACATTTATCTTCTATGAAGTCTTTACACAGATACAGGATATTTATTGATGCTTTAGCTGCATTTGGGTATAAGTGCATATCGGGCACTTACACCCAAAGCGGAATGCGGCTCGGGCAGTGGCTGAAGCAAAAACTCGGGTGTGGGAGGAGTTCGGAGAGGCCATGGAAAAAGACTTTCGGACTGCCTCGATGAGATTCTGGCAAACCGTCAGGCGTCTCAGGAGGGGAAAGCGGTGCTCTACCTGCACTGTGTATAGTGCTGGCGGAGCGCTGCTGACTTCGACTGAGAAAATTGTCAGGCGATGGAAGGAATACTTCGAGGACCTCCCTAATCCCACTGACACGTCTTCCGAGGAGGAAGCAGAGTCTGGGAATGAGGGGAATGACCCGCCAATTTCCAGGGGCGAGGTCACTGAGGCAGTTAAACAACTCCTTGGTGGCAGAGCCCCTGGTGTTGATGAGGTCCGCCCCGAGTTCCTGAAGGCTCTGGACGTTGTAGGGCTGTCCTGGTTGACACGCCTCTACAATGTTGCGTGGAGATCAGGGGCAGTACCCCTGGACTGGCAGACCGGGGTGGTGGTCCCCATCTTTAAGAAGGGGGACCGGAGGGTGTGTTCCAACTACAGGGGGATCACACTCCTCAGCCTCCCTGGGAAAGTCTATGCCAGGGTGCTGGAAAGGAGAGTTTGTCCGCTAGTCGAACCTCAGATACAAGAGGAAAAATGCGGTTTTCGTCCTGGTCGCGGAACACTGGACCAGCTCTTTATCCTCTCGAGGATACTTGAGGGTGCATGGGAGTTTGCCCAACCAGTCTACATGTGTTTTGTGGACTTGGAGAAGGCATTCGACCGTGTCCCTCGGGGTGTCCTGTGGGAGGTGCTGCGGGAGTATGGGGTATCTGGCCCATTGCTACGGGCCATTCGATCCCTATACAACTGTTGCAAGAGCTTGGTTCGCATTGCCGGCAACAAGTCGGACTCGTTCCCGGTGGGTGATGGGCTCCGCCAGGGCTGCCCGTTGTCACTGATTCTGTTCATAGTTTTTATGGACAGGATTTGTAGGCGCAGCCAAGTGGCGGAGGGCTTTCACTCTGGTGGCCTCAGAATCTCATCTCTGCTTTTCGCGGATGATGTGGTTCTGTTGGCTTCATCGGGTGAAGGCCTCCAGCTCGCACTGGAGCGGTTCGCAGCCGAGTGTGAAGCAGCGGGAATGAGGATCAGCACCTCCAAATCTGAGGCCATGGTTCTCAGCCGGAAAAGGGTGGAGTGCCCACTCCGGGTCGGGGATGAGTTCCTGCCCCAAGTGGAGGAGTTCAAGTATCTCGGGGTCTTGTTCGCGAGTGATGGGAGAAGGGAGCCGGAGATCGACAGACGGATTGGTGCTGCGGCTGCAGTGATGCGGATGTTGCACACTCCGTCGTGGTGAAGAGGGAGCTGAGTGTAAAATTTACCCGTCAATCTACGTCCCTACCCTCACCTATGGCCACGAGCTGTGGGTAGTGACCGAAAGAACGAGATCGCGGATACAAGCGGCAGAAATGAGCTTCCTCCGAAGGGTGGCTGGCCTCTCCCTTAGAGATAGGGTGAGAAGTTCGGCCATCCGGGAGGGGCTCAGAGTAGAGCCGCTGCTGCTCCACATCGAAAGGAGCCAGCTGAGGTGGTTCGGGCATCTGACAAGGATGCCTCCTGGGCACCTCCTGGGTGAGGTGTTCCAGGCATGTCCCACCGGGAGGAGGCCCCGGGGCAGACCCAGGACACGCTGGAGAGATTATATCTATTGGCTGGCCTGGGAACGCCTTGGTGTTCCCCCAGATAAACTGGAGAGAGGGAGGTCTGGGCTTCTCTGCTTAGGCTGCTGCCCCCTTGACCCGGCCTGGGATAAAGCGGAAGTAGATGGATGGATAGATGCATGGATGCATATCGGGCGTTGCTGTGGCGTTGGGATGATTTTAAATAACCATAACTGAAAACCGTGGACTTCCTGGTTGCATTAGAGGCAACCCTGTAGCCTTCATTCTTTCATTTCACAAGCAAAGCTGTGTTGGTCATCCAAAAACATCTTACTAACGGCCTCCCTGCCTGAAAATGTTCATATTGTTGGTTTGATGTTATGCTGCGCTACACTTTTAACAGCAACATCAATTAAAACAAAAACATCCTTAAGTCATTTTCAGACCACAAGCAACTGCATGACATCCTTGTTGACTTCAGTGCTCCCGTGGTGATACCTTTGTGCACACACACACACACACACACACACACACACACACACACACACACACACACACACACATGCACGCACGCACACACATGCACGCACGCACACAGTAATCAGGTTGCCCAGACACAGGCCCATGGGGCCCTTGTCACCTTGAGTGACTTTGGCCAATTAAAGCCTTTGAAAATAGCAGCTGCAGGAACAGAGAATTGTTGAGAGGAGGATGAGGAGGAGGGGAGCAGATCCTTATGTGCAACCATTAGCACCACAACAGCCTCCTACCTGTTTTTATCCCTAGACTCCTTTCTTATTTATTCATTGGTCAAAATCCCGCTGACGTCTTTTTCTGTCTCCTGATAGCTTGTTTGATACTGTATGGCTTACTTAAACGGCAAGCAGAGTAGTAAGCAAGAGGCCCGTATATATTTGCTAACATATGGTAGGACTGGATCCAGATGATAGTTAGGGGAAAATGGCTTAGTTGACAGATGTAAGCTGCAAATCAGGTTTACGGTGTTGTGCATTTACTGGCAGTTGTAGGTCAAGCATAGACCTCCTGAAATGATGTTATACTTGCCCGCCCTCACCCTGATTACTGTGGTGTCACGCTGCCTCTCCTGAGGCCCTGACACCCAGCCCTACCTCCCTGCTGTCAGCCCACGATATCCTCGTTCACAAGTTCCTTACTGAACTGAAGTCCTGCTGTGCAAATGAGATTGGCTTATTGTTCGAGGACGCTCACCCCTGCTGCGAGAGGAAACAAATGCTCGTTCGATGGAGGTATTTACATATTATAATGAGGTTAGAATAAAATATGTACAATATGTATATACTAACAAATAAAAAAACAAATAAAAACAATACACATAAATCTTCAAATTAGGCAAAAAAAATTCCACCTACACAAAAAAAGCATTTGGTTTACAAGTAATTCTAATCTAAACTGAACTGACAGGCATTTTGTCTAAAGGACACGATCTGGACCGGCGCCTATTTGGGCTGATACTGTTATCAGGATAAAGTGAGCCAGGAAGCTTTTTGGGCTTCTGGTGTTCAGACAGACTCGGACAGAGATAAAGAAAACATTTTTAAAAGCTATTTGAGACACAGAACTACACCTCAGACTGCCAGCATCCTCTTCTCAATCAGTTCTAACTCTCTCTGTTTCATTTTATAACTTTGCTTTCGAGCTGCTCTCAAAAACTTGTTTTTTTGGTTGTGTTGTTGCTTTTTTTTAAAAATTAAGATAAAACAATAAAATGAGCTTTGTAGGCTAGCATTGTGCGTATGTTGAACAGTTACCATATTGCAGTGTTGCTATATGCTAACATTAGATTACCTCTGTGAATCTGAAGAGCTGAACTATGATCAGAGGGTTTTGGTTTGTTATTATCCCATTATAATGTTAGTGGGAGTCATCTCTACTTGTTTCTCATGAGTTAATTTTGCTGTATCACTTGTCATGATCGTCCATACCTTTTTTCAATAGGTTCACCTGTGTCTCATCCCCCCATTTGTCATCTCACATTAAGTACTCAGTGTATAAATATTAAAGGTGGGAATCATCAGAAGAATGGCTGTGTGTCTACATGTATGTTAGCCCTGCGACAGGCTGGTCCAGGGTGCACTGATCCTCTCACCCAGCACAGCCGGGACAGACTCCAGCCCCTGTTTGAATTCGGTTTGTGCCGCTTTCTCATCTGCCCATAAACTCAGACCTATTTTATGAGCTGTATCTATGACATCACAGTGTGTGGGAATAGGAGTGAGCAATATAGCCTCAAAATGATTTCATGATATTTCAGGGTAATTCGAAAAGTAATAAATGTCATATTTCAACAAGATATTTATGATGATGTAGAAAAAAAAATTGGACATTTTATCAGTGATTGCAGCCAGTAGCATTTATTTATTAGTGCAAAAAGTGAAGGGCAGCCTTCTTTACAGTGACCTACTGTCACTACCTGATTCAAAGTGTGAACCCACTGCTACAAGGTGCAGCACCATTATAATGCAATAATAATGACACAGCAAAAATCAAATACCTAAATTAACTTAGTGTTCCCCATTTCTTGCATATTTAGCAAAATATTGGAAGGAGTGGTTATTGAAGTAGTTTCCTTTTTAGATACTACACCCTCATCCAGTGGTGGTCCTAGCCTGTTTGGCGCCTTGGGGCGAACACTCCCTCTGCCCCCCCCTCCCCAACACACACACACACACACACACACACACACACACACACACACACACACACACACACACACACACACACACACACACACACACAAAACATATTAAGGGTTGTACATTAACATAAAACTGTTGTCGAAACACAATCCAAAAGATTCAGTAAGCTACATCAGTGTCTACTGTTTACTATATAGCCAAGTGACTAACAAACGTAAACAGACGTTTTCACTATCCCTACTAATTGATGTTATCTTGTTGTTTTGGTCAGTGCTATCCTCTATGGGGCAACAGGTTCAATTCAATTTATATAGCGCCAAATCACAACAACAGTCGCCTCAAGGCGCTTTATAGTGTACAGTAGATTGTACAATAATACATACAGAGAAAAAACCCAACAATCATATGACCCCCTATGAGCAAGCACTTTGGCGACAGTGGGAAGGAAAAACTCCCTCTTAACAGGAAGAAACCTCTGGCAGAACCAGGCTCAGGGAGGGGCGGGGCTATCTGCTGTGATTGGTTGGGGTGAGAGAAGGAAGGTTGAGGGTCACAGATGCCAACAGACTAAATTTACTGATCCACAAGGCCACTAATGTTGTGGGGATGGAGCTGGACTCCGTTAGGGTGGTGTCTGAGAGGCAGATGTTGTCCAAGATAAAGACAATGTTGGATAATACCTCCCACCCACTCCATGACATGACATGCTGGCTCGTCACAGAAGCACGTTCAGTGAGAGACTGAGATTACCCACAATGCACCACTGACCGACACAGGAAATTATTCCTGCCTGTGGCTCCCTGTACAACTCCTCCATCTAACACACTGCAAACACTGCAATAGTTACACCCTTTTTACACACGCTCTTTTCTACTCTGAAATATTCTCGGCAGTTTTCTTGATATTTATTTATAATCCCCTCTGTTAATCCTTGACATTTATAATTGAGTGATCTCTATATATTAGTGCTATTTCTTAAATGTGTAAAATCTGCAACATAGTATTGTTTGGAGTTTAGTCTGTTACTGTTACTATTTTTACCATTTCTTCTTGGACCAACTGTAACCCGAGGATCACCACAACATAACCTAACAGACCTACACCTTAGTTCACAGATTGGCTTTTTCTGGGTTTATTTCTGGGATTTCGCACAACCCAGGATTCAAATCATGAATACATAATGGGCTTGGATTTACAACATTATGATTGAAATGTGCTCTATTCGGAAGCAGCCGGCCCCGCCCCTTTCGACGGGTTGTGTGTGAGACTTCAAATCATCAAACTGTAAATTATAAATTTTAAATTGTTATTGAGCCCTTTACCCCTGATCTTAAAGTGTGTATTTATTTTCTTACTCTTCTTATATATATTACTGGACTGTATGTAGCGGAGATCACAATAAAGTTTACTTTGATTTCAGCAGCGAGCAGGCGCACCGAGGGCTCTCGCGCTCACTTTTTGCATACAGAATTTTGAAAAAACATCGGTGCAAATTATAAGTCTGTATCATAATGTCTGGTGTTTTCGTGTTTGTTGGTTTGTTTTTATTTTGTTTTATTTTGCGAGTTGGTTATTGGATGCCGCTCCAGCCAGCCAGAGAATCCCCCCCGCCCCGCCCTCTCCTCCCTGTGCCGCAAGCAGCAGGCGCACCTTGCAAACGGAGGGCGCCCTTACTCCCAGCAAATGGGCGATAGAAAACCGATCGGTGCCTATGCCATCCCCAATATACGCTGGCATGACGTCAGGGCACTGATGCCTGTGATGCCGCCCCCCCACCACGATGCCTCCCTGGGCAACCGCCCATGTTGCCCGTATCAAAAACCGCTACTGCCCTCATCTGAGGTTTTTAGCTCTGATGTGTCTCTGATTGCCGTGCACGCAACTGAACATAAATGCATGCATTATTGCTGATATCATGTAAAAATGTGTTCTGGTATTAGTGCGAACAAAATGATTATTTACTTCCATATAGCACTCCTAACAATCCCATATGTAATAACCATCTGCTTTGTCCCATCTATGTTTAAAGAACTATCCAAAAGAAGTCCATACATTTCATTTAACTGCAGATTGCTGATTTCTTCCTCTGATGCTTCCATCTTTGCTTTACATCTGTTTAAAAAAAATGTTGATTATATTATTCCACAACTAAAAAGATATTTATGATAAGATGTAAGATATTTGTTGCCCCTGCATCTTTGCAATATTGCCAAGCAAAACATTGTGATACTGCACTTTATTGATTTTATTTTCCTGTCCTGTGTACCCTTTGTTAAAACATCTGTGTATGTGCTACTTTGTAATATTTGCTCTTCCCATCATGCTTTCTCTGGTTTTCTCTCTGTATTTTTGTATTCTTGTTATCTTTTGGACTTATTTTCAGTGTTTTAATTGGCTTTTTTGGTTTCTCTGCCCTGGCTATAAATAGTTTTATGAAATCTGAAAAGTAAAATATTTTCCTAGCACAGCTCAGGAGAGGAATCGTCAAGGCTTCATATATCACCCTCAGACTGCTGGGACAGGCTGCAGCCCCCACTCCCGTGGTCCTCAGTTGGATAAGTGGTTAAGAAAATGGATGGAAGTGAAGGGCCTAAAACGCTGTGCAAACATAATGTAAAGGCATATCCAGGTGGACCATTAAGCAGTCATCATGCACTTAGCAAATCATTGTAGTTACTGATGCTTTAAAAACATTTACTGGACGAGTTCAGTAGATCCAGTTGGCGTGAGCCACCGAGTGAAGCGGGTGACCTCACGTGCTCTTTAAAGTGGAAAGTTTGTGGACATACTTACAGGATTTAGAATTGGGAGCACTTGTAGGTACATGAATGAAAAAGTAGTACAATGAATGAACATATAGACTTCCTCACAGTGACAGAAGATCATACAAAGTCATTTCATTTTACGAAAGGGTGCACTCAGCTGTCTAATGGCCCTATTGTGATCATCTCATTGTAATAGTACAAATCTGTCAAAACAAAGTAGGCCCCATGGAGAGGAGCACACCTTAAGCTGCCAGCTGTTATAGATGGCTCTCTATTGTGACAATGTTTCACAATGGGCAACAATTGCTTCTCTTTCAACATGTCTGTGTGGCTGTCTGAGTGCGTGTATATGTGCGGGTTTGGGGAGGTGTGCAAGTCAGTGTTGGTACACCTGACCCTGTGTGATAAAGAGGCACCGTGACAAAGACAGAAAGAGAGAGACATGCCCACAGGCAGCTCATTACACGTCTACCACAATGATAAGAGATCTGTCAAATGATGAATGCCCTCTCACACTACCATTGATCTCGGTGGATGCAGGAAACCATCTAAAAACTGCATGACATCACTGGCTAACCCAAAGAGCAATACATGGCCACAAATCTCTGTGACTTCTTATGAGCTCAGTATCCCATTGCATCCATCCATCCATACAACCATCCATCCATCCATTTATCCATCCATACAACCATCCATCCATCCATACAACCATCCATTTATCCATCCATACATACAACCATCCATCCATCTATTTATCCATCCATACAACCATCCATCCATCCATTTATCCATCCATCCATCCATATAACCATCCATCCATTTATCCATCCATACAACCATCCATCCATTTATCCATCCATACAACCATCCATTTATCCATCCATACAACCATCCATTTATCCATCCATCCATCCATCCATCCATCCATCCATCCATCCATCCATCCATCCATTTATCCATCCATCCATCCATCCATTTATCCATCCATCCATCCATCCATCCATCCATCCATCTTCTTCAGCTTATCTGGGACCGGGTCGCAGGGGCAGCAGCCTAAGCAGAGAATCCCAGACCTCCCTCTCCCCACCCACCTCTTCCAGCTTTTCCGGGAGAACACCAAGGCGTTCCCAGGCCAGCCGAGAGATATAATCTCTCCCGAATCTCCTGGGACATCTCACCCAGGAGGCATCCTTGTCAGATGCCCGAACCGCCTCAACTGGCTCCTTTGGAAGCCAGTTGAGGAGGAGCAGCGGCTCTACTCTGAGCTCCTCCCAGATGGCTGAACTTGTCACCCTGTCTCTAAGGGAGAGGCCAGCCCTTCTTCGGAGGAAGCTCATTTCCGCCGCTTGTATCCACAATCTCGATCTTTCAGTCATTTCCCACAGCTCGTGTCCATAGGTGAGGGTAGGGACGTAGATCGAGCAGTAAATTGAGAGCTTCGGTTTTACGCTCAGCTCTCTATACACCACAATGGAGCAGTGCAGCATCCGCATCACTGCAGCCGCAGCACCAATCCATCTGTCGACCTCTGACTCATTTCTCCTGTCAAAAGTGTGTATCCCACTTTTAAGATAATTTTTTTAGTGCTGTTAACTTAAAATAAGCACTGATCCCTTTTGAATTTCATGACCCTGATCAAGAGTTTATTTCGCTTGATGCCATTTATTACAAGTATATGAGATGTCAAAAAGCTGGGCTTTTCTCAGAGCGATGTCCTGATATGACTCTCAGAAATAATCAAAAATCACAAAAGCAGATTTAATGGCGAAAACTGCTGTTCATGTGAAGTAGCTATTTTGAATGGAGGGGACTCCTCCAACTTTAGAGCACACTTTTCCATTGACTGTGACGTGGCTCGCCTTGTTGTGTCTCCTCATTTATTGATGGTGCTGAAAGCACATTTAGACACAGTTTTTTTTTCTCTGATCCCTCGATACCTTTCTTTTTTACGCTTTCACCTTTTAAACGAAAGCAGCAGGCGGTCACATCAGCAACCCGTATAACTCCAGTTTCATTCATCATCAAACAATGGATCAGTGTAAAGCAGCCTGTTGGCATCACATGTAATTAGTCTAATCTATTATAATCTCACCCACTGGCAAACTCGCATGCAGTCCCAGATGCCCTTCCATGCAGATTATTATGGGACATATTTGTAAAGAGCTCTTGGTAAAAAACATCAAACACTGGGCTGCTTCGTAGGAAGCATTAGCATCAGTTGTTATTTCAAATTCCTTCTCAGAGCAGGAGCAGTGGAGGTTATGGAAGAAAAGGTTTCCTACTATTAACTGTAATTATCAGGTGCTGGTGTGAGTGGGATTAGAGTCAGAAACATGCTTTGTGCGTGAAAACAGATATCCACTAAAGACGCAGCACAATCATTCCTCTGCACAGCATCTACAACTTAAGAGTAGAAGCTGGCTTTGAGCCCGAACATCGATTGGGCGAATCTCAGATTTCACAATAGCTTCTGCGTGTGGCCACTTCAGCCTCCTATTTTTAAAACAGATGACCAAAGCAGCGCTTTCTTTCTTTTTTTCTGCCTGATATTTTGACACTTGTGATAAGCACCGAACACAAACATGATATCACCAAGCAATCACTGTTAAAGAGCTGCTTTCATCACTATTGTGATGGACTCGATGCTTCTGTTGCAGCTCGTTTCTTTCATGTAAATGTCACATTTCTGGTGCAAATCACCACCCTGAGGATTTCATCATAACAGGGGCATTTCTTAACTAGTCATCTGGTGGTGTGTGTGTGTGTGTGTGTGTGTGTGTGTGGGGGGGGGTGCTCTTCACAAGATTAGATGTGGGCAGCGGTGCTGATTACACAAGGGGCTGTGAGGCACTTGTAATCACGTCATACAGCTTAGCTTTTTGTTTTTTTAAACCCTCTGCCAGCCTGGAAAGTTTCCATCTCTCCCTGTCCGGCTGCCCTTTGAAAAGTTTGCATGGAAAATGAACGCAGAAAGGAACACACTAAAATAATGAACGTGCTGTGAGGAAGCAACTCTCAGCTCGGAGAGTTCGAATGTATGATGTTTCTGCTGCTGCTGTTATGGCCATGAAAGTGCCAACAGTGGAGTGAAACTACCACACATTATCTCGCTCTTCAGAGCCTGGAAGATTCCTCTGTAGTGCACAGCAGACATTTTTGTACTTATATATAAAAGTATTGTAACAGTACTGACAGAGCTGAAACTTTCATATTTTACTATGGACGTCTTTTGGAAAGTGGAAAATTGGCTTGTTAATTAGAATTGACACAGTGTACAGTCACTCTTCACTGAACAGAAGATTTTGTTATTGGATGGTTTGATAGCATTTAGAGAAATGACACATTAACATTGGGGAAATATATTCGTGCAGTGGGGGTTCAAATCCACAGGCTGGGTCCTTCTGCGTGGAGGTTATTTCTCACCTTACCTGTGCGGTTTCTCCTTCCAACTTCCTCCCACAGACGTCCAAAGAGGTATGGGATTGTGGGTGTGAATATGAGCGTGCATGGCTGCTTGTCTCTTTGCATTAGCCCTGTGATAGAGTGACCAGCTGTCCAGGGTGTACCTCCACCCCATGACACCCCATGGGATACGCTACACACCTTCAACTGCACAAGTGCTTAAGGAACTGGATGGATGGACACATTTGATACAGTGATTTGCATCTTTACTGCTTGATCTAATCATTTACAGTCTAATTTCTCAGGGATGTTTTTATCCTTTGTGGTGACCTTCTCATCTTCTGCTCCTTGTTATCCACCTCTTCTTGTCTGTTTTGGATCATCTGTCAGTCTTTTTTTATTTATTTCTGATGTCCAAACTTTTCTTGACTTGCGGCACAGCGAGTGTCTCAGGGGAAATGATATTCAGAACTTCCATGAATTCAGCCTGAGGCCTGCTCACTTCTTCCTGGTTTTCACCTTTTCAGGTTCCTCAGACATGATCTTTTCAGTTTCTTCAGTCAGACTTTCTCCTGCTTTCTTGCTCAGCTCTGCACTGCTTTTCACACCTGCAGTTGAATTCATTAGATTAAACAGACAAATGGTTCAGTAGACAGACAGAAGAAAGACTGTATGTAGATTGTATAATCTGAATTTAATTCACGAACATATGGAGAATAATAAGACCGAAACAGGCTGCTGTGCACATTTCATGAATCTGGTGATAATTTTATTTACGCACTTGTTTTTTGCACATGGTTAGAACATTTCTATGTAAATATAAGTGAATGAGGCCCATTGTTGTGCTGAAATAGGCAAAGTAAAACCTGAACAGGACATCATATGGTTGACAATATATGCTTTTTCAAAACCCGCAACATTCACCATTATTAGTGCCATGTTTGGCCTGCAGGACTCAGCAGTGCAGTTCAGCTAACATTACCAGGAGTCTCACTAAGCTGAACTTTAACACCAAATGCATCAAATCGACTGCACCATGATATCGTTTTTTAAAGCTGTTAAAAAAAATCATTAAAGTTGTGCTATAATCCTTTTAACAGGAAACAGTCTGAGAGTTTCACATTTAAATGATTAAGATAAGAACTATAAGTAATCATTTTCCTGGTGGTTGTTTTGTGTCTGCCTCTCGCCTCCCTACGCTCTGCGGAGATCCCACTGCACCATCGTTAAAGCTTTGACTGACCTTTTCCATGGCAGCCTGTCTAACTAACCTGGGTTATATGATAGCTGAAGGATAGGCTTTAATTGACATGATAGCAATCTTGAAGATGAGTGAGGTGAGGCCGTGGAGATGGTAAAGAAATGCTGAAAACAGAGCGGTCATGCCCTTTTGCTCAAGGCTGTAAATCTCTCCCTGTTTCTCTGTATGTGTCTATGCGCCTTTGGACTCTGTAGGTTTACAGACACTTGTGGGCATGCATGCCATAGTGATTTTGTACATTTAATGATTTCTTTGATCTGGGTGGACTGATTGTGCACATTCATCTGTAAAAACTTGAATTGGATGCACAAGTTTGAATTTATTTTTGATTTTCTTGAATCCCGACAGGCTCACGGTCTCATACAGCCTCATACATACAAACACTTCCACTAATATTTGGTTAAATGTCCCTCAGCTGCATCTTGATCAGACCATGACTGTATTTGAGGTTGAAGATCACTTAGTAGTTATTCAGAAAGTTATCTTTCCAGCGTATCTAAGCAGATGCTCATGAAACTGAGCCCGAGACATCCGTGTGAACTTTTCATTGGCCTCTATTGATTTTTCTCCAGTTCAGCTGGAAACAAAACAACAGAGCCAACCCTGAGAAACTCTCCACAGGCTACACTGGCATGCTTGAAGGACCACAGGCATGCAACTCTTATCTCAAGAGCTTGCTTATCAATAAGCTGGAACAAGATTATAATTTTAAGTAAGGCCTCAACTCTAAATGAACTTTACACAGCGAGTCTTGCTTTGTTTCCTTTCATTTAAAATAGACATTTATTTGATTTTCACAAATGATGCACGCTAATGTGCGCAGAGTTGAGATTTTAACATACTGTAAATAGAAGAGGGTGAGTAGACGTACGTGTGTGTGTGTGTGTGTGGGAGGGGGGGTTATCTTTACTGTAAGTTTGTTTCCATTGAGCCATCCATCCAGAAACTTCCAGTTAGTGCTGGTGTCCTTTGGTTTAACTGGGACAACCATCATGTGCTCGAAGAACACCTCTGCAGGTCAGTTTATTTTAATAGCTGCACTTTAATCTGATGTTCGGAGAATTGTTAACACGTGTCTTGAAACGTGCAAATGTGTCCATCTCATAAACTCAGGCATTATTCTTCCATTGTCTAATTTTCACAAGCCTGGATATTTTCTCTGAAAACCCTCAAGACCATTTTCAGGGAAAATCTCAGCAGCTCACCAATTTCTGAAATACTCAGATCACCTTATCAATCAATCAATCAATCAATCTTTATTTATAAAGCACTTTTCATACAGAAAAAATGTAGCACAAAGTGCTTTACATAGTTAAAAGCAGCCCACCCCACCCTCCAACTCACTCCCCACACTCTCAATACACATATATCCCCCCACCCCCACCCACACAAACATACACACACGCGCACACTTAAAGAGTAAAAATTGGGCTGAGCTCGCATGAGCCAAGTGAGGAAACATTATAACAGAGAGCCGTCTGCACCGGGAGCCGGTCACAGACCGCAGCCTCCGGGATGGGCACACAGCAGGAGGGAGGCCAAGGAGCCCCCCAACCAGGCTGAGAGGACCCCAGAGACCCAGCAGCCACGGTCAATAACAGCCCCGGTGCAGAGAGCGCCCTCCGAGGAAACACTGGAGATATGACGCAATACGATGTATACAGGGTAAAATGATAAAATAAATAAGAACAGGATACAATATAAATATAAATATAAATAGAGTAAGAAGATTAAAATATGAATAAGAATAAAATCAAGAAATATTAGGTAAATCCTAAATTAATAATAGAATGACAGGATAGAATAAATAAGCATAAAATAAATAAACGCTAAGTAAAAGCTAAATTAAAAAGGTGGGTCTTGAGCCTGTTCTTAAAAACATGTACGTTCTCTGCGGCCCTGAGCTCCTCCGGCAGGCTGTTCCACAGACGAGGACCATACCACTGAAACGCTGCCTCTCCGTGAGTATGTGTCCTGACTTTAGGGACAATCAAAAGGCCAGTACCAGAGGACCTCAGGGTCCGCGAGGGTTCATATGGTAAAAGCAGATCTGAGAGATAAGAAGGCCCAAGACCATTAAGACATTTAAAAACCAATAAAAGAACTTTAAAATCGATCCTGAAACACACGGGGAGCCAATGCAGCGATTCTAAAACCGGTGTAATGTGGGCCCGCCCTCTGGTCTTCGTCAGCACACGAGCTGCCGAGTTTTGCAAGAGTTGTAAAGTTGAAATATTCTTCTTAGGAAGACCAGAGAGCAGGGCATTACAGTAATCAATGCGACTGGTAATAAAAGCATGCATCAGCATCTCCGTGTTGGCCCGAGAGAGAATAGGGCGACTCTGGCTATATTTTTTAGATGATAAAATCCAATTTTGGTTACATGTTTAACATGTGGGATAAAACCAAGCTCAGAGTCAAAAATAACACCCAGGTTTTTCACTTGTAGCGAAGGACATAGTGAAAATGCCTCTAATTTAGACAAGAGTTTCTCTCTCTGAGCCTCAGGACCGACAATTAAAACTTCAGTTTTGTCCTGGTTAAGCTGTAAAAAGTTTTCTGCCATCCAAGATCTTATATCCAAGATACAGTTAAAGAGGGCATCCATTGGTCTGGTGTCATCAGGAGACACGGAGATGTACAGCTGCGTGTCATCAGCGTAACTGTGGAAGTTCACTCCATGCCTCCTGATGACACTGCCGAGAGGCAACATATACAAATTAAAAAGTACAGGGCCTAGAACTGACCCTTGAGGCACACCACATGTCATTTCATGGATCTTAGAGGAGCATGTATCCATACTCACCATAAAAGATCTGTCAGAGACCTTATCTGACACCAACAACCATGTCATGTGTCTTCCTCAGCCTAATGTTCAACTTGAACTTCAGCAGGTCATCTTGACCATATCAACATTTTCTTGGTGCCGTATGATTGGCATTAATGGGCAGCTGAAGAGGTGTACCTAAAAGAGTGGCCAGTGAGTGTATTTCTGTGTGGCTGGGAAGCTAACCCAACATTTCGTACTATTTTCTATAGCTAAGTCCCCAGACTGCACTCGATCAGCTAAATGATACCGGATATTTACTGCATCCAAGCAGCTTTTACGTAGCTCCACAGGAACAAGAACCAGATGTGTTTTCATGTATGGATTCAGTGATTTATACGATCAAAGTGAAAGCAGAAAGCAGACAGTAAGTCTGACCAGTAATTACAGAAACCATTAATAAGATCAACGCATATACACTGTGAGGGGCGACACAGTCGTGCGGGAATTTGACCTCATTAAGCTGCCAGAGGAGGAAAAGACAGAAAATAGACTGGAAGCACAAAATGTGCAGGAGGTGCTGGGATGGCGCTTGACTCACAAGCCTGTCTGAGAGAGCCGAGTTACTCGTTTGATGTTCTGTGAGACTGGCGCATGAGAGACGAAAACATTAGGAACTCTTTCAACGTGAACTGGCTTTGACTTATATAACACTAGATGGGCTTTTATTGTTGCTCTTAACAGCAAGATAATACTTCCACTCATGGCTCGGTGCAGCTTCCCTGCTGAGTAAATTGGTGTGTAGTGCTACAAAAATAGACTCACACCATGCTGCTCAATTTCTGCTGTCAATTAGTAATTTAAAAAGCACACAATCAGTCACTGTCTCTCATGCACAGAATGAGAGAGATGGAGCAGAAATGTATTACGGACCTACTGCAGTGGACGCTCATTCACTGAACTTCTAATGATTGATTAGTTTCACAGTTCTTGGTCCAAGTAGAAAGTTTACAGGAATAAAAGAATAAATGCTGATATTAGTTTATATGAGGTCGGGGTAGCAGCCCATATTTGCCATATAAAAAATATTCCTGTCTGTCTTTAATGCCTACTTGCATTTTTAGAGATGCTCACTTCACAACATTTCAGACCAGTCTACACAAAATGACTCCTGAGGGAATACGTTTAATGGTGATGACAGCATAAGAATCTGATGTGCCGAGATTAGACGTTACTTACCGTGAATGGTGACTCTGAGCGTGCAGACTTCTGCATGCTGTCACTTTGCAAACAGCTTATTTGTTATCGTGTAATTACGCCACACACAAAGAACAGCTGAAGCCTGATATCTACATCACTTCAACTAGACGTTGTCACAGTCAACAAGCCACACATGAGAGTTTTGTTGGATGCAGACACTGTGACAGATCCACAGAAACACCTACACTCTCACTGCTTTTGTCTGTGATGGATTACGCTGAGAGGAAGATCTGGAGGACACAATAGAACAATGTCTGCCACAAGAGGTGAGGTGTGCAGACGTGAATAACTTTAACCAGGGACACGCTGAGACTGTCTGAGCTGCTTCCTAAAGTCCTCGTTTTCAAAACAAGAATCGACACTTTGCGTTAAAATATTAGCCGGCTGCTTCCACTGAAAGCCAAACAAACATGATTTCTCATCTATTTTACTCTACATATATCAGTCGCTCTCCCCAGAAGAGAAACTCTCAGCCTCAGAATCTGAATTCACATTTTGTCACGAGTCAGAATTCTTATTTGAATAAATTAGTTGTATTTTTTTAAATAATTCATGAGGATGAAGTGGTTACAAAAACATGTGATTTAACCAAATAATAACTGATGCTGACTTCTATCCCAAAGGTCAAAGGTCAGTTTTACTATGACGTTGTAACACTTTTCTATGTTCCACATTTGATCAAAATGAGGAATCAGGTATTTTGTTGACATCCTGATAGAGTTGGTGATTCTGACCCAGGTGCTTTGGAGCTCAACCGTTGCCTTTGTCATCACCGTCCTTATCAAATCATTCAGATGCTTTATTGCAGTATTAATACCACAGAATCCCCAAAATACTATCCACCAGTATTCACTATGTCTCAGTGTTAGTTTTATTAGTCATCGAACATTTTCAGTCACAGCTTTTATCTGTCATATGTTAACAGTGACATGTGACCATGTAATGGCCTTATGAGTTCCAGTTACGCATGCGATGCAATATGTTGTTTCTCACCAAACCTAAGATTAAAAAAGTCATGTTTATCTGGGATGCAGCAGGTCTGGTCATGTACAAACACCGTTAAAGGAAAGACTTTGGTTCTGTGAACCTTTACCACACGGGTGTTTCCTTGCGGGTGTTTTGTGTAGAGATGGCACGATACCACTTTTTAATGTCCGATACCGATATCATAAATTTGGATATCTGCCGATACCGATATGAATCCGATATAGTGTTTTTTAATCAACAAAACTGTTTTTTAATATCTTGCTGCATTTTGTATAAGTTCATACTCAAGTTTAAAACAACAACTACACTAAAGCTATTCTGTTATACCTGTATGAAAAAAAAATATTTCATAGTTCAGCAATACTGATCAATCTAATAAACTTAAACCTACACCATCCTCCCTATTCTGGTATTTTAAAGAGTACTTAGCATAAATATTAAGCAACCTAACTAATAGAGTTCCAACTCCCAGCAACAATAAAAATAAATAAATAAAAAATAGGGAACCACCCCTCACGCTCCACCTCATGATGCTTAATCGACGTAATCAACCTTAATTTGATGCAGTGTGAAAAAAAAATGCACAGAAATCAATTATTTTTCAAGAAATATTAAATAGATTCAACATCTTTCTTCAACAAAATTGCAGACTGCACAGATGGTACCTTCCCAAAGGAAAAAGTACTATAGCTTACTAGGGTATATTAGACTTAATAGTCACTATGTACAGTAATTGACTTCTATTCATTTTACATCAAATTAAAACTTTGGGTGTCAGATAATTATTTATTAAAAGCTAGACATTTTAAATGAGAATAAGAAAGAAAAGTATGTCTTTGTGCCCCCTTTTCCCTGTTCATGCCCTATCGGCCCCCCTGGCTAAACTTTGCTAGATCCGCCCCTGCACAGTTACCAGCGTCAGCTGTAGAAAAAGATCCTGGTGTAGAAAGTAATATTAAATAAATTCTAACAACAGCTTATCAAGCTTAAACGTGCTGCTGTTGTTCAGCCGCTGGTTTCCTCTTTCTGGTGCAAAGTGGGCCAAAAACAAACCAGAGAGATGGACTCGCGACAGAAAAGCCGATCAGCTGATCATTAAGCAGTTTCATGATTGAAGTAGCAGCAAGAAGAGGCAGTCGCTCCATATATCGCTTGTTAAGCTTAACGTGGGAATGCTTTACAAACATTCAGAGATGGACTTACACACTTGCTTTACTTCTCTCGGGATAACTTTGTCGGAGATGAAATGCCGGGTTGCTAGCGAAGCTCCACATGCTATCCAGACCACCGACAGGTCCCGCATGCCACAGCCGCTCTATCACGTGATGCATACTGCTCCGAGTGCTAACGTTCTGAGGTGAGTTACGGGGTGTTGCAAGTTTTGTGAGGTGCTTTCGTGATATTTAATGGATCGGATTACATTTTTTATTTTTCTCCGATATCCGATCCAGTAATTTAGGTCAGTATCGGACCGATACCGATACGTAATATCGGATCGGTCCATCTCTAGTTTTGTGTAGATAGTATTAATATAGCATCACCCATTTAGCTGCCAAACAGCATTGTTCATTCCATGCATGTGTGGGGAGATGCCATGCGAGCGGGGTCTTTTGACCTCCTCTCTGGCACGCTGCAGCTCCTGTCATGTGGAGGAATATGAATCACACAAACGTGCCTTGCCTCATTATCTACACTTGTGTGAACATGCATGCTCAAGGGCATATGGATGCATCCATGCAGACAACTGCATGCAGGTACCACATGTGCATTTGGAGAAATATACACACATATTCTTAGCTTGTACCTGCACATGCACAAGAGTGAGATGATTTGCATATGGAGAGTGGCATGTGGGACTGCCCCAGGTGAGAAGTTAGTCCTGCTCTGCTGCGATGCTTTCCTGCCTTTAGCCCTCTCAGCTGGCGCACACTTGCACATACATGCATCCCAGCTGTACACCCAGCTCCTCTTTAAGCTCTGCTCTGTAACCCAACTCTGAACTTCTGCCAGGGAATTCATTAACTGTGTGTCTCACAGGTATTTATAGAAATGCAAGGCAATTCCTTGCTCGCTTGCTTCCAACAGACAGACTTGCACAGAAACTCATAGAGTAGGTGAACTCCACTGGAAGTAGCTCAGTGAACAATAGTAGAGGGGCGCTGCTGTAAATCCATCCATCAAGAAAGCCTAAACAAATCTCATACTCACAATTTCTGCAGCATATCTTTGCACAAAGTGTTTAATTGACACATTTTTCAGCTACAGTATCATTATCCTCCACACTTCATCCTTCACTCCGCATTTACAAATAACATCAAAGGCTCCTTTTTCACTACAGCCTTACACAGGAGAGCTTTGACAAATTAGTGTTTCATGTGGCAAAAGCTTCTTAAAATTAAAGGAAATTAGAGCAGCTTTAGTTCAGAGTTTCATTATTTTGGCGTCTCTACAAACAGCTTGCTTCTCACAGCTGTAAACTGCTGGGTAGCACTTGGTTGTAAGTACAGGGCTGCGACAGAGTGCTCAAATTGTCATTAGTGGTGATCATGAGAGGGATGTAATTGGTGTTTGTGGGTACATACTAATTGATGTGATAATTTGCAGACCTTGGTTTATGTGGAGTGTTCTCCTGCAATTATCTGACAAGATTACTGGTTCACAGAGGAAGAGCCATTGTATAAGGCTGAGCACTGATGGTGAAGTTGCTAGTCTAGGTTCAAATACAGAAGGCAGGAAGCTGGGAGTCAGCAAATCAAAAGATGAGTATCTCTTGCTCGGGGCACAAAAACAGATTCTCACATTAAAACAGCAGGGACGGTGAATTTGAGAGCGGGATTTCAAGTGTTCCCCATGGAGCAACAACCTTCGGATAGACCCGACTATTTGCAGTTTCCTGTGGCCCCTCTCTCTCTCTCGCCGTCTGTTTCTACTCACGAGACGTTAAAAAGTTACTTGTATCCCATAAATGGGAGATATTAGGCTGCGGGAAACAAATAAATGAATTTGAAACTGATTTTGTTAGAAACGGCGTTACGTCACTTTATTAAGCTGTGATAATGTTTCAAGCACAGAAGAACCAGTTTGGCCAGTCAAATCATGTCCGTGCGGCGCTAACGCTTACATGTCGCATCTTTCCTTTAATGTTGGCACTTTCAAGCTTGCCTGTCCATCCATTACCAAAGTGACTGAAAGATCTGAGCTCAAATTACACCGGTGGGATCACTTTTGTCATTTACATAAACAAAGTAAAGAGGCGAGTGGTTGGGATACAATTAGGACAATGCTCACTGCATGAAAGCATCATTTCTTTTGTTACCAAAACACACGGCTAATGAAGAACAGACCAAAATCTCGAAAGAAGCCCCAAAATGGCAGAAATAAACTCAGAGCAAAAACAGGATGCAGAGTTGGGGCCTTAGCTTGAGTTGAAGTGACAGGCTGGGCAACCAAAAGCAGCTAATCATGTGTTCACACGAGCTGAACTAAATCTGGACGAGAACTACGTTTCTGAAGACTGGCACATTTTGCACTACTAAAGATCTTAAATACACATTTCTACCTCTTGACTGCTTCATGTAGGTGAAACTATCAGTTTTAAAGTCTTCACTTTTGTCTCTGGTAAACTCTCAGAGCCATTTTTCAAAATTATTATTGACAATAAATTGCTGAAAGAAATGTCTTTTGAAAATGATATATGTTAATATATTTAGACCAGTGGCAGTAGATAAAGCGCTATACATGCATGCAGTAAAGCTATCTGGTGAATTTACAGAGGAGGGGCCAAACTAACTTATCAGCGGGAAGCCCCGTGGAGGTGATGCTCACATCTGGCACAGTGAACCTGCGTATTTGTTTACCAACAGCTCTCATCCATGACACCTCCTATATATCCCTGGAGGCCCAAACACATGCGCTCTCCGCACTCAGGCCCTCGTATGTCTGGTTTCTGGAGCAAATTAATTCCCAGTTGGAGAATGGCTGTTATGAATGGGTCGGGTGAAAGAGATGGATGGGCTACCCGTTCTTCTGCACAGCCCCTCCGCTTCCAGTGACAAAGATGCTGAGGCTTGTCCTACTTTTGTGGGAGGAAAAATGTGGCTCTGTACAGTAGCTCAGGGGACTCTCGGCGTGGGGTTGGGAGGGCTGCCGTGTTAACAGACTTGAGGCAGAAAGACACCCGGAGGAAATCAGCGAACAGAGATGATGGTGTAGAGCTGTGAAGCCGTGAAGCCGGGTTCCTTACGTCGATTGCATCCTCTCTCGGTTACAGGCTTCCCGTTTGAGAAAGCTTGCAAAGTTGTGCTAACATTTGGTGAGGGCGATTTTGTGTGTGTCACTAGCTAAGACAGTCAGCCTAATTGCTCTGCTACTCTGTGAGCTGCTGCACTGCTTTGGTGTAGAGAAGCTCCTGTCTGCAAAAAACTGTATAATAGCAACCGAGTCCAGCGGTTTTAAAAGAGTCCTCAAAACGCTGAGCAGTGCACATTTTGAGCCACGGTCTATAGAAATGTACTCTTAAGGTGTGAATGATATAAACATACTGCACATATACCACAGCTTCCTTATGTTAAAGCTGGGCACTAATGAATTGTGCCCTTATGAATGACTAAGATCCAGGAAGATATGAATCCTCCAAGTCATCCCAGTCAGAGAGCAGGTGGTTATTCAGGAAACTGTGATTCCAAAGGACAGACTGGAGCCTGGATTTAACAGGAAAGAGATGAATATTCAGTACAATGTGACATGACTGCATCATGACCCTTTTTCTCCTCCGTCCGCTCTCCTCAGCCCAACCTCTTGTCACATCATTCACACCCACATCTGGACTTAATGTCCTTTTTTCCTCCTTTTTTGATTATTCTGTTTCATGAATGGGCGGGTGTTCAAAGAAAGGACAGATGACAGTGAATAACAAAATTTGTCACGGTCCTGGGCCAGTGACCCAGTGTTTTTGCTTTTGTACTTTTCCTTTTGATTTTATTACAAAGTATGACTGTCTGTTTTGGTTCTGTCCTAGTATTTCAGCTTCCTAGTTTTGGTAGCACTTCCTGAGTTCTTGTTTTTAGGTTTTGTTATTTGGTCTCCCGGTCTCTGTCTCTTCCTTCTGTCTGTCCACGGTGTTATTTTATCTGCTTTCTGCGTCTGTTAAGTTCTGTGTCTCGTCTGGATCTCTCTGTCTGTCGTGTACTTCCTGTTTTACTTTGTAGGTCTGTGCCTTATGTCTGTGCGTTCAGCTTTGTGCTCTCCCTGTCTCGTCAGTGTAATCAGCGTCAGCCGTGTCTCCCAGCTGTTTCCTCTTAGCTCTGTTCACCTCTTGTATTTAGCGTCTTCCCCTGTTCGCTGTCGCGTCGTACCTTCATACCTCCCCTGTGTGTTCAGTTTGCCGACCTGCCTGCTTGCTAGTTTAGTTTTGTATTCGCAGTTCAGTTCTGTTCAGTTTGTGCACATCAATAAATCTGCTTAAGGTTCACCCTTTAGTTCCTGCGTTTGTGAGTCCTGCATTTTGGGTCCTCTCTCCCTGCCTGCCTGCACACAGCCATGACAAAATTCCCATTCTCCGTGGCAAGAAGAACAATCCCTTTTTTCCTCAATCTGCTTATAGGGCAACAGCTGCTGATGAATGCTTGAATCCCTCTTAGTCTCCGTCTAGTCCGCTTTACAAGCTCCACAAGCTGCTCAGGGTCTCTATTCAGCCTTAACTACCCAAACAGGGGAAGTAGAAAAGCCCAGTGACTGAAGGCTGGATGTCAGCTACGTAGGCTACCTTAGAAAGCAGCGGCAGAAGGCAAATCTTTCAGGTTGTTTATCTTGTGGTTAATTAGACATTTTTTTCCTCTCTGTATAAAGACATATTTGGCGCGAGTCAGCAATTCTCTGGTTTGGAAAATGTGTATTTTTTATATTTTTAATTCAATTTCAATTTCAATTTTATTTCTATAGCACATTTAAAAGTCACAGGTACAACAAAGTGCTTCACAGACGAGCCATACTTTAAATACCACAAATGTTAAACTAGTGTTCATGGCACAGAACAGCTGTGCATGACTTCACAGAATATGCAGCAGGACAATGCTTCAAAGCAGTACTTCTATCTAAATGTATGTAAATTAGTCCGTAAGGCCCGTAGCACCACTTAAATGAACCTTTTTACCCAATACATGCAAAGAAAAAAACATGGTGGTGATGGCACTGGCCTAACAGCAGCTGTGTCCCCAAGAAAGACAGTGCACCCCACTACGCTGCAAACACTGCTCAGGAACAGCTCGAGGACACCACTCAGCCTCCAATTTCTGCATATACCAATCCAATAAACCATTTGCACTAGCACAAGTGGATTCATGAAGTCCCTACCCAGCAACAAACAGGACCCAAAAATCTGCTGTCCCTGGAGGACCTGTCTCTAAGCCCTGAAAAATCAGAGATGTTCTGGGGACACGAGGAGTACATAGACAAGATACTGCAGTTGGTTTTGATGTTTTGATAAGTGGAAGTAAAAATAAGGGAAGTTTAAACGCAAGTTCAGACCCCAGTGCCTCCATCCATCTATCCGTTCATCTTCTGCCACTCCTATGAGTCCAGGTTGCAGGGGAAACATTTAAAGCAGACATGCCCGGACCTCCCTCTCCCCACCTACCTTCTCTAAGTCATCTGGGACACCCAGGCATTCCCATGCCAGACAAAAGATATAATCCCGAGCATGTCCTGAGTCTGCCTTGGGTTCTCCTTCCAGGCAGACATACCATCAACACCTTAGCTAGTAGAAATCCAGAAGCCAAAACATCTCATCTCAGTCCCTACGAACAACTCTACTCTGTGTCTCTCCTGAATGGCCAACTTCGCCACCTTATAAGACAGTAGTCTCATATATATTGAAAAGTTAGAATGCCCTGATACCATCAGACAGTGAGAGAGACCATGATTTTAACAACCACTGAGACTCTTAAGAAAAAATAAATGGTGAATAATAAATGTTCAGGGTTTGAGGGGCTGCTAATCTCCTGAACATCCATAATGTAACGGTTTGTAAGTGTTACAGTAGTTAGGACGTCTACAGGTTTCAAGCCCCGCTACATATTTTCAACAAGGAGAGCAGTACTGTCTGTGGAGCTTTTGTTCCAGCCGGATGCCACCTGATTTCACTCATTATCCTGGCTCCTGAAATAGTCAGGCCTATTAAATGGCTCTTAATCAAGACCATGGTTCATTAAATCAAGGAGACTTTAAAATAGTGGAAAAAGCTTCCGGGAGTCCTCTGCTGTCCCTCAAGCTGACCGCCACAGCTGTGGGAGAGGCGCTGATAAAAACCTTACAACAACAACATTAAGAGTTTAACATACATGAAGTACAGCCTGATTGATTGCACAGCTCCGACCGATGAAAGGGTGTTTCAGGATGTTACATGCATGCTTGCATACGTTCTCTTGCTGGGTTGTGATACCCTGACGCTCTTGTATGCTCCCTTGTTTTTTCTGAATCTGTTGATTCATTAATATTTTTAAGTTCTCCAAAAGGTTTTATCCACTAAGCATTGTTTAAATTTTCAGAGTAGTTATATTTGAATATTCTAATATTTGTGTTTAATAGGATATACAGGTCATCCGATTACCACAATTTATTTTTACTCAATTAAATTTTATTTAAAAAGCGCCAAATCACAACAACAGTCGCCTCAAGGTGCTTTATATTGTAAGGTAGACCCTACAATAAACCCAACAATCATATGACCCCCTATGAGCAAGGACTTTGGCGACAGTGGGAAGGAAAAACTCCCTTTTAACAGGAAGAAAGCTAGGGATGGGGTGAGAGAAGGAAGACGGGATAAAGACATGCTGTGGAAGAGAGACAGAGATTGATAACAAGTGTGATTCAGTGCAGAGGTCTGTGGTCTATGGTGACTGGAAAGGAAAAACTCAATGCATCATGGGAAACCCCAGCAGCTATTGCAGCATAACTAAGGGAGGATTCAGGGTCACCTGGTCCAGCCCTAACTATATGCTTTAGCAAAAATGAAAGTTTGAAGCCTAATCTTGAAAGTAGAGATAGTGTCTGTCTCCTGAATCCAAACTGGAAGCTGGTTCCACAGAAGAGGGGCCTGAAAACTGAAGGCTCTGCCTCCCATTCTACTTTTAAATACTCTAAATACTCTTTGCATTTGAATACATGAATATAGCTCTGAGAAAAGCTTTTGGCTGATTGCACTGAGAAGAACCCAAAAATACAAAGATATGCGCCATGCTGTGACAAATAAAAGACAAGGAAATGAAATGCAAACTAAGAAGCTTTCACCCAAGACAGCAAACTGTATGAGTAAATCTAGTACACGTCTAATACAATATTGATGTGAATGACTGTGATCTTAAGAGACTTGATCTACTTCTGATCAGCGAAAGCATCCATCTGAGATGCTCCCCGAGGGCCTTGAAAAATGGTAATCAAATTACGTAATCATGTTGCGCTTAACAGAGCAAACATCTAAAGGCCTTGGAGCGTCGCTTCCATTAAGCCAGTATGTTTTATACACACAGTACACGCACTAATTAGATATACTGTAAACACGAATACCAAAGCAGCTAAAGCCAATTCAGCGATTGCAGTGTACAAATTGAAATGTTCTCATGTAGTTTGATGAAGAATGGGTGTACTAAATCTTAAACTTTAATAAATGTACTACTGTATACAAGTGAAATATGCAGGGAAGTAACAGAAACAGTATGTTTTGTAGCTTTTTGATAAAGATGAGCAGCTGTTACACACCTTTGGTTTACCCTTCTCTTAAAGGTAAAACGTTTCTCGATGTCACGTTTTATACCATAACACGCAAACACACATTTGTAACTGCCTGGATGCTGGGTGTTATCATTACCCATGTGTTTAGGGTTCATTTAGGGGAAAAAGAATAACTGGAAAAAAATAGCAGACACAAGTCCAGCATTGTATTTCTGCCAGCAGCTCTCTGCAGACCACAATCCTCAACAGCCAACCAACACTTGGCATCAATCATGAGACCATGCACAGGCCAAAATATTTGATTCATCCAATAATGTTTCATTGTGTGAATATCCCCTGCACTTATGCAAAATGTGTTTATGGAAATACAGAAAGCCTTGGATTAAACTGCACACTGGCCCGCACATGCTCCGCTTATCCAGGTCGCAGGGAAAGGAGAAGGTTATCAAATAAGAAATGGTAAGATGGAAACTGGACATTCTTATCTCGCTCCCCAGCCAGCTGCCTCCTGAGCTGCAACATTCATAAGCTGACAAATCGTGCTGACTGACAATTGTGTAATAAAGGAGAACTTACAAGTGTAGCTACTTTGGGATAGGAAATCTGATAGCTCTGACTGACGGATTTCCTATCCCAGTAATGCATCACAAAGTGTGTGCAGTGTGAGCTTCACTTGAAATTCCGGCGACCCATTACGCCCAGTGATTTCCACCTCCAGCATAAATTTGGAGGTCACATTAGGCCTGTGAAATGCTTGATGCAAAAATGAAAATGCAAACATAACAGACGTGCACTTCATGTTTTACTGACTGTGTGTGATACAATTTAAACCGTTATGAAGAGCGAACAACTCTAAAAGTGTTCCACGTTGATTAATTTCTGCAAAAAAGCGCTGACAAATGTGCATATTAGCCTCTTCTCTTCGAGGAAAAACAGTCCTCCTTTATGCCCAAAGAAGCCATGCTATCAGTTCCAGTGTCTCTCCGACAAGAGTCTGATAGTGTTACCGATTTAGATAGCTCAGATTTCATATGCTCTCCCAGAAGCAAACACTTTACTTCAAGGAGAAAGGGATGGAAAAATAAATGTATCCCTTACACAAGCGGATGTCAAAGCAAAAATATTCCCATTACTCACTGCTGCTAAATAACTTCCGTATAATCTCTTAGAAAGCACAGTGTTTTGTTACAGCTGTGATCTAAACATGGCACAGAGTGTAATGACTTGCGTGCATGTGATGAAAAACACAGAAAGTGTCTGACAACTGAAACATGAATGTAACAGAGAAAACTTTGATTCAAAGCACGTGATTTTCTCCTTTTTAAAAAATCATCCAGTTTCTGAGGTTTTCCGCTGACCCTCCCATAACAAACACGTCCGTGGTCATCCAGGCAAGAACTGTTGGCATTTTCAATGAATACCGCTGCTTGAGTAATATATCATGAAATATTAAATGTTGGTCTTCAAAGCTCCCGAGTACTGACTCAGGACTGCTGGTCTTTTATTACATAATCAGCTGTCTGGAAACGAATGTATCTTTGTCAAGCAGCCGTGTAAATTTCACTCCATGTTTATAAAGCAAAGCAGAGGCTAACATTAACCGCAGAGGAGGGGGTTACTGTTTATGTGACAGCGTGTGATTGTACCGCACGCCACACATGCAGCTGTTGGAAGCTGCTCACTGTAACCCTCCGGTCTCTGCTGAAGTCAGAAAGCTGATCGTCGTCAGCTCGCCTCGTTTTAACGTCTCAGATGAGTTTCAGGCTCTTATTAAGAGCTGACTGAAAATTGACGTCAAATTGCGTGACGTCACGCGAGTGATTTGTTGCGATGTCACGGGCTGCCTGGTTAAACAGACGAGGTTTGCCTCCTGTTTACCTTTGGCACGCACCTGCACTTGCAGTTGGCGCGCCACAGTGCCCTTCACTCCCTCCGTCTCCCCGGTGATTACCGCAGCTAATGAAGGCTGTAGCAGACTCGAGTGCTGGACTAAATTCACGTATTAACAGCCTCTTTGAGCAAATTTCCCCCCCAAAACTTGAAGGGCCCGCATCAGCAGACGTCTCTCAGGTAAATACGGCGTCAACATCGAAACAGCAGTGCCTCGAGATTACTAAACCCACAAGGAATGAAAAAACAAAACAAAACAGAAAAGCTCTTAACATGAACTACAAATGCATCCAAATCTTGTTCATTTGTTCCATCACAACTGCAACATTTCGTTTTCCATCTTAATTGAGACGTGCACATCCTGCCTCCTTACCTGTAAATGCCCCTGGTACATATTGAGCACACAGTCGGTCGCGGCTCTCTCCGTCACTGGATCTTCCTTTTACACTTCTTCCCGGCTTGTATGGGGCGCACAGTGTCAAACTCCAAGTGTGGACATCAGAAGCCGAAGGAGAGTTTTTGGACTGGAGGTCCAAAAAGGAGCAGACAGAGCGGAGCTGTCCTCTCCTCGGGTGCTGAAGCTGACACTTTGCGCTCATCCAGGATACCTCAGCGCGCTGACACACACGGAGAGCGACGCCGGACGGCACTTTCTTTTCTTTCCTGGTTTTTTAATACTTGCAGATTCCTGAAATAGTCCTTACATGAAAAACACAAACAAACAAAAATAAAATTCTCTCGAGATTCAAGTCTTCATTCTGAGCGCGCTGGCGTTTTCCTTTCGGTCTTGCTTTAAATGTTTTGACGCTCCTGCTGGGCTCTCTCTTCTTATAGCGCGCTCCTCTCTCCTGCTTCCCGACTACTCCCTCTAACCCAGCCCTCTGGTGCCTCCCCCAGTGATGACGTGCACAGCTCTCGCTCGCTCGCTCTCAAGATCGTGTTCAGGAAATTTCAAAAGTTCACAGGCGTAGAAGAAGAATTTATAGCAGAAGGATTTTGTCATGAGCAAATTGATTTTAAAAACGTTTTATAAGCTTTTATAAGCCTCCCGCTGAGAAAGCAGCTGAATGACACGGTTAAAACACGCAGAGGAAACAGCGTCTACAGAGCGTGACATCTGCGTGCGATGAACCAATTAGTTGCCGTTTTCACTCGTTTTAATTAGTGGAAGCCACAATTCAGTGATCAAAAACAATGGAGACATGTGGTTTCTTAGCAACGTAGGAGATCTATATGTTTAAAGTATAGCCCACATTACTGTCAGTGCGCGTGTTTTAATCTCACACGTACACACGCATGTATGCAGATGTTTTCTACTGAATAACAGAATATCAAATACACAGCAAGCTTTTATTTTATTCTAAAATAGCTCACTGGGAGCGGAACAGCTCCAGATTAGTGTATCAATGACAAACAAACAAACAAACAAACAAACAAACAAAAACACGGATTCAGATTAGATCTAACGGGGCAATGGCAACTTTGCCTGTTTTCATACCTACATGAAAACATATGTAGGTCTACAATGTCTTGGTGGGGGTGGGAGTTATGTATTATGAGAATTTCAACAACACTTCATCCAGAAGTTCAGCTTCTGGTGAAAATTTAGTTAATTTCTTTTTCAATTTGCTGATAGCACCTCGACACTCTGGAAGGATTTTTGACCTTTTCTCTTCTCTGACCAGCTGGAGCAGGGCCGCTTTGTGTTCTGCACCTAATAGCAAAACATTTTCCTCTATTCTTCCTTTCCTGCAAAGTAAACACACTTTGCCAGTGTCAGCTGGTACTGTGTCCCCCTCAGTGGAGTCACACAGCTTGTTGGGTGCAGACTGAGAGTGAAGGAGACTTCTTCGTATATCCAGTGAGCCACACATTTACACCGAAGCTATTGGGATGCATGAAAGGATTATTTTGGAAAACAATTCCTAACATTTAGTTTTGATACACAGGGATATATTTTTTTTAGCAGTTTAATCAATACTTTACCTTACTTTGCAGACGTGTAGCAAAGGATTACTGATGTGGAGTGCACCACCATCTGGACATCTGGTGATATAAGCACTCACACTGAACATATAGCTGAGCAGAGCCCTCAAAGACATGCTTTGCTTCAAGATGCAGCTTGAGAAACCTTAGCGAAGTAATCGAGTCACATATCAAAGCAGTAAAGCATGCCCATCTTTTTGTGTATCTGCCTGTCAAGAGATAATTTATGTAAAAGGCAGAGGGATTCTTAAATTATTCCTTCCACCCCCTGACTATATTCTCAGTTGAGATAAGCAGAACAATATCCCCACTGTACATCGTGTGGGCTGAAAGCTGCTTCCCCCTCCTGAGTTGTCTGACAGTCTGCTGGAATCTCTTCAAGGCTGACCCAAAGCGTAGCTCTACGACCTCGCTGAACTCCTCCCACGCCTGAGTTTTTGCTTTGACAACCATTGAAGCCACAGCCCGCTTGGCCTGCTGGTCAGCTGCCTGCAGAGTCCCACAAGCTGACCGAGTGAAAAAGACTCCTCTACAGCCTGATGGCTCTTTTTACCCCTGGTGTACACCATCTGGTTCAGGGGTTGCCGCTGCATGAGCACTAACAACCTGAAGGCCACAGCTCTAATGTGTCCTCACATTTGGAGGCAAAAAGTAAAGTACTGTTAATCTTACAATACCCAATGAATGAGAGCACGTACAGCATGGATGTCAAAATGATTTTATAGCACGGACCACGTACAGCCCACTTTGATCTTAAGTGGGATGGGCCAAAGAAACGGTCCTTTGCGTTAGTCTATGAATGTTTAAATAATTATTTCAGTGTAATATCAGAAGCCATGGGGGAGATCTTTATCAGTGGGAAATGTTATAAAACTTATGAACATAAAGTTTTCCAGTGCCATCCGGTTGGAGTCTTTGCCAGGCCAATTCTGGCCCCAGGGCCTTATGTTTGACACCCCTGATGTATAGGAACAGAGTAACAAGTTAGTGCATTTACTCACGTATTGAACGTAAAGTATTTCTATGTAATGCCACATTTCCACTATATTTTAGGTGCAAATAGTGTACTTTGTAGTTTAATTTTAGTTCTGATTTTTGCCTTCCCTCCCACCTTTCTCCTGATCCCCTTCATGTCAGCAAATTTTAAAAACCCTGGAAACTCCCGTGATTGGAGGCGCTGAGCACGGTCTAATCATTACATCCTGTTTCCCTGGAAATGTTGTTGAAGCTCTGCTGTATCTGAACATCACCCAAAAGAACTGGAATTAACTGTCTTTGTGAAACGGCCCAGGATCTTTTGAGGGCAGCAGAGGCTTGTGTGGACATCAAACCAAACACATCTGTAATTATTAACACACTGTCCTTTAATAAAGGTGTAAGTTGTTGCTTTTCAGAAGCTCTCACTGTAATTTGCTGTGCAACAACACCAACACATCAGTCCTGTCTTATTCTTCATGCTTCACTACATTAAAAAAATCTAGTCTAAAGTCAAGAAAGCACGATTATTACATCCTGGGTCTTTATTGTTTACCAAACGTACACAGACCTATTTTTAAAAATCGATATATGATCACAGATTGTAGTGTTTTATCGAGGAGTCATATTGTTATATATTTCATAATGGTGCTCACATGTGCACGTGCTGGCCTTTAAATCTATGTTTAGATTAACAGAAATGGTGAAAATATTATTAAAGTTAACAAGAAGGGAATTACTGCTCTTTGGCTGGCCACTTATTTCAGTCAAATTGAAAATGAATTGTTTTATCTGCTTTGGATAATTACCAGCTACAAAACACAGCTAAAGAAGAATTACAATAAATACTGAGCAGTACTGCTGTGATTTTTTAATGAGACGTACGGACTGAGAATGTTGGAAAGTGGGAATAAAAGCGTAAACCAAGTTTCATGTCAGTGACACATATACATGCTTCAGTGTTCACACAGGTGAATTCGACCATGGTGCATCTCACCCCCCAAAAACAAACAAAGTCTTTTGAACACTGACTGATTTCTGGTATAATCATGACGTCACTGCTTTGCTTTTTGCCAACAGACATCTCGGCTCATTCTAAGCAGACCAACCGCTTTGGACCCTCTGACTAAATTTGAATCACCATGCAGATCCTCTAACTCATTGGGCGTCACCGGCGGGGCAGTTTTTGGTCACAGCTTTTTGGAATTATCCACTTAGTGTGGAGAATATAGCTTGATGATTCAGGTATTAATTAACACCATCATCAGGTAAAAACTCTTTTTTTTGTTCAGCTGTAACTTTAACGTATGGCCATAAATACTCAATGATAATTATTTCTGATATTCTTTTGACCATCATTGCCCACAAAGCTATTAAAAGTATAAAAGGATATTGGAAGTGCATCATTTGAATTCATGTATTCACCCCAAACCATAGTTAAGTCTTTACCTGGACCACAGATGGTGAGACAAATGACTTAAACAGATTCGGTTTGATAAGCATTTGACTGGGATTGAAACACAGTTTCAACACCGAGCATGAAATTCTGGGCAACATGAGAGCTTTTGGTGATTTGCAATTATACAAAAGTGTTATATAGATTTTATTCTCATAAAACCGCAGCCTGCTCCAATGCAGACTTTTAATAAAATAAACACCAAACTGAGTCTCAGAAGTTCACGGAAATATGTCGGATTGGATTGACCTCCAGAATCTCTGTAAATTAAGGAGTGACTGAAATAATGCGAATGGATGGCGAGATCAAATGCAGCTGGCACATTTGACGATCCCATTATTAGCAGGGCTCGACCTATTTTTGACCTGAGAAATGTGGTGCTTAAAAATTAAAATGTCCATTATACTCCATATATCACTTGTTTGGTGACAGCTGTTTCGCTGACGTCACAGTTGGTGACACCGAAGCTGAGATAAGGCTCCTGGCAACTAGTGCAGCTGAACCTGTTGTGGACACACGGGCCTGACAAAGGTTTTATTTAACTGGTTCATTACCAGTACAGGAGGAACTTATCTCTCACGCTAGAGGAAACAGTGACACTTGCTGTCAGGCGTACCTGCAGTGTACCATCTCCATCCATCCATCCATTTTCATCCGCTTTGTCCGGGGCCGGGACGCGGGGGCAGCAGCCTAAGCAAAGAGGCCCAGACCTCCCTCTCCCCAGCCACCTCCTCCAGCTTATCCGGGGGAATACCAAGGCGTTCCCAGGCCAGCCGAGAGATATAATCTCTCCAGCGTGTCCTGGGTCTGCCCCGGCGCCTCCTCCTGGTGGGACATGCCTGGAACACCTCACCCAGGAGGCGCCCAGGGGGCATCCTTGTCAGATGCCCGAACCACCTCAGCTGGCTCCTTTCGATGTGCAGCAGCAGCTGCTCTACTCTGAGCCCCTCCCGGATGGCCGAACTTCTCACCCTATCTCTAAGGGAGAGGCCAGCCACCCTTCGGAGGAAGCTCATTTCTGCCGCTTGTATCCGCGATCTCGTTCTTTCGGCCACTACCCACAGCTCGTGGCCATAGGTGAGGGTAGGGACGTAGATCGACCGGTAAATTGAGAGCTTCGCTTTTACACTCAGCTCCCTCTTCACCACGACGGAGTGTGCAGCGTCCGCATTACTGCAGCTGCAGCCCCAATCCGTCTGTCGATCTCCGGCTCCCTTCTCCCATCACTCGCGAACAAGACCCCGAGATACTTGAACTCCTCCACTTGGGGCAGGAACTCATCCCCGACCCGGAGTGGGCACTCCACCCTTTTCCGGCTGAGAACCATGGCCTCAGATTTGGAGGTGCTGATCCTCATTCCCGCTGCTTCACACTCGGCTGCGAACCGTTCCAGTGCGAGCTGGAGGCCCTCACCCGATGAAGCCAACAGAACCACATCATCTGCAAAAATCAGAGATGAGATTCTGAGGCCACCAAAGCGAAAGCCCTCCGCCACTTGGCTGCGCCTAGAAATCCTGTCCATAAAAATTATGAACAGAACCGGAGACAAAGGGCAGCCCTGGCGGAGCCCATCACCCACCGGGAACGAGTCCGACTTATTGCCGGCAATGCGAACCAAGCTCTTGCAACGGTTGTATAGGGATTGAATGGCCCGTAGCAATGGGCCAGACACCCCATATTCCTGCAACACCTCCCGCAGGACACCCTGAGGGACACGGTCGAATGCCTTCTCCAAGTCCACAAAACACATGTAGACTGGTTGGGCAAACTCCCATGCACCCTCAAGTATCCTGGAGAGGATAAAGAGCTGGTCCAGTGTTCCACGACCAGGACGAAAACCGCATTGTTCCTCCTGTATCCGAGATTCGTACCATCTCATTGCCTATAAATCCAATCACACATTCGGATCTCCACTGAAGTACTCGTCAGCCGGTAACTCATTACTCTAGAAATAATTTCCAGGCGACCAGTTGCTATATAGCAACAGGCCACAGATGCTATCAGTCAACACAGCTCTGCCCCTCCTGTCATGATCAAATAGCAATCGCAGCTCTTCCTTGACTATTTGTCAGTCTTTGTCATGCGTGTGTGTTTTTGCTGTGCAGCAGTGATGTCATCATCCAGCTTTGTTTGCTTCGGAGAGGCCCGACCTTCACACAGTGTCACCCTGCAATCGGAAAGTGTGGTTTTGCAAACAAGTCTATTAGAGGTGTTGATGGTTTGGCCTGAATGCAACCAGAAAAACGACACTATTTCCTGGACGTGTTATTTTAGAAATTCAGAGAATCGTTTTTTCTGCTGCATCACAAACCTAAATATTGGACTTCTTAATCCAACGGCTAAAAACTACTTGCATCGTCCGGTCATCTCAGGCAAAAATGTGATTTCTTTTGATTTTACACATAATGTAACTAACACACTAACTCCTAATCTGCTTTTTGGAGGACAAATCATTAGCAGTGAGCCGCGGAGCTGCAGAGGAGAATGACACAAAGCTAATGGAGCAAACAAATGATGTCAAACGATGTAGAGCGGCAGACGCTTTGTACCAGTTTACACTCCAACAAGCATGTTTCCCTCTGAGGCGCCGCTGTTCCTAAGCAGACAGGAACACGCTGAGGTTTTGGTAAATGCACTGTTTAAAATATTATTAATGAGTTAGTTAAGGTAATCAAACAAGCTGATATTTAGAAGAAAGCTCTTTGCCAGCCGGCAAATATCACTATAACACAAAATCCGCAGATCTAAGCACGTTTTCCTCGTTTCTCGTACTACTACGATAATAATAATAATGATAGTAATAAAACTCTGTTTTCGTTTTGTGTGTGAAGAAATTTGGGCCTACGCTTTATGACTCTGCATCAGCTCATTGATGTTTGAATGAATGTATGTTAATCATTTTTAAGCCCTGCAGAGGATCGGGTGATATTTTTACCATGACACATAATATAACTTATAAAGTCAACGTTTTAACTAAAAGGTCCAAACTTCTAACTGTGTCCTGAAGATAAACGGGTGAAGCTTCTTCCAGTCATTTCAACATCCAGCTGTAAGTAGAGTAGGAGATAAGCTCTCACTCTTTTAATGGTTTATTGGCAGTAAGGATCTTGTTTCTTGATTAAGCAAATGGTCTTGGATAACCATGACGTACTGGAATATTAAATACCTCGTGTTAGCTGTATTCTGTGCTGTGGTAAATTATACCCTTATTTCCAACTGCAGCTAGAAATCATAGACAAGATAAGAATCAAGCAAGGCTAATGTTGCAGAGAAGCATCCGACCTGGTAAACAAAGGCACTAGTTAGGAAAAAATACAAACTGCACAGATTAAAAAGTGCCATCTGAAGTTATAGCTCTTTTAAAAGCTTGCTTTCTAATTTTTTGCAGTTAATGCCAACCCAGGGCTTTCGCTGTGGTGACTGCGAGGATGTTTGATTCTGTTTATAGTGTGAGAGCATTGAGATGTTTTCTGGAGACAAAGACTGAAACTTGAAGGCAACAAATAATCACATATGCTGTTCTATATTTTTCCACGTGAATATCATTAACCTTCTAAATCTGCAACAGTAACAGTTTGGGTTCTTTTTGCAGAACTATTGTGGAAACTTCACAGTAAATCTTACACTCGCCGTCCCGTCGGTCTTGTCCCGGCAGCTCGGGTCTCTTGCGTGCATCGTCGGCCCCTGCTGACTAGATAATGCTCCCATTTCTAAACTACTCACCCTGCAGTCTTCTCTAACGTTGGGCTATCACTGCGTCTGAATCTTTAATGCCCAGATGATATGTCCACAAAGCAAGTAGCCTGTTTAAATATGTACCGCATCCAGTTGTTCTGCCAGCTTCATTACCACGGTTATTTGTGCATGGCATGGGATTTATAATTTATGTTTCTCAAATATTCCCTCAGATGAGCAGAAGCGTACACAGAAATGCAAACACACACTTGTTTGTCCGCCGAGCTACTCCAGATTAATCGCACTAGAAATGATCACATGGAGAACTATTTATATGTATCAGTAAACGCATTTTCTTGCTGAACATAAAAAGTAGATCAAGGGGTCTGCAGCGCTTTGATACGGCTGCCCGCTGATTGTTAGGGTGTCTAGGATGCAAATCCAGCTGTCTGTGTTTGCTGCATCTGGTTGTCTGGTGGCCGATAAAAGCAGGTTGCATTCACTGGCCCACCGAGCTGTGAGTGCCTTCAAACAGCGTTGACCCCTCAGTGCCTCCTCTTTTATCGGTGTACTTTACTGTCTGTGGCAAGGTCACTGTAGCAGTATTGATTATTTGGATTTTATTAAGCGTCCCCTTCAAGTAATGCCAGAGGCGAACAGTTTGGGAAAAAACATGTACAATTAGAAGACCATAATGGTTTTGAGTATAAATGGAAACTGGATTACAAAGGGCTTTGCAGTGTCATCGAAAAGCGCTTGTTTTCTACATGAGTATGTATTTTTTGGTAAATTGTACATACAGTAAGATCATGTTCTCACTGGTTAACGTTAGGCATCCAAAGAAAGATGTGGCAGTTCCTTGATATGGTGGTCTAGTGTACTCACCTCTCACCTTGGAATGGACTCAGTTCCCTTTTGACCTTAAATGGGATTAGCTGTTTACAGTCAGGGGATAACTGAGGAATGGAGGCTATGGACCTGATGGAGTGGGGAAATAGAGCTCCAGTTGCTGATACAGTCCCAGCATTCAGTGTTGAATGCTCAATGGGAATAAAGTCAGATAGAAATTCTTGCTTTTCCTTTTGAGGTTTCAGCTACTGTAAACCTTCCTCTGTTCCATATTTATGCCGTCATACGCTGTGCACCATAGCTCCAGATGAGCAGCTGCAGCAGGCTGCCATCAGCCATGACTTCAGGTGAAGCTCATCTTCATGAAATAAGGCTCCTGGCAACTGATTCACTTCAATAATTCATGACACATGCATGATAGCTGCGACTGCTGGATGGGCAATATCACAGAGATTCACTGCAGTTTATGGAAGTGGAGACTAGCTACATACCAGTTAGCACTCAGCTTACACTTCCTAAAGGCTAATTAAGTGACACCTCCCTTTTCAGTGATGATAAAAACAATTTTTAGCTGTTGGACTTGAAAGATAACGGCTAAAAAAATTAGGTTTAGTCCATTTCTAACCATTCCTAACTTTGGCAGGCTTTGAATTCTCCTGAATATAATAAAGAAAACAAGGTTGTGTACCTGCATCTGTATGAAAGCAGCAAGTCTGTTCCAGCTGAGACAGCGGCCACTCTGCTATATGATAAATTAGTCAGTAACAAAGTTTCCAGTGCAGCCGTTGGTATCTTCGGTAATAAAGCTGTATGAATAAATCTCTAGATTAGCACACTACATTAATATCCTGCTGACCTTCGGTGGCTCTTCATCAACACCAACCTTTCAGCATATTGCACTGAGATAAGCAAATCACTGCCTCAAACGACGCTGCAGTTAAAGCGCAGATTAAGTGCGCTGTTTCAAAAGCACAATTAGAACAACATTCAGAGTTTTCCAGCTAATTTGAACATGATACACTGAGAAGACACGGTTTTAAAAACATATTTTCGTCTTCATATAAGGGAGGCCCTAGGAGAGGAGTTGCTATACTTATTTCAAATACAATTAATTATGAACACATATCAGAACTACAGGATGGGGAGCGAAGGTTTATAAAAATTACGGGCAAAATTGAAGGTCTGGAAATGACTTTTATAAATGTGTATATTCCTCCAGGAAGCAACTGGACAGTATATAAACAAATATTTGATTTAATGGTGAATTCACAAGGCCTGGTAATCTGTGGAGGTGATTTCAATATGAGATTGAACCCTAAACTAGATGTGTCTGGAGCATCTATTAGCTCAGATGCTCTTACAAAAAAATCAAATCAATTGATGGAGGAATTGGGGATAATTGATGTTTGGAGAGAGTTCCATCCTAAAAGCATGGAACTCTCTCCAAACCCACTACTCCTGTCCAGTTATCTCCATCATTCCCAAAGAGGGTAAAGATAGGACAGCATGTAGCAGTTATTGACCGATTAGTGTATTAAATTTGGATTATAAACTATTTACAGCAATTTTGGCACGGAGACTCAAAAAAATTTACAAAATACACCTGGATCAGTGTGGTTTCATCCGACAGGCAAACAGTGGACAACATTGTTCCCTACATGTTATGGAACAAATAAACAGAGGTGGGGTGTGGGCAGTGTTGGTGGGACTGGACGCTGAGAAAGCCTTTGACTCAGTCAGATGGCTTTTTCTTTACAGGGTATTAAAGACTTTTGGTTTTCACAATAAATTGATCTCAATAATACAATCCCTCTATGATAAACCAAGGGCTTGGGTGAAAGTCAATGGAGATCTATCTGAATCACTTACTCTAGAAAGAGGGACCAGGCAGGGCTGTCCGGTCTCACCACTTTTATTTGCACTCTATATTGAGCCTCTTGGTCAGTTTATGAGAAACAATACTAAAATTAAAGGTACCGCCGGTGAAGAACAAAAAGTTGCAATGTTTGCAGATGATGTTTTGGTCTTTTTGAGGGAACCTGAAGAATCATTTGAGGAGTTGATGTCCTCTCTATCCGACTTTGGAGAAGTGTCTGGTTATAAACTAAACACAGGTACAGAGGTAATGACACTAAACTATACAGCATTTAACAATTTACGAGATAATTATAATATAAATTGGGAAGCTGAAACACTTGAATACTTGGGAATAATTCTAACTAAGAATATTTCTAATCTATCACAAGTAAATTATGGTCCCTTGTCACAGGCCATAAAATCCGATTCAGATTGATTGATTCTTAAATTTAAATTCAAGGATATCAGCAGTGAAAATGAACGTACTCCCAAGACTCCTCTATTTATTTAGAATTTATTTATTTAGCCTGTTGAAGTAAGTCAAACACAGTTTGGGGAATGGGACAAATGGATTTCGCGCTTTATTTAGCAGGGGAAAAACCAAGAATTAAATTTAGTATTTTACAGTTAAGCAAGGCAAAAGGTGGGGCAGTGCTCCCATGTTTACAATACTATTATTATGCATCTCAGGTCATCCCCCTGCTGCAATGGTGTAACCCTAATTTGAAAGCTAAGTGGAAATCCATAGAATTCAATACAACCCCTAAATTTTTGATTTGATATACCTTTATCAGGCCCACAAGGGGAAATTTCAACTACAAGCCTCAATTGCGGATAAAAAATTGGCAGACGGTTTAGAAGGTAAAGGAACATGGATAAGC
Organism: Copadichromis virginalis; assembly: GCF_057382275.1. Classification (NCBI taxonomy): domain Eukaryota; kingdom Metazoa; phylum Chordata; class Actinopteri; order Cichliformes; family Cichlidae; genus Copadichromis; species Copadichromis virginalis. The sequence goes on from NC_140639.1 coordinate 728,322, forward strand.
CACACTCTAGAAATATGGAATAAATTGATTAAAATATGTGGTAGTGAACGAATACTAAAAGAATTTAGATGGTGTGCTTATGACACAGATTTTAAACCAAATGAAAGTGATAAAAGATTTCAGTCCTGGATAGAAAGTGGACCAACAACATCCCTTCACACATAAATGGACACTTCAGAGTTTCCAATCTTTACAAATAAGAAATGGCCTAAGACAAGTAGATTTCCTCAGGTTTCTTCAAATGCGGGATTATTTTAACAAACATTGCAATATCCCAGGTTTTTAAGGTTTTTAAGATAAAATTTGATATTAATTTTGTAAATTTGTACTTGGGCCTGGTTGCTGGCTTGGTCCGAACACAAAGCTCTTACAAGCCCTATTAGCGGCAAGCAAAAAATCAATAACCGGAAAGTGGCAAATCCAACTCCGCCAACACTTGAGGATTGGTTTGATGCGGTTTTTGAAATATGGAAAATGGAAACATTGACATTCTTTTTAAAAATTCTAAAAGACCAATTCTCCAAAATATGGAATAATGGATTAGCTCTGTGTCCCCCATCCGCCCTGAATTTAGGTGAGACCAGCCCTGAATTGGTGTATCTCCCATGTATTGTACAATGTCAGGTCGACCCTCCATAATATGTATTGAATGTACTTTATGTAAATAAGTTAAACATGCTGCATTATGTATACACTGTCAAGCCACCGAGTTCACTTTTCGTTACTGAATGTAAAACAAAAGGACTAAATAATATTAACGCACTTTATTGTAACAAGTCCTTTTTTCAATAAAGATATAATAAAAAAAACTGCCAAAGGGTGTGCTTTTAATTATTTCATCTGTTTTTCTACGATGACTATATTACAAACCAGGCTACAGCAGCATGAAACATCTCAGCAGGCTCCCTTTGGTAAGTCTTTTTCTCATTTCTTAATTATTTTTGTCAGCTCCAGTGAGATCCCACCGTTAAACGTGCTGAACATCTTGTCATTGCAGTTTTGCGCCACTGTGACAAACAGGTTGGCTCACACGTGAAAGTGTCCTGTTAGTACCAATGAGCAGTTAGTCATCCCTGTCTGATATCTCCCTCCCTCTGCTTCCTGTCTTACTTGCCTGCTCACAGCGATGAACAGAAACCCGACACCTTCAGAACGAAGGGACCGGCGATATGAAGAAATGAGGTACGAGACAGCATCCACAATCAGGCAGTTAACTGCTGCAGGCTACCAACTACTACCTAAATGACACGCAGCTTCCAACTCTTAGTGCTGATGCACATGCACCGCTCATTTCACCGTCCTTCTGTACACCTCAGGTAACATCTCCAGGCCACAGCTGGATTTGCAGCTGGTTTGATCTCAGCCTGTTTCCTGTTGATTTCCGGGCAAAAACAGAGAAAGAAATATCAGCTAAAAATATACTTTAAAAATAATGATGATAAAGTGATTGTGGGTTTTTACATGCATTCTTATGACATAATAATATAAGCCAGCAATTTGTGTTTTGAGTTGGATTTAGAAAAACAAAAACAAGTAACATTTGTGCCAAGTTCAACACAGATCATTTCATGTCCAACCTGTGTGACAAAAAATGATTACATTTAGCTCCCCGAGGATTAGTCAGCAGCGGGTTTTCTTCTCCTCTTGTGTAAATCCCATCAGAGCTGGCTGCATGCCCGGTGTGTGTTTCACAGGCTGACACAGCGACGGTGTGGTCATCTCCCAGTGCCACCTGTCAGCGATGACAGCCAATAACACGTCCATGACCCCCTCTCTTCAACAACAACAACACGCTTGTATAAAAAGCCTTCTGGTGATAAATACAGCAGAAACTAAACCCTAAAAACGTCAATGGTGACAGATTTTCACAGTTGGTTGTGTTAGGTTTTGTATTGTTGATTGTCATTTATGCTTAAAAATATCTACTTATATATGCTTAGAGTTTTATAATTAATTGTAGATTGGTAGAGGTTTGATCCTTAATAGTCTGCAAACTTTGTGTGCATTAGAGAGCACTCTGGGAGCACGAGAGAGGCCGTACTTTGTCTTATTATTTTACGGTAGGATTAACGTAGCTACATCTGTTCTAGTCTAAGTGCTTTTTGTTTAGATGAACTGCTGGACTTCCTCACCGTGTTATCTAGGGTGAACCATCTAGGGTGAGGGGGAGACTACCCTCTTCCTGACCAAGGATGTTTGCTTTTGTGCTTTCATGTTATATGACCCTTTGATCAGCAGTACCCCACCCCCCACACACACACACAGTATTCTTTGTTCACATGTACACCTATGTAAGATGCTATATGTTAATGACCCTATGCATATTCATGTAACCACAATAAAAGGAGTGCTATGGGGAACCTGGCTGAGAGTCTGATGGAGGTCAAGTGGTGGAACGACACTTGGCTCCAGGCAGGTCTCCCTCATGCATGAGTAACAAGAAGAACTTTGCCTACTTCGGGTCTTGCTTGCTGTGTAATTATATTGTCCTCAACATTCCAGCGAATAGGTTCAAGCTACAAACCTATCAGGTTGAATGTCAAACAACTAGTTTGTTTCTATGTCACATGCTTTTCCTCCAACTGGAATCAAACTAGCAACCATTTGCTTCCCAAGTAAAAAGACTTAACCACTGCACTTGATAGCTTCAGAGTTACAAACCTGCAAAAACCGCAAAGATGGCGAGACAATCTTCCCAAACGCATCCAGTCGTGTCACATAAGCTTGGCCAGCTTTGAAACTGACCTTGACTGAATACCTGCACAGAAGATTGTAGTTCCGGCTGGAAGTCTGAGTGTGCCAGCATGTCGCTGCTGCGTCGCTCTAGTTGCTGTGACTCTGTTGTTCCCATTAGAGCTTCTCAGAAAGATGCAAAGAGCCTTCATTCACATGGAGGGATAACAACTCTGAAATGAACTAAAGACGATGCTGAGAAATAGTATAGTGAGATTTTCACAGGATGGTAGTATCGCAGTGATACTGCGCAGGTAAGATGTCAGGTGACATCATTTGTAAATATTAGACTGAACATGTTTTTAGAGGATTGAGCACTGAGATGTTATCGATTCTTCTTTTGTATAAAGTCCTTCATCTCATGGATCATGAATATTGTTTAATAACACATTAAAAAGTACAAGTTATTGCTTATAGTGCACAACATCTATAGAATTCAACTGTAATATGAGCCCTGAGTGCAAAATGCCAGCCACACAGGTATATTTGGTTGGAAGTAGAGATAATTTATTTGGCCTGCAGCCAATCAGTGACCTCATTCAGGAAGAGGAAGCTGCAGCTGAAAGCGATTGGGCAGCTGGGTAAATGGACTGTATAGCGCTTTACTCAGTCCCTATGGAGCCCAAAGCGCGTCACACTACATCCAGTCATCCTTCACACACACGCACTGGTGATGGCAGCTGCATTGTAGCCACAGCTGCCCTGGGGCGCACTGACGGACACTGGCGCCACCGGGCCCTCTGACCACCACCAGTAGGCAACGGGTGAAGTGTCTTGCCCAAGGACACAACGACCGAGACTGTCGGAGCCGGGGCTCGAACCGACAACCTTCTGATTACAAGACCAACTCTTGACCACGATCGCCCCGGTGACAGTAATGTTCACCCTGGAAGCAGATGTTGAAGCAGCTGTAGTGTGGGTTTTTTTTTTTTGGATGGTTAACAAAATCCTGCGTATTTCAGAAGTGATCCAATAGCTGGCACACTAACCAAACAGCAGAGCTCCTGTTTACACAGCACATGTTTGCTCCCTGTTGTTAAATCTGAGTTACGTATGTATCTGTTCTCAGCACTCTCCATCCATCCACAGCGGACACCGCCTGTCTACTGGGAACTTCACATTTCCTCAAGGGCATCTTAACACTGCCGTGACTGATGGAGAGCGTAACCCGACAGTGTTATTATGTGTTTCACTCTCTGGCAGCTGTGTGGTATCAGAATCAGCACAATCCAGTGCTGACCCACCACACCACAACAGCTGGCTCATTTCTGTGCTACAAATGGCTCTGGGGATTTGGACGTGCACATCTGGCACAGTGGTAAATTCAGCTTTTTCTAGACCCATTCATGTAGTCTTACAGGCGGTTTAATTTAGTGTGTTGGTTTGCTTGCCTGTCCAGCAATTTATTCTGTTGGTCTGTACCGAGATTTCCTGATTAAATGAAGTTCCCCAATGATTCCTTCTAATTCTCTGACTTTTTTCTGTAGCGCTACCGTGAGACTGATGTTTCTTGTTGCCAGTGAAACGACATGGACTAATATGAAGTCTGGTACACACACTTAGTCCTAATGAATTTCTTTATTTTATTTCTTAAGGACATGACTTTCAGAGACTGTTCCTTTGCTGCAGGTTGGGTTTCTTCAGGTCTGCCTCTTCTTTTGTCTTTCACTTGTTCACTTGTATAGACTGCACACTAAGTTTGCAGCTTTTAGGGAATCACCTTGTTGGTGCAAAAATTATACTTTATGCCTGTCAAACTGTGTTATCATTGGCATAGATTCAGCTAAATAAATGTGCTTTTGTGACAGGTTGCTTATAAGAAAGTGCCCAGTGATAAAATGTCATTTTAACTGAATTTCTTTACTAAGATGTTGTGTGTAGACACAACACTGGTTCATCCCTTGTGTTGGAAAAAAACAACTCTGACTGCTTTGAAGCAAAATACAAAGAAATAAGTGTTGGACTATTGGAAAGTATTCATAATTAAATGCTTCCCCCCCTCTAGTATTTAAAGCTGTAATACTTTTCATCACGCCATCAGGATAATGCTGTTTCATTTTTGTCACTGGTGCAGATCTTCTGTAAAACGTGCAGCTTGGAGTCACGAGAATTAAAAACTGAGCTAGACATGTTGCCAAAGCAGATAATGGTGCAGATCTGAAACAACACTGAATGCCTCGTTTTAGCAGCAAATGAACCCTCACCATGCAAACAAAAAAAGTTTTATTGCTCTTAGTGCTGCTGAAAATGTCATGTGATCCCAGAGACAGGGACTGACTGACAAGGTGAGCATAACCACTGCCAAGGTTGGGTGAGTCCACCAGGCTGCATCTGATAAATTAAATGAGATGGAGAAACGATGGAGTGCAAAACCCAGCAATGCAGCAGAAACACCCCTCCCCTTCCCCACCAAGCCTATTACTCTCAGTCTCTCTGCAGGTTTGTCTTTTTCACTGAGCTCAGTCTTGTCACTAATGTGACAGATGAGCAGAAGGTGCACAAGTTTACACTGTTGTTGGTTTTTACTTCTTTTGGGACCCGTGAGAGAGCAGTCAGGAGGAAGAGCGACACACTTTGTTTACTTCATTCTCAAACCCTCTGCTGCAGATACAAACGGGATGGATTCATTTTCATGTTTAGAATTTAAAAACAAACAAAAAGCTGTTGAAAGATATTGAAAGACACTCAGAAACGAATCTTAGCTGTATTACCTGATGCAGATGCTGTTTCCGTGCCTCTGAAGTCAGGAGCATTATCACACACACACACACACACACACACACACACACACACACACACACACACACACACACACACAGATCAGCTGTCACTATCTGAAGTTGCTAATTCATCAGTGACTGGTGAACTTAAGCATCTCTGAACTAAACAGAGGAAGTCATGTGCAGGTTGTCCTTTGACTTGTGCGATGAACCAAAGTTTAACAGACTTTGGTGCAGTCGTCTCACAGTGGCTGTGAATAAAACGAGCCGTTGTAACAGAAAGCAAACTGGCGATTTTCACATCAGCTTCACATTTGTTGAACCAACTACTTAATTTAATAGCTTAAGAGCTTAAAGCAGTCATTCTTGCACTGAGTCACGGTGAAGAACATGATGGGGTTTTTTTGCTAATTTTCCATCTTTTTAGCAAATTGTAATTGGCTCAATTTCTCCTTTGATTTAAACTGGCCATGCTACACGAACAACGCTACAGAGCAAAGTAATGCAGACAGCTGCAACAGTAAAAGAGGTCATTGCTCGTGTGTTTTGTTTCTTAGCGAGTCGGAAACCTTCAGGGATGAAAAATAATTCCAAGTTCATCATAGTTGCCAAAAGAAAGCCAGTTCCCATGTTTCACGCTAAAACGTCTGATGTTAAGGATGTTAAAACACCCAGTGTTGCATCAGGTTTCTACAAGTGGATCTCAGGAGAAAACTCATATATTCTATATTCATCCCATGTAAAGCAAAAGTACTTTAAGCCTTTTTCTGGTTTAGTTTTGATGATCGTGGCCTTATTGTTCATATTTTGTCATGGTCCCTGGGTTTGAGACCCAGGGTTTTGAGTTTCAATTTGCTGTTGAATATATTTATATCACCTCTAGCTCTGAGCTGCAGTCACTGTTTATATGTTAGTGTCCTCATCCTCTGCCTTTGTGCCTTCCTTTGCCGTTTCATCAACTTTAATTTATTGTTGCATTTCAGTTTCCCTGTTTAGTTTTTCTTACTCATTTCCTGTTTTATTGGTTTGTTGTTTTCTGTGTCTGTTTAGCTTTGTGTCCTCCCCAGTGATTGTGTTCACCTGTGCCTCATTTTCCCCAGCTGTGGTCACTTCCCCTGTCAGCTGTCAGTGCAGTGTGAGTATTTATAGTCCTGTACTTCCTTTGTCCAAGCATCTGTTTGTTTCTCTCTGGTTGTATGTTCCTGCCACCCAGACATTTTGGGGAGTTTTGTACTTTGATTCTGTCTCTGTTTGAATTTCATTTTGAAGTTTGAAACCTAAATTTGGGTCCAAAACTTCCTACTTCCGACACATTCAAACTTTTATTTGTCCGTATGATGCTCCTTCCACATGGTCGGTGTGCACAGAAGGCTGGCTGCTACATTAAAGCGAATTAATTGAAAATTGGAAGGAAAAGGTGCACAAACATGCATTCCTAATATTGAACCTTTGTGAACATGCAGATCTCCTTTTCCAGCAGCACATAGCAGCTGCTCACGGGGCCAAAACTACTACCGGATGGTTTTCTGGTTGTAACACTATTAAACCTAACTCATCTCCGGGGTGTTGTCCAAAAGAAAACGAGAAACACCTGAGCCAAAAATAAAGGAAAAGCTACTATGAAAGCAACCTGGGTTTGAGCAGCACCTCAGCAGAGGTGCGATGTTTAAGGAGCTGCAGCTAAATACGAAATGAACAAGTTGGACATCTGTTTCTGCTGATCTTAGGAAATAATCAGGAACTAATCTGTTGGCCTTTTTTTAATAACTTGAACTTAATTAGTACTTGCATTCTTGGGTCAAGGACAGCTGTGATGATTTTTCTTTGCAAAGTTCATAACCTTGTCATATTTGTGTCTGTAGAGATTATAATCCATCTCACAGTAGGGGGTTAAGCTTCTTACAGATTAAGGCAAGTGTCATTTTTTTATTACAAGGACTGAGGGGAAACACAGTTTCACCCACTCATGTTATGGTTTCATAGTGGTCCGAGTGAGAGCCACACTGCTGACATTTCAGCGTTTGTTAGTATTAAAAACGTGAGCATGGAGTTGAGAAAAGCACAGAGGTGCCAGTGTCTGTGAAAGGAGCAATCACTGCCTTATGTAACACTGGCAAGCACGCTATATTACCTCCAAGGGAGTTCACAGTTCCTTTCTCTTTATTTTCAACAACTCTCCTGTGTGTAAGCAACAGCAAGCATTTCACAAACACACATAAAAGATGCACATGTGGGCTTTGTATGGGTGCAGTCGCTGAGATTTATATGTCAGCTGTGTATAGAAGCTAGACTTTATGTTTGGTTGTTATGAAATGGACCGTACCTAGTGGAAATGCTCACACACACACACACACACACACACACACACACACACACACACACACACACACACACACACACACACACACACACACACACACAGATAAAAAACAGACCTGACTTGTTGTTGTGAATGGCAAACACAGCCAGCATCATCATAGCACGTTGCTTGTTTCAGTGTCTGATAGGAGGCAAACGTATAAAAACCCTGTGCTTTGTGCTCTCGACTGGATTCCCTGGCTGGTTTTGCAGCATAAGACTCCAAAAAGAGCTGGATAGCACACTGTTGTGTTGGCTTCATGAAATTCCAGTGGGCCACTTGAAGCTGTGACCTTGCCTGACAAGGCTTGAAGATGTTGCTGATGATCTGAATATAAAGAACACTTATGACGATTGCTAGTTGCTCTCATGCAGGCGCTTCAATCAAAGACAGTAAAAACACATCACAGCTAAATGACTTGAAGTGTGAAACTCGCTGTTCTGAGTGAGTTTGAAGCAGGGTCCTCGTGCCTAATGTGGGCATGGATGGCAGTGCTCGAGCTCCGGGCTGATGGTGGACACTGAGGGTAACTGTCGAGGAGGACAAACTGAATTTTAATGCAATCAGGCTGTTTGTGCTGTAGTGTTCAGCATCAGCACAGATCAACTTTGAGTTAAGAGTCCTCTGTCACATTACTCACTCGCCTGCCAAATCTGAGCAACTCCTCATCGCTGAGCTGACAGCAGGCCATAGTTTTTTCTAATCATGCAGGGTAATTAGTCTCGCTGGGGGATTTTTAATGCAAAAGTACAAACAGGATGAAGTGTGAAGTACTGGCATGTGTCTGCAACCTAAAATGATTCTTTTTGTTTTGAATTAAAGAGGAGAGGGTGCAGGACCTCGTGGGCTACTGAGTAAATGTGTCATTGTTGAAGCGGATTTTTCACATGAACACTGTTTACTTGGAAACGTGACAGGTGTCTTGGAAAAAAAGAACATCTTGAATTAAAAGTGACTTTTCCCCCTTAATCCTTGTATATTTATGAGTTTCTGCATCAGGGATCGCGAGCAGATGTCATTTCACCGAGGACAAATTCTGTCTTTGCTCCACACCTACAGAAATCAGCCCACAGCCAGGCCACCTGCAGAAGGCTTAAAGCGACTCCAGTATTGTCATCACTGAAAGTGGCAGGAGGGAAAAACAGGAGTGCTGCACAGAGGTTTATTCACTGATGTGGAATCTAATTGAGCACGACAGCACAGAAATATGTCACTGTAATGGAGATGAATTAGTCTTCCAAGTCCATCAACAACTATCAAAAAGGCACAGCACACTGACGAGTCTGCACTGGGCAGACACGACTGTAGCTAATGTGCCACCTCCTCAATCATCATCACATTCAGTGGGTTTAGTGCTGGACAGTATGCAGATCTGTATCCCTTCAAAATCGTTCATGCTTGTTTTTAAACTTATTTTTTCTTCTTCTGGTGTCGAGATTTGTTGGGGATGTCTTTTCCGTTCCAGTCTTCTTTATTTTTATCTAAATCTCTGTGTGTCAGCCCCTTTGTTTTATTCATGCACATCTGTTTTCCCTTTCTTTGCTTTCAGACTCGCAGTGATAATATTTGCACAATTCTTTGAGCAGCATTTGCATGAATCATTTTGCTCAACTGCAAACCCACTGTTCAAAGTATTTTGTCACATAAAGTAGTATTTATTTATTGTCATTGTCAAGAACAATGAAATTGCGTTTGGGGCTTCCATACAACCCAAAAAAAATACAATACAAGTGAGTATTTTTATTGAGGAGAAGGAGCCGTCTGACCCCAGCGTGATAAATAGACACCAGATGAAATGTGGCAGGTCCGGGAGAGCTGCGATGTGAGATTGTTCTATGATGATTGAGAGCGCCGAGGAAAAAAAGGGCGCTCTAACCTGACGGGCCCGGCCTCGGTGGTTGACCGCTGCGTCATGCTCCCTCTTGGCACAAACAACAGCAAACATCCATCCATCCTTTTTCTGTTCCTGCTTATCTAGCACCGGGTCGCAAGGGGCTACAGGATATCTGTGAGAGGTCAGCAGCCTGGAGGAACGAATATTTACACCCACAGGAAATGTAAAGACTTTTTATCAGAAATAATAAGTATTTGTTTCCAAGTGGACGGATAAGTTTGTATTTATTTTAAATTGTACACTCACCAGCCACTTTATTAGGTACACCTCGGGTTCAGTTGCTCATTAACAAAGAATGTAATATAATTATTTATATATATATATATATATAAAAAATATCTATAATTAGCCAATCACATCGGAGCAATATTCAGTGCATTTAGGCATGTATGTCTAATTCAGGATTGAACTGAGCAGAAACAGGAATTGTTGGTTCTTATGGTGCATTCCTGAATTCCCAGTGAAGTTATTTGTGGAACAGCCGCTCAGCTCGGACGTCCCACTAAAAAAGTCAAAGTAGCCCCACATGCCTAACACCAGCCACTGTTGTGTGTTTGTGACTCGTTGATTGAGCCAAACACACAGTACTGACCATGAATGTGCAGCAGCTGTGTTTTTAAACGCACAAAAACATCTGATAAAGTGGCTGAGTGTATATTAACTATAGCAAAGCTAGTTCCTGTAGTTCATTGGTTCACACATTATTTCAGATGGCCGACAATATTTCTGGTTAAGATTCAAGATCAAGATGCAAGGTTGCTTGTTTGTCACATGCATAGTTATACAAGTACAACATGCAGTGAAATGTATGCTGGCACGCTCCTCGACGGTGCAATAGGGGAGAGAAGAACATTATTCTGTAAATATTAAGCCAGTTTTGTTGGGACACAGATGTCTTCAATCCTTAAAAACCCCAAAGAAACAACCCATGACAAACTAACACAGCATCTACAATGGATAACAATAAAGAAACACTGATATTGATGCGTATTTTAAAGATCCTGCGACAGACTGCCAACCTGTCCGGGTTGTGTGCCGTGCCTTTTGCCCTCTCACAGCTGGGAAAAATCCCAGCCTTCATCCCCGTGAGTCTGAATCGGATTAAATGGTTATTAAATGGTTAGTTTGTTGGTTCATGATGGTTCATGTTTGCCTGTGTGAAATCAGCTACCTCTGTTGTTTATGATGGAAACACGGTAGCGCTCATGTGATGAGCTGGCAGCAGCAGGAGGGAGGGTTGGCTCTTGTGAACTCAGGCGGTCGTTTGCTACTTCTGTCAGAGCAGATGATGGCTACACGTTTTTCAGCTTGCTGCTGTGACCCGGTGTGATCGCTATCTCGATGCCCTGAAGGCACGGCTTAAAAAAGCCACACACAGACAAGAATCCACAGTCACCCACCCACCCAGACATCATGCTTTTATTATTATAACCGAGAAGGTGAAAGCTCGTTCCGTAAGTTTTCCCGAACGTGTCTCTGAAACGTTTGGATCCTGACAGATTCCTGCCCGCTGGAACACGAGCGTCAAACATCCACAGTGAAAGTCACTGAGCTCGTGTTTGGTTTCTGCCGTTTGAACAAACCCAACCATTTTTTCAGGCAGGATTAAAGAAGCAGTGATGTGGGAAGGGGTTTAATGTGGTATATTTAGCTAGTGTTGTTTAAACTTGAAATTGTTTTAGAAGCCAACGTGTAGTACCAGCAGTGTAGAAAGTAAAAATCCCCTGACCCCGTGTTCAAGTTTTCAGCATCTCCACTAAAATAGTTATCATGGTGCTCAGTTTTGGTGGAGCAAAAGAAGTATATGTTTTAACAATAAGACACACAAATCCTAATTGAGGCATTCATTCCATTCAGTCTTTGGTTCTTCCAACAAGCAAGTAATCCAGGCAGTCATTTCATTTCTGTGGCATCTTTATCATTGTTACTTATCTGGGAACATATATTGTTTCCTTGCACTTCATTTACTCTTCATTGGAAGGTCTAATTTCCATTTATATTGCTACTTAATGCTCAGAGCGGCCCGTGGTGAGGTTAACTCGGGGAGCATCCTGACACAGCAGACGGCCCTCTGTGAGACATCGCTGCTGACATGACTGACTGAATGTCAGCAGGCAGAGTAGGAGGTGTGTGTCTTCAAACACGAGTGTGCGTTTGAAGAGAAGGCAGATGCTAGTGTTTGCTATTCCACGTTTGCATTTGTAGTTAAGTGACGCGTGTTTGGCTGACAGCTTTTGGGTCAAAGGACTGAGAAGACATAAAGTTTTAATTTGAATTTGCCCATCGCTGCGCTGAGGTGAGACGTCTTCACAATACCCGCACTCAGTGGGAGGAGGACCAAAATATTGGTATGACCGTATGTTACGTCTCCCCGAGGGCAGGAGGGGATAACACAACTCCGGAAACTCAGTACAGGTGTTATGAAAAAAGGTTTAATGGCAGCACTTTCACAAAATAAACAACCCAGACTCAAACAACAAATGTGGGGGGGAAAGGGACAGTTAGGTTGTGCCAAAAAAAAACACCAAAAAGACAAAACCAAAACTTAGCTGAGCTGAGCTACTATCCTAGAAAAGCAACAAACAGGAGAGATAGACCCAAACCTCAACTTGAAACAAGCTCAAAATTACATGGGTGGCACCAACCTACTTACCTAGTGTTTCTAACACAAAGACTCTACGTGAGTAAGTGTATGGGGTCCCCAAACTCACCTAGTCCACTTTACTCCCACCACAATCATCAAACAAAAGAAAGACAGCAGGAAACCGTCACACATGTGTCAAACAATTCAAGGAGGGAAGAGAGCCGCCCCCAGCCACAGGTGAGTCTCCTTATCAAGGGCTTCACTCCTGGTTTGTCCAATTAGGGCCTCCCTCCTCTAATTAATTGGACGTCCCCAGATTGACATCAGCCTGCAGTCTGCGACCTAAGGGAATGGCAAACAAAAGGGGAGGGAAAGAAAACATGCAGCCTGCAGACACGTAACACCCCCACCCTTACAAGACCAAACAAACAGTTTGGATCCTTCAAACACAAACAAAAACCCTAAACAGACTACAGGGCACGGGATAGTGCATTAGCCAGGACATTTTCTGTCCCTTTTTTACGGCAGATTTGAAGGTTGTACTCTTGAATGATTAAAGACCACCTCATAAGCCGACGATTGTTATTGTACATCCTTGAAAGGAAAACAAGCGGATTGTGGTCTGTAAAGACTTTTATGGGCTCCCTGCTTAATCCGAGATAAACCTCAAAATGCTGCAGAGCCAGCAGAACGGCAAGGGTTTCTTGTTCGATGGTGGAATACCTTCTCTGGGGAAGAGTGAACTTCTTTGAGAAGTAGCACACAGGGTGGTCGAGTCCATCCTGATCTTCCTGTAGAATGACAGCACCTGGACTGAGATCTAGTCAATACAATCTCCAAAAGTTGATTCAGGACGTAGCGTTTTGTGGGAGAAACGTTTCGTCATCATCAGGTGACGTCTTCAGTCTCAGCTGACTGCAGGTTTCAATCTTATAAACAGGACATTTGCATAATGACTGAAACCAGCCCACTGAAGGAACAATGGGCTGGGAGGTCAGGTCCTTAATCTTAATTATGCAAATTCTCATGACCATTGATCAACAACCACTGACCAAAACCCACTGATCAATAACCATGAGTCCCGGTCACAGAGAGTTGGGGAATGGCTGCAATCACAGCATTGTAAGATGGTGACAGATGTACCCTTAGGCCCCTCCTCGATTCAGAGATGGTCTTTCCCTTTTCACGTAAATGGCCTCCTTGACTCCGCCCTCAAACCAGCGTTCCTCCCTGTCCAGGATGATACATCCTCATCATTGAAAGAGTGTCCACTGGCCTGTAGGTGTAAACAGACTGCAGAGTCCTGGCCTGACGAGGTGGCTCTTCTGTGTTGTGCCGTCCTCTTAGCCAGAGGTTGTTTGGTTTCCCCGATGTATAAATCCTGGCAATCCTCCTGCACTTAACAGCGTACACTATGTTACTCTGTTTGTGTCGGGGGACCCGATCCTTGGGGTGGACCAATTTTTGGCGCAGCGTGTTTTGGGGTTTAAAAGCCACAGAGACCTGATGTTTAGAGAAAATGCGTCTCAACTGCTCCAACACTCCTGACACATATGGGAGGTTTTCGCTTAGGCAGCGGTTGTCCTTCTCTCCTGGATCGGCTGGAGCTTTCTTTAGGAGCCTTTCCAGCTTTGACAAAAGTCCAGCTGGGATAACCACATTTATTCAGGGCCTTCTTGATGTTCTTCTGCCTCCCTGGCTGCTGTGTCTGTGGGGATTGATCAGTGGTTGTTGACCAATGGTCATGAGAATTTGCATAATTATGATAAAGGAACTGACCTCCCAGCCCATTGTTCCTTCAGTGGGCTGTTTCAGTCATTATGCAAATGTCCTGTTTATAAGATTGAAACCTGCAGTCAGCTGTGACTGAAGAATGATGGGTGACGAAACGTTTCTCCCACAAAACGCTACGTCCAGATGAACAGAATCAACTTTTGGAGATTTTACTTTCCTGGATGACTGAGATGCATCAAGAGTATAATACAAGTTTGTTTCCTTTGTTTTTGTTGATTCACTGTAAATAAAAACAATACAAATCATTTGTGAATGATTCCCTCCACACTCACCACCAAGCTGGAGCATCTGGGACTCAGCTCATCTATGTGTCAGTGGGTCTCCAACTTCCTAACTGGCAGACCACAGGCAGTAAGGATGGGCGGACATGTCTCAGCCTCCACCACTCTCAGCACTGGAGCCCCCCAGGGGTGTGTTCTGAGCCCCCTGCTGTACTCTTTGTACACATATGACTGTGTGGCCACTACCAGCTCCACCACCATCATCAAGTTTGCTGACGACACCGTCGTGGTGGGCCTGATCTCTGATAACAACGAGACGGCCTACCTGAAGGAGATTAGGAATCTGGAGAACTGGTGCCAGAGGAACAACCTCCTTCTAAACGTCAGTAAGACAAAGGAGCTGATAGTGGACTTCAGCACTAAGCAGGAGAGGAACTACCAGACCCCCGTCATCAACGAGTGCCCAGTGGAGAGAGTGGACAGCTTCAAATACCTCGGAGTTCACATCACGCAGGACCTGTCATGGTCCTGTCACATCAACACCGTGGTGAAAAAGGCCCGACAGCGTCTCTACCACCTCAGACGCTTGAGAGACTTCCAACTGCCCTCCAAGGTGCTCAGGAACTTTTACTCGTGCACCATAGAGAGCATCCTGACGGGAAACATCTTAACCTGGTTCGGGAACAGCACCATGCAGGACAGACGAGCTCTACAGAGGGTTGTGCGGTCAGCTGAGCGCACCATCCGCTCCGAGCTCCCTGACCTGCACTCAATCTACAGCAGGCGGTGCTGGACCAAGGCCAGGAAGATGGTGAAGGACCTCAGCCATCCCAACAACAGACTGTTCTCTCTGCTGAGGTCAGGAAAGCGATTCCGCTCCCTGAAGACCAACACAGAGAGACTGAGGAGGAGCTTCTTCCCGCAGGCGATACGGTCTCTCAATCACACCACCACACAGTACTGACCCACACATATGGTTCTTACACACACACTGGACTTTCTGGACTTTGGTTTTGCACAACACTGGTCACTATATTCTTCATTTCCGGTTAATACTTGTACAGCTGCTGTTATTGTGTATATATTTATTTATATTTCTTCATACATTCTTATATAGTTCTATATTGTGTATTTTGTTGTACAGTTATTTTATTTTCAACTTTAATTTATATATTTTATCTTATTCTTTCCCAGTTAAATTTACCCTTCATTCTAATTTGTGTTGTACAGTTATTTCATTTTTAACCTTAATTTATATTTTATTCCTTCCTAGTTAAATTCACCCTTTTTAATTTTTCATATTTATTTCCTATCTTATTCATAGACTTTTCCTTTTTTGTTTTCTTTAGGTCACGAGCAGTTGTCCAAGCATTTCACTACATATCGTACTGTGTATGACTGTGTACGTGACAAATAAAATTTGAATTTGAATTTGAATTTGATTTATTTGAATGCTCTGAATCGGATAAATGGAAGAAACTTGGTGGATGGAAACACAAACTGTGTGTGAAACAAACTGATCTGGCCTCCATAATACAGGCACTGTGGTAATATCTTCATATGGTACTGAATGAATGTAAGAGGTCCAAGCAAGTGCGAGTGTGTGTGAACCTAAGTAACCCTGAACAGCAGTGTTCATGTTCTGAAGTTCAGGGAAACAAGTAATCAGAGTAATTGTGTAAAGGATGTTTCATCAGCGCTCACACTTATGATCAGACATCTTCACAGTTTCCTGAGGAGCTGACATTTGGCACTAGAAGTCACTGAGTAACAAAACGTTTGTCAGTTTGTTGGGAGGCAAATGTTGGCGTGAACTAAACCCAAGACAGGAAGTTTAGCATCGCTCCTGTGGCGTGACTGCAGTTAAACAGGTACAATACACCGAATTACCAAAGGGTATCCTGCACAGAGCTCTTAATGACCTTCACCAGGACTAATGCAGTATCCTGCTACTACACCTGGTAAACATCGATCTCTATATAACTCAGGAGCATATCCAAAAGTATCACACCGTCAAAGCTTTAACTTTACACACACACACAGACAGCATTTGTTGTATCCGGCTACACCAGTGCTTATGTTGAGCATTTAAACAAAGGCACAGATCTTCTTCTTAACTGTTTCTCATCCAACATCGATGACAGTTTGTTGTAATTGTTGAGCTGAAAGAGTTTAAAACCGGAACATTCCTCATGGGATGTTTTAAGTTGAAATTAAACGTCTTTGTTCTTTAGAAAAATCACCGGCTGTTTGACAGTCACGTTTGATTTATCGGGACCTTGACAGAGAATTTTGTGTCAAAATAAATGGTGTACAGACTGTTATTGTGTGAATCTGCTTGCTGACACATGTTGGGGCACCAAATCACCTCCTGTGTCGTCTCACACACCTCCGTGTGACTGAGATACACACCGGCACTCAGGTCGACCATGCTGCTGTGTGAGGCACACGATACTCAGCCCATCATCTGTTTATCATTTAGCCAACTCTTGTTAGTCGTTCTTATCATTACTGTGAGCTTCTAAAGATGCAGTTTTCCATCAGCTTCCAGGGGGAAGTTTAGGAAGTGTCAGGTATCATCCTCGGTACTTCCCAAGCAGAGCGGGACTGCTGGCTGGAGGAACATCCAGTTCCTGGGAGACAACACTAAGGGGAGATTGCAATTGATTTCAGGCTTAGGTGACATTTACCTCAGACTGAGACTGTTCATTCTCAATCAGGGCTGCTGTGTCATCAGAGTCTATGCTGCTGCTCACTTTATGTCCGAAATTGTGCTCACTCTTCGCTGTCCATGTAGGAGTGAAGAGTTGTCCTGAAAAATCAGCTGTATATAAATATAATGGCTATATAAACACATTACTGAAACTACAGTACTGCACACTAGAGCATTTAACCCATGAATTTAAAAAAAAATCAATAGATGGTGAAAATAGTTTCAGAACTGAGTTGAATTCCCTCACAAACACAATCAAATACGAATCTTTACTGTTTATCGTTCACAAGAAGATCAACTGAGTGATACGAGTATGAAAATGATGTCAGTTACTAGCTATAGCACCAAGTGCCTTACACCATTTGACCAGCTGTGCCATTTAACTTCAGTATTTAACGTGAAATAATCTCAATAATATATCCATAAATAATAACTAAGAAATGGACTGTGCTGTCCTTTGGAGCATCGTCTGCGGTGTGCTGCTCGTCTTTTACTCCGCAAATCTGTGGACAGGGAGTGATGTAGAAGCATGTTTTACACCATCATGAACCTGAGGTTGTAACGTGTGAATGTTGTCGTCGGTCAGGTTAAAACCTAATCGTTTTACTGAGGGGTGTGACTGCTCCTCTCTATCGTCCCATTGGTTTGTGGAACCAAAAGGCCCTCCGTATAGCTGAGATTTGTTTTCCTTTAATTTGTCATTTGTCAAAAGAACTTCACATCCAGCAAAACAAACAAGCAAAGTAGTAGTTTGTGTTGAACTGCTGTATAGTTGGTCAAGATGAAAACTGCAGTACATGAAACGTTCTTCTTTCTTCACCCCGACTGTAGCTCTGCTGTTCATGAACAAAGGAGAGAGTCTGGCTAATTGCACAGGCCAATTATGAGCAAAGTGCTTTTTGCCTGGAAATGTTAAAGTTGAACGGCAAAAGTGTACTCTGGTGTCCTGCACACTGAGCTAATGCCTCATCATCACTGGGGGTATAGCGAAGGTGAAACCGCTCATTAAGTCAATGACACTCACATCTGCAGTGACTTTTACAATGATGTCAGAGTCGAAAAGCTCCCAAAATACCTGAAGCTTTTCTCTAATCGGATGACTCCCACTGACCTCTCCATGAATAAACCTTGACTCTGAGAACTGTGAATATTTGTGTGCTTGTGTGAATCAAGGTGTTTAAAGTTAAAAGAAATGTGCACTCCTTCCTGTAATATCTTCAGCACCCTTGTGCAGCTTGATGAGACCCCTGCTCAGGCAGCCAGCGAGACTAATTCTAGACTAAAATTAGACAAAAGGCGAAGAGGACAGAGTAAAAATAGACTCACTTTCTTCTTCTTTTTTTTAATTCAAGCGGAGCTATTTCTGTCTCATTCCTTCATACAAAGGCTGACAAGTCATTACTTGAAGCCATTATTTCTTCCTGTTTTGGCAGCTGGGCCGCTGGCGTCGTGTGCAGCGTATCGTCCAAGATTCATCTTCGCGTCAGCTCAGGCCCTTTAACATTTTTCACTTTCTTTTTATGAAGTTTCACCGTTTTCCTATTAGAATAGAATAGAATAGAATTCAACTTTATTGTCATTGCACATGCACAGGTACGGGGCAACGAAATGCAGTTTGCATCCATCCAGAAGTGCTTTAGTGATATAGATATATTACAATATATATTAGCAATAATATAGATATGTGAGTATTATTACAACTGGCATCACTGTAGGGTGGAATTAAAATATCCTCATTTTCTTAATAGTTTATAAACTATGACTTTACATCCCACACTACTATTCATTAACATTCCTGCTTAAATTCCTAAGGCTCCTTCTATTATGTAACTGCTTGTTTTTCTGAGGCTGCACTTTACCGTCTCTCTTTATTGAGAATTCTACTCAAAATCTTTTAAATATTGATTTTGCTTTGTTAACTGCAATGTCACTTGAGATGCATAATCCCTTTTACAAGACAGACCTGGCACCATCATTGATTTACAACAAACAGGAGCTGAGGGAGCATATTGAAAGCCCATTCATGACTGCATAACTCTAATTTGTCCTGAGATGCTTGACTGAACAGAATCGTGGCATAATGCTCGGTGGTCACATTTGCACAGTTACAGACTTGTTTCAGGGTTGTTGTTTAAGGTTTTATTTCAGTAACTGATCATTATATACACTCTACCACATAAGCACATAATGCTGCTGTATGGATGTACTTCCTGGATAGAGGTCGTCATTTCCTGGGCGGGCTTAAGCGTTCATATATCAGTCAGGGCATACTTAGCGTGATGACACTTAATATTAGTAATACTTAACAGTACACGGAATGATAGCTAATCTGTGTGCACTCTATAGGCAGCTTCTCTATAGGCTCCCTGGCTGATTCCATTTTAAGGAGCAGATGAGAAGGTGTCATGGTGACCTAAGCTCCTAAGCTGGAGGTGCAGCTGCCATGCAGAGATTGGGCTCAGCTGGCACTGCTGAATGCTCCTCGGGTGGGAGGCGCAAGACACCAGCGCCAAGGTGGCTGTGCTTTCAAGTGCCTGAGTCCAGGCCCCCTCACTGCATACGTGACTACTCATGGACATGTAAAGGCTACTGCAGTAAAACAAACTAAGCAACAGCGTGTTGGTCCACACTTATTTAAAGGGACAGTCATGTTTAGTTTATTTAATAGAAAAACTGAATGCTTTACTCATAAAAATACATTTAATTGCGTCTTCTAACAAACTGGAAAGGAAAGGACAGAACTTGTAGGTATTTGTGTGCCATGGGGACAAATTTTAATTTGCGTTTGCACCTTCAGACTCAACATATAAAGGCTCACACCTCTGTTTTATCCTCTGAGAGGGGGTGGAAGAAAACTCAACATGCACATACATGCTTTGTTATTCCCAAAATTGTTGCAATTACTTATTATCAGCAGACAATAGACACGCAACCCTGCCATCACTGGACGGCTAACAGCAATTCAGCTAATGTGAGGCTCGAGCGCCCTAAAAATCTCACTTTCTCTCTGTTAAACAGTTCACACATCATATAAGACTTTATTTTCTGAGTGTTCGAGTCCAACAATGTCAGATGCACTGATGCTGGCTAACAGAAAAACAGCAGCACTTACTGACATAGAAGAAATCCTCAAAGCTTCCTCAGTGACGCTGTCAATGGACAGAAGTGAGCTTCGCTGACTCGTCGGCTCATATTGGACTAAGTTTACAGCCTCATCTGCAGTAAATAGACACTTGACATATTGACAGAAACACTGGACTCACTGTCTATACTCACTGCAGTCCTTTCTCCTACAGTAGATTATGCACTTGAATAGGGAGGGATAAGGAAACAGTCCTCAGTTAACTGCAATCTACAGTCTACTGACATCTAGTGGTGAGATTTTACACACAGTGCCTGTAAAGGTATAAAGTATGAGGTACAACCATAACTATGGTTAGGAAAACACACCACATGTAGGCTGCAAATTACTTTTGAAATACTACAAATTACAGTTTCCATGTTTTTTCTTGTTTAGGTTGTGACATATGTAAATTTTTAAATTGAAAAGAAAATCACCCAAATTGATTTTTCTTTAAGTGTCAAATATTTCATGTTGTGGCATTAAGAGAAATGTGCATTTGTGCAGAAATATAATCCTTAGAGAAACCTTAATGCTGTCAGTATCAGGAAGCTAGCATTGTCATGATGTGACAGTTTGTGCTCGTAATTCCCGCTGTGTACAGAAACATCTGTGTTTGCAGGCATTCATGTAATCAGTGTTGGGACTAACGCGTTATTAAGTAACGCGTTACAGTAACTACGTTATTATTGTGGTAACGAGCACGGTAACTAGTTATTATGCCAAAATCAGGAACGTGTTAGTCGTTACTGGGATTTAGATAGGGTCGTTACTCGTTACTTCGTGTGGTGGCATCGCGGAGCTTCCACAGATTCAGTAACATTAGCAAGTGGTGGAGGCCAGCAGGTGGATGAAGGAAAAGGGACACAGAAGGAAAAGAGACCCGAGGCGGCCGCCGGTCCAAGTGTGAACTGAACTTCAGGTAAGAAGTTATGACCTGCAGTCTCTCTGGGTCAGATATAAACCAAGTTTAGGTGGAGTTTATTTTCGTTATGCTGACTTTTTCCGTACTGCGTGCTAGCTAGCATGACGGAGTTTCTATACAGCTGGGTGGTGCTATGAAGTTAATGATGTTGAACTTTATTTTGTTCATAAGTTATTAGAGTTGCCAACCGTCCCGTCTCGTATTCAGAGAAAATATTAGCGTTTCTTATTGAGGTGAAAAGGAACAGTTTGTCCCGTAATTCAGCTACAATGGAAAAGGCACAAAGCTGGAGTTATTCAGTGTCTTTGCTGCACAGCTGCCTCTTCTTCTTTCATTCTCTCCCCCTCCCTCTCCTGTTTCTACTTCAATCATGAAACTGATCAGTGATCAGCTGATCGGCTCTCTTGTTTGTTTATCGCTCACTTTGCGCCGAAAGAGGAAACCAGCGGATGTTGCGCTAAACAACAGCAGCACGTTTAAGCTTGATCAGCTGTTGTTAGAATTTATTTAATATTAATTTCTAGTATCAGCTGATGTTTGCTGGAGCCACAGCTGTGAAGCTGCTGGTCATGATGTCGGTTTGGATATGTGGTGAGAGGGAAACATGAAGATGAAACCAGGAGATGTCCTTACTGGATCATCAGAGCTGTGATGGAGAAACAGGTTTACCTTTTAGGTGACATGGATGAGTTGAAGTTATGAACTGTTTCTGAGAGACAAATAACACCAGGATCCTTTTTTAGGTAGCTGACAGCTGGTAACTGTGCAGGGGCGGATCTAGCAAAGTGTTGCCAGGGGGGCAGGTAGGGCATTAACAGGGAAAGGGGGGCACAAAGAAATACTTTCTTATTCTCATTTAAAATGTCTCGCTTTTAAAAAATAATTAACTGAATCTTACAACAAACGATTGATAGATTGATGCATATATACCATCAGAACAGTGAACATCACTGTCACAACAGTGTTTATTTTCATTCAAAGGCTTTAAGATTTTTCCTATAATGGCGGCCGGTCTCTCAGTCCAGCCCTGTATGCGGCTCATCTGCAGTCTGGTGTTACCTACATCTTCCTATTCAGAAGGCAGAATTTCCGAGTTCTGAGTACAATCGAAAGCACCACGACTGCAGTTTTTGTGTTAAAGGTGCACATGACGCTGTGACATAGGCTAGAATCATGGCAGCAGTCAATGACGGTCCAGGCGTGGGATTTCTCTTGTGGAAATATGCACATTATCTTTTCCTTTCTATTGGTAGGTGGCACAGTGCACTTGTGGCAAGTAGGCAAGCTAGAAGACTGGTAATCTTGCTGGGTATCCAGTTATGGAAGCAACACATTAACAAGAGAATTCTGAGTAAAACTAGTTACTTTCCCTAGTAACTAGTTACTTTGAAAGTAACGAGTAACTTGAAGTAACTGAGTTACTTTTGAGAGAAGTAACTAGTGATGTAACTAAGTTACTATTTTAAAGTAACTTACCCAACACTGCATGTAATACACTAAACTTAAAAAAATAAAATGAGTATAAAGTGTCTGTGTTTCTGTTGAACGTGCTCCTGACAGCAGGTTTCAGCGCTGCTGGAGTCTGTGAGCCTGTCTGAAGGCAGCTGTGAAACTGACCCTGCTGAGCCAAGAGAAGATGTCTGTTGTTCTGGGAAGATTTAAATAATTCATCTGCAGAAATATCCAGTAACTGACAGCAGCAAAGAGAAAAAGCTTTGAACTGGTAATCTACATGCCCACATGTGTAGCAGTTAAGGAGTCCTGACGTTTGTCCTGCAGTTTCACAAAAACATTTGCACTTGGTTATATTTTATCAAACGAAAAGAAATCTGCTACATTTTTTAAATATTCGTTTCCCCCCAAATATCTGTCATAAAATAAAAAATGTTGCCATGCCCGATTTTATTTTTCATCAACAAACAAAATAAGGTTTTGAGTGTGACCGGCATTTTGTACACTTCTGCACCTCTGTAGCTGTGGTGCATTCAGTGTACGTGGAGAAAATCTATAAAGTTTTTTGTTTAGTTTTGAGTCTTTGCAGTTTTTGCATCAAATCCTACTAAAACTGCAGTCACTGAAGTTTTTTCTGGCTTTTGTAACAACTTTTGATCAAGAACTTTCCCTCAGCTTCTCTCATTGTACCATAAAACAAGTAGATTCACTGAAGAATGAAAGTTAGTTTGCCCCAAAATTAGTTGGCCACATCTCTATCATATGTTCTCTATAATAGGAGCCTGCCGGTCATTAACCCCAGGTAATCAGCTGTACCATTCCAGCTGAAACTCTGCCTGCTTGCTTTAAACTGTTTTCCAGTTGAAATCTCTTATTTTGGCTATAATGGGTTCCTCCTTATTTTATAGCCTCTTATGTTCTTCAGTACATTGCCCTTTTCACACGCAATTACCTCCTCAGCTCCATTTCAGGCTCGTTAGAAGAACTTCCCTAAAAGCAGAGTCTTCAAGGGATATGACAACTTTGTCTGCTTCTGGATGATAATCTTTTGGCTCAGCTAAAACTGCTGAAATGTAAAGCCATTGAACGTCAAAATATGATCTTAAAGCCAGCTGATTACAGTTCATTTGTTTTTATGGTAGGCCTGTGCGGTAATGGAAAAGGTCACTAAACAAGGAGTAATGTGAGGTCTGTTTGGTTTAATCTGTCTGGCTACTTTAAGGACTTCTATTGAACATTTTTCCATTTTCATTCAAAATCACTTTTGAACAGCAAAAGTGTACTCTGTTGTGTCAGGAAGAGTCTGCGTTACAAAACCTTTGCCAAATCAAACTTCAGGTTATCAATAAGATCTGTGTTGTTGGCCAGCAAGGTGTGAGTGGACACTGTCCAACGGCAATGGAAGAGGAAAGAGAAATATGTGCAGTATGTATGAGAACAGGGATTTTAAATCTAGAGACTATGGGAGGAGGAAAAGAGGAAGATTCATGGAGGAAATGAGAGACAGGACATGCAGACTGTTGGTGCGACGGGTAAGATGACCTGCTGTGTGACAGCTAAAAGCAGAAGACATAGCATCGATTATATTTTGTTCCCTCTGGACACAAATCAACTTTCACACTCTGACAAGAATCAAATCCTCTTCCCTTTGCCTCGCTGTCTGTTAATTATCACATTGCAGATTAGCAGAGGTCAAAGTTCACTGCTTTATAAACAGTTTAAACTAAGAAACTATTGCAATTTTTTTGTAGATCTAACTAATTTTTTGTATGTGAGCTCTCTTTTGTAATGTATTGGTAAAGTGCATTGTTTTCATATCTGTGTGACATGAAAAGATTAATTGAAAAGTCAGAGTTTTTACTGATCAACAGTGGCTGCTGTGACACTAAAGCCATCTTAGTAAGAGGAGATTTATTAGAGGAATCGAATGATATTTATTGACTTTAACAGAGAAAAAATCAGCATTTTAACTAGATTGGTGTGACGTGATGCCATCATGACTCACAGAAATCAAGTTTGGTCCCATGTGAAGATAGGCAGCGTAACATAAATGCATGTGTATCTTATTCATCAACCCACAACATCTTAGAAGTTACTTTACACAAAGGCTTCTTCGTTTCTCTTGAACAGAACGAAGCTGCTAATAGAATAGAATAGAATAGAATTCAACTTTATTGTCATTGCACATGCACAGGTACAGGGCAACGAAATGCAGTTTGCATCCATCCAGAAGTGCTTTAGTGATATAGATATATTACAATATATATTAGCAATAATATAGATATGTGAGTATATTACAGAAATGGGTCTATTATGGTATGTTATAATGTACACGGTATGAAGTATGTTGTGAATATTCTATAACTATAAGTATGTACAGGCTGTAGTGAGTACAAGCTATGTACAGGATATGAACAGGATATAAATATGAAAAACTATACAGAATATGAAATAAATAACTTTACAGAATCTGAGATATACAGCTATACAGAAATGGGAACTATGCAAGTTGTAAACAGTTGTAGGATTAAAGATTATCAAATGTACAGAATGATTATTTACACAGAGCTATACATTAGTGCAGTTAAGATAAGTGAGGGTGTAGATAGTTTCTACAGAGGCTATATAAAGTGCTAGTGGTTGTGAGTGGTGGTTCAGTCCACGTTATTATTGTGTTTGAGGGTACAGTTGTCCATTGTGGGTGTGTGTATGTTCAGTCCATGAGTTTAACGTGGGTCAGATGTCAGGAGGCAGAGTTCAGGAGTCTGACAGCTGTGGGGAAGAAGCTGTTCCGGTACCTGGTGGTCTTAGTCCGGAGGCTCCTGTAGCGCCTCCCAGAGGGCAGGAGGGTGAAGAGTCCATGTGATGGGTGACTGGGGTCTTTGATGATTTTCCCAGCCCTTTTCAGACACTGCTTCCTGTAGATGTCCTTTATGGCAGGAAGTGGTGCTCCGGCGATGCGCTGGGCAGTTTTCACGACCCTCTGCAATCATACGACCCCAAGCTCGAGGTAACCAAAGAACAGAGGTGGTGGCAGAGTGATGCAGTGGTTAGCACTCTTGTCTCACAGGTTTGAATCCACTAGTTGCTCTTTCCTGTGCTTGCATGAGTGCTCTTCTCTATGCCAGCTTCCTCCCACAGTCCAAAGACAGGCATGTTAGGCTAACTAGTCATTCCAAGCTGCTGCAGCTTTCAAACCATGGCTCTGACAAGCAGTTCTAAAGAGAGATGGATGGATCTATTATAAAAGAGGAAAAAGTCCACTGTTGGAGAGGATGAGGCTGGAAAGATGGACCACAAGCTCGTGTGCTTAGACGAGAAGTGCTAAAAGAAAAGCTTTCACTTTCCTCCATATCCTCTTTGTGACTCTGGCCACATTAGCAATCTAACTGGTATTTACACATTCAAAGAAAGAAATAACAGTGTGGCTGATGATATTTTTCTTTATTCGTTTCCACTTTTAGGCTAACAGACAAATAAATAAATACATTCTCAGCAATCCCATGTGAAGTGTGTCCCTGGCAGCGTGGTGGAAACAACTATTTCAACTCTGTGTTTGTTGGCTTGATCAGAAAGTCTGAAAACTGTGGCTACTTTATCTGTAAATCACAGAGAGATAGGGAAGGAAGAGCAGACTAAAACACACCAGTCATTCAAGCCTGGATAAATAATGATGCTTCCCTTTCTACAAGTGGAAATGAGACTCGGTTTGTGATTGAAGATCTCAGGAGGTGACTTAGCAAAAGAAAACTGTGCATTACTCTTAGCAGGGGTTAGGTATAAAGAGAGTGCTTTTCTGTAGCCATAAACTATGGGTCCAGTGCACTGGCAGCCAGGAGTCTGAGTGCTGTCGCCTTCTTTCCATCCTATACTTGGTTCAGTGGCCCTCATCTCAGGTCCTGCCATTTCTCCTTCAGGTAAGTTCTTTATTCTTGTCCCATATTTATGATCACGAATCCCTTTTGGTTTTTATTCCTCTAAAAAAGGGAAAATAGATCTGATGGAGAAGAGGGTTGCATTGACAATCCAACACAATGGGCAGCACATTGAACACATTTTATAAGTGGTCAGAAACTTGTAAATAACTCATGAAAGAATAAAGTTACGTTGAAACCAAGCACACCATTGTTTTTCTTGTGACATTACCAATAAGTTTGATGTGTCACATGGCCCTCTTCCTATTGCAAAAACAAAAGTTGTATCCAAGATGGCCGACTTCTAAATGGCCACCATGGTCACCGCCCATCTTGAGGAGTTTGCCCCTCACATATACTAATGTGCCACAAACAGGACTTTAATATCACCAACCATTCCCATGTTATTACGGTGTATCCATATAAATGGCCCACCCTCTACTATTAAGTGTAATTCTATTCAGAATTGGAGCTTCAGCTCCCCCATGTGGATTGAACAGGTATTGCTTTTGTCTTAGGGCCCAGTGGTTCGTCCCTCGGTTTCTCTACTCATGGTGATCCCAGAGCTTCGTTTCAACGAACACATCCTTTAGATTTTTGTCCTTTCTGTGAGCTGCTATCACCCTACAATCTTGGAAGTGGCTCACACTGGTTGGAAGCTTCTCAAAGTTACAAATGAAGGCCCGCTGTAGAGGCAAATGTGATGCAGAGTAAGTGGTAATCAGAGGTACAATACCCCCGCCCCTGGGCTAGTGGTCCCGGGTGAGCCCAGTTCTAAGAGAGTTTTCTTCTTAATGGCCCTGAGGAACCTGTTTGAATATCCCCTACTTCTAAGACTGTGGAAGAGGACAGCGATGGACTCCTGGAGGTCTTCTTCACGGGATGCTATTCTGTAAAATCTGATGATCTGTGACTTAACAATGCCTTTAAATGTATGTTTGGGATGGTAGATGGTCTTATGGAGGAGGGCGTGAGTGTGTGTCGACTTGAAGTATACTCATGTGAGTATTCTTTTGTGCTGCTCATCTACAGGCTCAAAAAAAACCTGTTGTATCCAAAAAATTCACCTGTTGTGGATCTAACGTATTCTTAACTTTAATTGAAGCACGATGGTCATTCAACACCTTTAAAAACTCAATATATTCCTCCGTGTGTACGACCAGGCCCCTATAACGTCATCTAAGAAGCGGAGGTAGAAGAAAGGTTTGCAGGGACATTTCACCAAAGCACCCTTTTCCCATTCACTCATGTAGAAGTTGGCATAAGATGGGGCATATCTGTCTCCCACTGCAGTCCCTCCACTTGGAGGTAGTGTTTGGCGTTAAATTCAAAATCATTGCAGCTAGGGCTGGGCCATATTATACCGTTCACGGTAATACCGGTATAATGTTAGGCAACGATAGGAAAATGAAATATCGCGATAGAATGGGAGTAAAACGCGCATGCGCAGTGCCTTTGTTTTCATACGCACATGGCCGATTGTTGAGTGAAACAGATGAACCAGAATTGGTTTGTAAAAATGGTGCAACTTCAGTGATGTGGAACTGGTTTGGTGTTTGTCCGTCAGATACACAACAAAGCACATTTTTTTGCAGAACATGCAAGCGGCCGTTGTTATTGTCGTATTTGTCGGACTAAGATGCTCTTAAATCTGGGAGTAATCTGGGTCCTAAACTCCGTATACTTCAGGTCAAACAACACTGCAGCATCACTTAGAGTTAAAAACTGTCTAAATTCTTTCATCTTTAATAAAACGATCAGCATTGCTGCTTTACCAGGTGTAACTATGAAGTTTAACTTCCAGGCATCCATGAAAACAAAAGTTATTACATTTAACGGAGTTAGAAGTTAGCAGGAAGCTAGCGGAAGTTAGCTCGCTAGTTTCGCTAGTTACCTAAGCATGATATTGCATGTTCTGACTGAAAGATTTCTGAAAAAATTCAAACGTACAGCTCTGCTATCACTTCCAACATAAATGAAGACAGGAAACTAAACAGCAGTGACGTTTGTACGGTTACTGAAGTTGGGCTAGCTGGTATATAATGATGTGCTACGTGATCGCTAGCGACACAGCTATGTTAGCATAACATAAACAGTGAAGCTGGAGGACGAACACTAACACTTTTCCACTTATAAAAGTTAACGTGAAGGTTCTTCATGGTTAGAAACAAATGCAATCGCATGGCAGGATGCTGTAAACGGACCAAACTTCAGTCAGGAGAACAACTGAGATAATCCATCCACAATACGAGGTTAGTCATTAATATACTGCAACAACATGGGAATAGAGCAGCTGCCAGAGAATTCAACATTAATGAATCAATGGTACAGAAGTGGAGGAATCAAGAAGAATGAGTTTAATAAAGTTTGATTTATCTGACTGCTTTGTTTCGCTTAATGTGCCTTATAATCCTGTGCACCTTATGGTCCGAAAAATGCGTACTGCACACTGCAGTTTAATGTTGCAAAGCACCTCTTTTTAACTTCAGTGGATATTATACATGGTTATGCTCAGGATATGTCAGCCCATTTCTACTGGAAATGCCTTTTGGTTAAACTTTCAGCAAGGAATTTGCATTTGCACTGTTACATTTTTATAAAGCTTTAATGTACATAAAAACCAGCTTCTTGTTTAAGTGAAAATAAATGGAAGGTTGTCTTTTTGCGCTAGTAATGTTGTGGAGTTGTATTTTGTCTCGCATCAATTATATCGTCGGTTATATCGTTATCGCAAATTTTCAAATATATATCGTGATAAATATTTTTGGCCATATCGCCCTGCTCTAATTGCAGCTAAAGCGGCGCCTCATCTTAGCGTCCACCTGTTCCCATACAGGCTCCCAGTTAGAGGGTAAAGGGAATTTTGCCTCCAAGGCATTTTTATTTTTATTCCTATTTTGTGAGAAATAGTTCGTTTAATTTTCCTATGATACAAATGAAGATCCCTCCGGAGCGCCAGTCTATCATGTGTTTTTGGAACCGGAATACAGGTGAGACCCTCTCTAGCATACGCACCTGACGTTCTGTGGGGTGAAACGATTCCGACAGATTTAAAACACTCCTGCGACAAATCAACAGTGGGTCCCGTTTCCACCCCTAGGTTGAATATGCACTAAACATTTAACTATAATTGTTCGCACCAATGTAAGAGTGTACGCTCCGCTGTGTCCTGTGTCCAGTGAATGTTCAAATCAAATCAAATCAAAATTTATTTATATAGCACATATTAAAAACAACAGTGTTGACCATAGTGCTTCACAGTCAATAAAAACATGAGACAGTTAAAACAAACAATAGAAGAGGACAACAAACAATAGGTAACAACGCAACAAGCTAAAACAGCCAACTAGACAGAATCAAAAGCCAAAGTAAAAAAATAAGTTTTAAGAATGTTATCCCCAACTGTTTGGAATTGGTCAGCAGGAAGCAGGTTCAGAACCAGGAAGCGATCAGTCAGGAAATTGTTCATCACTGTCAAATTTCATCATTGTTCCCATGGAAGAGAAGAAAAAACTGCTCGAGCTTTCCTGTACAGCATCCTCAGTTGTTTAGTTGAAGATTCTTCTGGATCCTGATCTTTGTTGTTTATTCCAACTGATAACACCACCAATTTAAAGAGCAGGTGATCTGGAGTTTTCTCTAAAATTTGGTGAAAGTGGTAGAAGGAAGCCCCCAGATAGCTGTCAGCGAATAGTTTCATTATTGTATCGGTTCAGGTTGGAATCCCCCAGAAAGCAAATCGGTTTACTGGCGCAGAATTCCCAATCCCTGATTTTTCGGCCTTTTCTGGCCTTATGATAGTCGGTGCATATTCCCTATCCATTGTTCCTCTCCTTTTTGTGAAAGGTTTTTGCAGTTTTTTTATCAGTAAGGTTAAATCATCGTCGATCTATGATTGCCCTGCCTTCACAGGACCTTTCCAAGAAATTCACCAGCTCTGCTGTTTTTGATCACTTTGAGCCTGTGTGTCATGTGGAGGAACTATAGGGCTGCACCCTATTTCTGGGCCACGAATCAAAACAAACACACTGTGTTGGAAGGACAGTTGCAAGAAACATGCTTAAAAGCAGCTCAAAAGACAAAGGGTGGTATAGAGACCGATTGCGTTCGGATGCAAAGAGACGGTACTTGGGAAATACACCAGTGGAGTAGAGACCCTGACGACTTACTGCCATTGTCCTACCCCGATATCTTTACGTACCTTGTCTGTGGAGTCAGCACATACACAGCGAACCAGTTTCGTAATTATAAATCTCTGGAGGCGCACATCCAGTTTACCAATGGTTGGGTACAAGTTTTGGCTATTTTTAAGCCGCCAAACGTCATCATTCAAACAAAGGTAAGTCAGCTGGAGTGCGTCAAGTGCAATGCGATTGATTCCCAGACTAGTTACACAATATGGGATCAACAAGAAATGATTTTTGGAATATCAACAAATTAAATCCATAGTAAAAAAGAAATTTAATCCCAGTGAGGCTGAATTACAAACACCACCAAGTGTGGTACAGTTTTTTAGTCTAAAACCCCCCAAATTATTGTCTAAAATATACAGAACACTTTCTAAAATAGATGAATCAATATCCCTTCTTGTTGCAAAATGGGAAGCAGATTTATCAATCAGCTTAGACCCAATCTTTTGGTCTCAGGTATGCTTAAAAACCTTTCAATGGATCAGAAATCCCAGTTTGCAATTATTACAATACAAAATATTACACAGAGTGCACTATACTGGTCATAGGATGTTCAGGATGGGCTATACGCCTTCCAACAACTGCTCACACTGCACAGCAAATACACCGGACAGTTACATCCACGCTCTTTGGTTTTGTCCACCAGTTCAGAAATTCTGGCGTGAGATATGTGAAGACTTATCAAAGTGTCTGAAATGTAACATTCCAGCCTCCCCTTTAGTATGCTTGCTGGGCAACTTGGATGAGGTCACTGCAGAAATAAACACAGCCCACGTTGTTTTTACGGCCTTATGCATTGCCAAGAAAATGGTCCTCATTAACTGGAAAAATATAAATAATCTTAATTCTAACCAATATAAAAACCAGGGGCGGAGCGTGGGGGTGGCTTACTGGGCTTAAGCCCGGGTTGTTTTGTCAGAAGCCCGGGGTCTTTTGGAGTGTAATTTTTTCATAGATGCCTGGCTGACAACTGTATAAAACAAAAAGTACACACAATATTCGAAGCACATAGTGCACACTTGGGGGAATTTACGACTGTGCGTGAATCCCCCCTGATATTGGTATGATCCGAGCTCAGACACTAAGCGACTGAGCGAGGGGGCGGGGCAGCTGCTGCCTGTGTGCACTGTTGGAGAAACGGAGCCAGCCATACTAAGGAGAGCTTAAGTTTGACCAGGTACCAAAGCAAATCATTCCTACTGTACAAATAATGTAAATATGACGGTGCATCACGAAAGATTGATATCAAACTGATCACTTGACCAATATTACGTTACTTGCTCTTCAAGTGAATCAACAAATGGCGAAATGAAAAGCCGAACAAATGCTATTTTTTTAGAGAGTCTTAGCTTACGTGTGTTTATTTCATATTTTCAGTTCTTACCCTCCCCGACTAAATCGGTTTCAGTTATGTACTGAAATATAAGAATGGACATTAGAGGGTTCTTTCAAAGAAAAAACTCAGGTAAATGTTATTTTATATATTATGCTTTGTATGTTGTTCAGTATATTTCTATGCAAAACAAGAGGGATTTCAGTACACAGCAGGATATTCACATTTGTAACCAGATATTTACACTTTAGGGAGAAAACATAAAACATTTTTACTGTACAAGATCAATTTAGAGTAAACTTTTGTTTTAGATAAATATTGAAATATATTTTGAATTAGTTAAATGTCAGAATAAAGAGAGACAGAGATTTCTGTTTTTTATCACTTTCATCAAATTTAGGAGTACATGTACACTAAGTTTATTGTTAATTAATAAGAAAACTCCAGACGATTCCATTCTGAGCTGAAGAAGCTTCTGATAGGTTAGTAGAGTCCATGTGAGTAAATTGGTGGCACAGCTGTGGATGCATATAAGGCAAAACACAGAGGCTGTTTCTGTGACATGGGAAAATCAAGAGATGTCAACCAAAACACCAGGAAAATAATTGTGGAGCTCCACAAGTGTGGCTCAGTTTGAATACAATTTGGTGCCATTTACAATTAAGAAATACAGATAGTTTCTCTCTTTACTCTTAAAGTTAACAAATATGTTTTTTATATTTATCAATCTAAAAAATAAACATTTAGTCTGATTTGATGTTACAATTATAAAAGTGTTTTGATCTGAAGAGTTTGTAAATATCTGGTTTCAACTGTATATTTGATGATTGTCAGCACAAAGAGGGAGAGAGAGGGAGAGAGAGGAGCAGAGAGGGAAATGGAGAATGAGGACAGAACAGAGGTGGAACAAGAGCAGGTGAGACACACATGTTAGTCAAATGGTTGTTTACCAAAAGTATCACCGTATCATAGGTCCTCATGTATCTCGTACCTAGTGTTTCTTTTTAGGTTTGTTATTTTTCAAATTCTATATTTATTAAGTTTTGCAGCTTGTTTGCACAACAAGGCTAAATAATTATATAAACTTTTCTCAATCTAAATAGTGGACTTTGGTAGAATTAAAAAAATAAGTGTAGTGCAGGTCTATGATGATTTTTAGTGCTACTATCATCTAGTTCTGATTCTGGTTCTGTCTTGGTTAAGTCCTCAGTAGTCCTGATTTTGAACTGTTGTAGTCCTGTTTTAATTCTGGATCAGTTCTGGGTCTGGTTGAATTGGGGTTTAGTCCTCGTGTCTTGATACAGCCCTGACCTTGTTCTGCCTTACTGCTTAATTAAAAAACTAGTTTTAGGTGTCCTGCATATGATATATATTTTTCCCTATAGGGAATATATATATATATATATATATATATATATATATATATATATATATATATATATATGGTTTTTTAAAGAACCATGAAGACATCTGAAGAACCATTTAAGAACCATAATTTTTCTGAGTGTATATGAAGTCATTCTTCTTTGAACAAAACTCAAAACAGAGCCAATTAATCTTTCAGTCATTTATACACCCCCCCCCCCCCCCCCCCCAAAAAAAAAAAAAAAAAAAATCCCACATGCATACTACCCTTTTTGGCTAAGCCCCGGGTGTTTCAAATGTCCGGCTCCGCCTCTGATAAAAACCATCTAATAGATCACATTAGTCTTGATACAACATCTGCCATCACATTTGATCAATCCCTTTGGGCTCCTTTGATCGGCTTCATCACCTAGTGGGGGTGGGGGGTCATGGTTTGGTCCTGCCTTCGCTATTGTGGTTGATATGGGGGTAGGGACGGCCTTAGGGCGTCTGGGGAGTCCCTAGGGACGTTTCCCTAGAGGGCCTAACCCGGGGGATGTGGCCATGACCTGGTTAGGGGCTCTGGGGGCTCTTAGATGGTGTTTTCCTTGTGGCTACGTACAACGGAGATGGGGGAGGGTCTGTGCTGGCGGACGTTGGTTACTGGCCTGGTAGCCTGGCTTCCCCTTGGAGGGTCCGGGACGGGCGTGGAGGCTTGGGGGTCTGGGGGTGCTCCGCCCACCGGTCTGGGGTGCTGGCCGGGCCTTAGGGGCTTGGGTCCTGGCTGTTGTGTCACCGGAGCAGTGGGCGGGTGGGTGCAGGGGGGCTCAGCCCCAGTGCAGGGGACCTCTGGTGTATCGGCCCAACTAGAGGGCTCTCTAACTGGTGGGGAGGTTGTTATATCTTTGCAGGTGGTCTCCTCACTACAGGAGCCCACTCTGCAGGTGGGGGGAGAGATATAGAAGAGGTGGAGAATGAACTCAACCTGGGTGTCTATTGTCTTGTGTAGTTTGGGAGATGATTGGATGATGGAGTGCAGTTTTCTCTGGGGTGGAGTCGGGTGGGCTGCCCTGGACTCTGTGGGGCTGGGCGGTGCTGCTGCTGCGGGCCCCGGTCCGGATGGGCCTGGGCCCCCTTGCCCTGGTGGGTTCCAGAGTGTGGGGGTGCCTACTGGGGTCAGCGGGGGAGCTGGCCCCTTTCTTCCCTCCCCATCCTCAGCTGCCTCCCTATTCCCGCTCTACCACACCCACCCACACACGCAGGGCTTGGGGTGCAGGTATGTCACCAGGATGCAGGGGAGGCACTCCCCCTCTGTCCCCTTCTGGCCGCCTGTGCCTCAATTTTATTCTGCAACCTAGACATCCACATTACTCACTCTTACATAACACATACATATAGGGCCTTGGGGGTGGGCACGTTTTACAGCATCCAGAGGATGGTCAGTGTACTCCAACTCACCTCTGGCGCTGGTGCCCTGCCCTCAATTTTAAATGCATTTAGACACTAAGGGTTTTCGGGAAGAGCCATGCTGCTCTCTGAGAGGAAGCTAGTACCATGCTCTCCTGAGTTTTAAATGCACTTTAGAACAGCACACAGCAACACTACATATGAGCGGGCGTAGGGAGGTTTGGGGTCTTCACTCACCCGGTTCTGTTAGCCGTCAGGGCTTGGGGGCTGGGAGGAGGTGCTGGCCGTCAGACTGGGGTCTGGGATGCGGGGCCTCCCTGCTACTGCAGATAAGGAGGTGGTCCACTTGCCTCCACCCCAGAGAGAAGGGTTACATCTCCTGGGTCTAGGTGCGGCTTGCCCCTCTGAGGGCGGGGGTACCTGGACCTGGGATATAGAGTATGTTTGGGGAGTGCGACTGTCTGTGCAGTGTCTATTTGTGTCTGTCTACACGTTGGGTGAGTGCCGAGTATTTGGTTGTGCATATGGGGTGGGAATGCACGTCTGTGTCCGTGTGTGCCTGTTCGTCTGTGTCTATATGTCAGGTTGGGTCTTAGACTCCACCTCTCTGGGTACATCTCAGGCCCTCTAAAGTACGGAGGCCTATCTCCCCTCACCACACTCCCTGCCGGTGGCTGATGCCCTCAGACGTTGGTGTGTTGGTGGTCCTTGTCGTCTGGGGCTGGGCGCTCATGTATGTACCGGCTCACTCCTGGTGGACGATTGGCGGGGCCGGGCGCCTGTGGCCCGGCTGGGCTCCTTCCGGGGGGTGGGATGCCCTCAGGCCTCTGGCCTCTGGGCCTGAAGCTCGGCCCTCTCTGGCACAGCTGGCTGCCGGCAGAGCCCGCGGGCACGCCACTGCAACCCCCTCTGGCCTCTGCTCCGTAGCTGCGGGGTGACCTCTCCTTTGGTGTGGTTGTAACTCAGGTGGCAGAGCAGGTCAGCCACTAATCAGAAGGTCGGTGGTTCGATCCCAGGCTGCCTCCTGGCTGCATGCCAAATATCCTTGGGCAAGATACTAACCCCGTGTTTGCCTACTGGTGGTGGTCAGAGGGCCCGGTGGCGCCAGTGTCCGGCAGCCTCGCCTCTGTCAGTGCGCCCCAGTGCAGCTGTGGCTACAATGTAGCTGCCATCACCAGTGTGTGAATGTGTGTGAGAATGGGTGAATGACTGAATGTAGTGTGAAGCGCTTTGGGGTCCTTAGGGACTAGAAAAGCGCTATACAAATGCAGGCCATTTACCATTTACCATTTGGGGCTCTACTCAGCTCTTCCCAGGAGGGTGGCACGGTTCTCCCCCCCTTTGGTGGTCCTCCTCGGGTCCTCGTACTCTGGGGCCTCTGGATATCTGGGGCCTGGATCTCCTCCATACCTGCTTCATACCCTGGGGGACGGGGCTGTGGCCCCCCCACACTCCCTAGCAGATCGTTACATGGAGAAACCTTTGGAATGCAAGCATGCTGATCCACACAGGTATGCACACAGGTGTACACACGGGTGTTCACAGACGCAGACTACAGCTTTCTTGGCTGCTGCCTCAAAGCACATTGTGCGCTGTCTATCTTGCGTGCTGCACAATATCGTTTATTATTTAATATCTACTGCTATCTACTGCTAGCTAGTTTATTGTGATGGTGCTGTTTTTATTATGTTGCTCTTTGTTGTTTGCTTTCTCTTCTGTTTTTTTTCTCCATACAGGTGACCCAGGTGTTTTGTTTGTTTGATTTTTTTGTTTTGTTTGTTTTTTTTCTTTCTTCCCCCCTTCTCACCGTCTCTTCTCCCCTTTGGTTTTCTTTCTCTCCCTCTCTTTCTTTCATTCTTTCTCCCTGTCCTATCCCCCAGTCATGTCTGTCCCGTTTGTAGCAACTGAAAATAAAATAAATTCATAATTATAATAAAGGTCAATCAAATGGACCAATATGGCAAGGCCATGATGATCCACTTGGTAAAATAAATCCGCTTGGCATCTTTCTTGGCCTTAAGACAACAATTCTGATGGCTAAAGATCCAAACAGGACACAAAAAAAAAAAAAAAAAAGAGGGACCAGCGATCAGCATTGCAGAGCATGACTTTGAGCGGCGCTGAGGAGAGTGAGCACAAGGAAAGCGACGGGGCCAGACGGCATCACCGGCCGTCTGCTGAGGTGCTGCGCTGACCAGCTAGCAGGTGTGTTCACTTCAATTTTCAACGAGTCACTGGCGAAATCTGTGGTCCCCACATGCTTCAAGAGATCCACCATCATCCCTGTGCCCAAGAACAACAAGCCCTCATTCCTGAATGACTACCGGCCAGTTGCACTGACCTCGGTGGTAATGAAGGTGTTTGAGAGGCTGCTGAAGAACATCATCTCTTCCTCCATCCCAGACACCACAGATCCGCTGCAGTTCACCTACCGACCCAACAGATCCACAGAGGACGCCATCGCCCACCTCCTGCACACCACCCTCAGCCACGTGGACAAGAAACAGGGTAACTATGTGCGAATGCTGTTTGATGATTACAGTTCAGCGTTTAACACAATAGTGCCCAGCAGACTGTTCATAAATCAGACAATCAGGTCCAGTCCAAAAAGGCTAGGCAGCGCCTGTACCACCTACGACAACTGAGGAAGTTCAGGGTCTCTCCAGAGATCCTCAGGACTTTCTATACAGGCGCTGTGGAGAGCATCCTCACACAGAACATCACATCCTGGTATGGAAACAGCTGTGTCAAGGATAAAAAAGCTCTTCAGAGAGTGATCCGTGTGGCAGAACGCTGCC
Organism: Copadichromis virginalis; assembly: GCF_057382275.1. Taxonomy (NCBI): domain Eukaryota; kingdom Metazoa; phylum Chordata; class Actinopteri; order Cichliformes; family Cichlidae; genus Copadichromis; species Copadichromis virginalis. The sequence goes on from NC_140639.1 coordinate 765,824, forward strand.
GCAGGGCTGCTCTCCCGTCCCTACAGGACATTTACGTCAGGAGATGCTGGACTACAGCAACTCAGATTTTAAAGGACCCGTCCCATCCCAACAACGAACTGTTCCAGCTTCTGAAATCAGGCAGAAGGTTCCACACCGTCCGAACAAGAACAGAGAGGCTCAAGAGGAGTTTTTGTCGTCAGGCCATTCGTGTGTTGAATCCTGGTTGCTGGTTGGTTGGCTCTCACAATGTGACAGAACAGCTTATACCATACCATACCATACCACCTTTATTTATAAAGCACTTTAACATAAAACCAGAGTTCACAAAGTGCTGTACATGCTAAAAGCATAAGTAAAGAAAATTAAAATGAGATAAGATAAAATAAATAACTAAAAAACTAAAATAAATTGAAACATGTCATATGGTGTGCTGGTCACATAAATAACCAGCTGGGTGTCCACATACTTCTCACACACTAATAACACTTTTAAGAAAATTTTAATCATTAATTTTGTGTTGTTTTAAAGAAATGCTTTTTGTAATCAGACTTTTTACTGTCTTCTTTAAAAATTGTTTGTGTTATTTATAAATGTTTGTTAATACAAATTTTTAAATAATCGTGTTTTTGCTATCAGATGGAACTACATAGGAATTTGTTTATCACCTAACAGCTTCATTTTTATATATTTAATATATTTATGGTGCCTCTTATGACGCTGCCCTCTCGTTTCCTGAGTCCTCCTGGGAAATCACAGAGGCAGCCGTTAGTACATTCACAGTTTGTGGCAGACTCACACTGACTACAAACAGTTACTGCTGAGAAACTGACTGGAGGTCACACCACGATCCAGCGTTGACAGAAGCTCAGCCACTCTTCTATGAAGCTCTCCAGACGAGCCTGGTCAGCTGCAGGTGTGTGTGATTATGCCTCCAGGTGAGGCAGGTCCCCACAGTGGGAACAACCCTTCCTGGTGTCCCAGGAAAACCAGGACACCACACACACACACACACACACACACCAGTAAAAGGGAAAACAAGGGACACCAGCACAATTTATACAACTTGCATCATCAGCCTGGTCATTCACACAAACACCATTTTCTAAGTATGTGCTTTCTATCTAACATGCACACACATTCATGGTCCGACGGACGCAGGGGAGAGAAACTTGGGTCAGTATCTTGCCCAAGAGTATTTGGCATGCTCCTGAGCTAGACTTACTGCCACGTTCTATGTCAGCCATTCCCAAAGCCGAGAGTGCTGCGATTCATTTGAAAACCAGGAAATGGGTGGGTGTCTGAAATGTAACATTCCAACTTCCCCCTTAGTGTGTTTGTTGGGCAGCTTAGATAATGTCACTTCAGAAAACAATATAGCCCATATGGTTTTCACTGCCCTATGCATAGCCAAGAAAACAGTCCTCATGAACTGGAAAAATAAAAATAATTTTAATTCTAACCAATATAGAAATTATCTATTAGATTACATTAGTTTTGATACAGCCTCTGCCACCACATCAGATCAATTGCTCTGGGCTCCTTTGATCAGCTCCATCACCTAGTGGGGGTGGGGGGTCATAGTTTGGTCCCGCCTTCACTGATGTGATTGATGTGGGGATAGGGACAGGCTTAGGGCGTCGGGGGGTTCCCCGGAGGCATCTTCCTTGGGGGGCTCAACCCGGGGTAGCGGTCATGTCCGGTTAGGGGCTCTGTTGGCTCTCAGGTGACTGTTTCCTCGCGGCTGCGTGCAGCGGGGCTAGGGGAGGGTCTGTGCTGACGGACGTGGGTTACTGACCTGGTAGTCTGTCTGCCCCTGGGTGGGTCCGGGATGGGCGTGAGGTTCTGGGGCGCTCCGTCTCTGGGCTGGGGCCCGGGCCGGGCCTCGGGGGCTTGGGTCCTGGTTGGTGTGCTGCCGGGGTTGTGGGCGGGTGGGTGCATGGGGGCCCAGCCCTGGAGCAGGGTGCCGCCGGTGCATCGAGCCACCTGGGGGGCTCTTCAACTGGTGGGGGAGTTTGTCACATCTTGCAGGAGCTTTCCTCTCTTCAGGAACTCTCTCTGCAGGAGGGGGAGATACAGGAGAGGTGGAGGGAGATCTCAGCCTGGGTGTTTATTGTCTTATGTAGTCTGGAAGAAGAGTGGATGGTGGGGTGGGTGCAGTTTTCTCTGTGGTGGGGTTGGGTGGACTGTCCCGGGCTCTGTGGGGCCGGGAGGCGCTGCTGCACTGGGCCCCGGTCTGGATGGGCCTGGGCCCCCTTTCCCTGGCAGGTATGGGGGTGCCTACTGGGGTCAGCAGGGGAGCTGGCCCCAGGGAGGGGTCCCTTGCCCCTCCCTTCCTTCCCTCCCCATCTCCAGCTGCCTCCCTCTTCCCGCTCCACCACAACCACCCACACATGCAGGGCCTTGGAGTAGGGGTATGTCACCAGGGTGCAGAGGAGGCTACCCCCCCCCCCCGTCCCCTTCTGGCTGCCTCTGCCTCAATTTTATCCCACAACTTAGACATTCACATTACTCACACTCTCATTACACATACATATAGGATCTTGGGGGTGGGCACGATACACGGAAAAAAAACAAAAAAAACAAAAAACAAAAAAAAAACAGGAAATAAAATTGGACCCACCCATCATTAAACCTTCACTGTAATCAAATACAACAGAAAATGATGCATTTCCTTGTGAACCATGCAAAGAACATAAAGCTCTTAGGCTGTTGGCTATAAATTGCTAATGCTACCCAACACAAACTTTAATAAATTTAGGTCAGTTGTAATATCCAAAACTAACCACCTCGAATTATTCACTTATTATATCAATTAATACATTTATATTAATGTGATTGAAATTACAGAAATGTACAAACTGAATTCCTGTTATTACTGCAGCCCACCTGCAGTACGTTTGTGATCCACCAGGGGGCCCTGATAAGACACCATGCTTTTGTATACTGAAAATATGTAGCGTTTATATACTACAGTGTGTGTGTGTGTGTGTGTGTGTGTGTGTCAGTCACAGCACAGGAGCACCACAGGTGACCGTACTCTCGCCTTTTCTCTTCACCCTGTACACTCCTGGTTTCACTCACAGCGGTGTGATCTGTAAAAAAATTATTCTTGGACAATTCTGCAGCTGTGGGATTTGTCAGAGGTGGGAAGGAGTCAGTACAGGGATCACATGGATCACTTTGTTGAGTAGTGAGGTTACAATTCAATTCAATTCAATTTTATTTATATAGCGCCAAATCACAACAAAAGTCGCCTCAAGGCGCTTCATCGCTTGTAGCAATGGTGGCAGAGTGTGGGAAGACCAAGCCCAATTTCAACATGTTGGGAGAATTTGCTTTTGTGTGGCAGTGAACTACACTGAACAAAAATATAAACGCAACACTTTTGCTCCCATTTTTTAAAGATCTGAAACATTTTCTACATGCACAAAGGCAAGGCAAGGCAAGTTTATTTGTATAGCACAATTCAACAACAAGGTGATTCAAAGTGCTTTACAGAGACATTAGAAACAAGAACAAATAAAAAGCATGATTTAAAATTGAAAGACCCATGACTCTCAAATATTGTTCACAAATCTGTCCAAATCTGTGTTAGTGAGCACTTCTCTTACCTGTTACAGTGTCTCTAATTTGCAGAACTGGTCCTATTCTTAGCACCTCTTGTTTTTTGTTTTTGGTGAATGTGAGTGAGATCTTATGGATCTCTGCCACCCCCTTGCTGTAAGAATGTGTTAAAGGAAATCTCAGTAATGACTAGTTTCAGAAACGTCTTTTTTAATTATGTACATTTTATTATATTTGACATAAAAAAACAAAAAACTAATATCTTTTGCATATATTTTTAAGCAAAAACAGAGAAAACATCCAGAAACATTACATTTGAGCAAGGGATACAAAACCTAATGCATGTGTATGCATCATTCTTACTTCTTATTCTTTCTTCATCTTATCGCTCCACTGCTCACAAATCATTTAAGATGAATTATTACAGCTTTAAGGATGTTGTGATAAGTTGTATGATTGCTTCTGGCCTATTTGCCATCCTGGTGATCTTTCGGATGATTAAACTCTGATCTCTAGCAGCACCTCAGAAAATTCAAAGTCCTCGGGTCTCTGCCTCTCGCAGAGGCCGTAGGATGACTTCCCTCTTGTAGGAGAAGCGGGTGAGTTTCACTTTGTGGTACAACCTCTCACTGTGCTGGAGTAGGTGATAAAGTGAAATGGTGAACTTAGCCAGAGCCAATGTGCAGATAATCTCTACCACCAGAATAACAATGTAAACCTTCAGATGAGTTTTGCACTGCTGAACTTTTGTGCTGTCTTGAGGAACAAAGTAAGCTTGCTGCTGCTCTGAGGTTGTCACGTTCAGACAGGAGAAGATCACTGGAGTGGGTGGAGGAGATGTAGTTGTTGTAGTAGTTGTGGTTGTACTTGTTGTTGGGGTGGTTGTGGGTGTAGATGTTGTTGTGGGTGCAGTCGTGGTCAGAGTAGTGGTGGTTGCAATTGTAGTCGGGGTGGTTGTGGTTGCAGTTGTGGTTGGGGTGGTTGTAGTTGTTGTGGTAGTCGTGGGTGCAGTTGTTACTGGGGTGGTTGTGGGTGTAGTTGTCGTAGTCAGGGATGTAGTGGTGGTTGTGGGTGTGGTTGTGGTTGGGGTGGTTGTAGGTGTAGTTGTGGTTGGGGTGGTCGTGGCTGTAGTTGTTGTCATGGGTGTAGTTGTGGTTGGGGTGGTTGTGGGTGTAGTTGTGGTTGGGGTGGTTGTGGGTGTAGTTGTGGTGGTCGTGGGTGTAGTTGTGGTTGGGGTGGTCGTGGGTGTAGTTGTTGTCATGGGTGTAGTTGTGGTTGGGGTGGTCGTGGGTGTAGTTGTTGTCGTGGGTGTAGTTGTGGGTGTAGTTGTTGTGGTGGTCGTGGGTGGAAGTGTTGTTGTGGGTGTAGTTGTGGGTGTAGTTGTTGTGGTAGTCGTGGGTGGAAGTGTTGTCGTGGGTGTAGTTGTTGTCATGGGTGTAGTTGTGGTTGGGGTGGTTGTGGGTGTAGTTGTTGTCGTAGTTGTGGTTGGGGTGGTCGTGGGTGTAGTTGTGGGTGTAGTTGTTGTGGTAGTCGTGGGTGGAAGTGTTGTCGTGGGTGTAGTTGTGGGTGTAGTTGTTGTGGTAGTCGTGGGTGGAAGTGTTGTCGTGGGTGTAGTTGTTGTCGTGGGTGTAGTTGTGGTTGGGGTGGTCGTGGGTGTAGTTGTTGTCATGGGTGTAGTTGTGGTTGGGGTGGTCGTGGGTGTAGTTGTGGGTGTAGTTGTTGTGGTAGTCGTGGGTGGAAGTGCTGGGCAAATCAGCTGATCCTGTGTTAATGAGGGCATTTTCGTCCCTTTCAAATCTTCGGGACACTCACAGAGTGGAGGAGACGTGAGCTTTGCAGCATTTCCGGTCACCCAGCTGTGGAAGGCTTTCAGGTTACAGTCGCAGAGCCACGGGTTGTTACTGAGGTCAAGCTTCCCGAGCTTTCCTAATGGGTCAAAAATATCTCCAGGAAGCGTCTGGAGGTTGTTGTGAGCAAGCTTGAGAGTGGCTAGTGATTGTAGCTTTTCAAACAGATCTTCATCCAGTGACTCTATCATGTTGTTCTGTAGATTCAGTTCTGTGAGCTTTTCTGGGCCTTCAAAGTATTCAGGGGACAAGGTGACGAATTTATTCTTCGACAGGTCCAGCTTCCTGATTTTCTTCAGAGGGCCAAAAACTCCTTTAGGGAGACTGGAGAGATTGTTTTGCTGGAGGCTTAATTCGGTCAATTTGGGCATTTCTCCAAACAGCACTGGTGGCAAACTTTTCAGCCTGTTGTTCTTCAGGGTCAGTGTTTTAAGCTGAGGGAAGCCAACAAAATACCCCTCAGGAAAAGTAGTTAGAAGATTATTGTCCAGCAACAGTTTAGTCAGTTTGTTTTTATGAGGGAACAGATTGGGAGGCAATTCTTCTATCTGGTTTCCATGCAAGCTGATTTCCTTTAAGTTTGGTAAATTCTGAAACAAGTCTTCAGGAATGGTGGTCAGCTGATTCTCATAAAGTCGGAATGCCTCCAGCTTGTTTAGGTTGGAGAACCAGTGAGTTGACACAGCAGAGAGATTGTTTTTACCCAAATGGAGCATTAAAAGGTTGTCAAGACCGTCAAATGTCTCATCTTCAATCAACTTAATCTCATTCAAATTCAACAGGAGGTGTCTTAGTTTTTTAAGGCCTTCAAACAAACCTTTATCAAGTCTTTGAAGCTTGTTAGATTTGAGTATGAGTTCCTCCATGTTGCTGAGGTCGTTAAAGACTCCTACTGGGAGTGACGTTAATTTGCTGCCAGAGACCTCAATATTTTTCAGGTTTTTCAGTCCCTCGAACGCTCCCAGCTCGATGGATGATATGTTACTGTTTATGAACTCCACCTTTTCAAGCTGTGGGTTTTCAGCAAAGGCTCCTTTTGGTATTGTTGTAATATGGCTAACCAAAAAAAAGACTTCTGTCACTTTGGGTCTGAGAGAGCGTGGGATTTCTGTAGCTGAGCTAAAAACTGCCTGGTTCTCTTTGGGGCAGTCAGTCGCCTTTTCACATGGTTGGGTTTCAGCCAGTGAAAAGTCAGGCATGAAAAGTAGAAAGAAAACGATGATCTCGCCTCTGGACATTTTTATTCACTAGAAAAAGAAAAAAATATTTTTACCCTCATGCAAAATTTTCAAGAATTACATTTTGGTTTGTAATTTAGCATGATTTGTTTTTGATGCATCAAATTCAGACCTGCAATTTCTCTGGAAAATCTTTTTTTTTTAAACCTAGTCAAATATCAAAGAAAAGGGTACCTACCAGGTTATTTCTTTTGGAGGATGAAGCTCCAGCAAAAACGAGACACATGCGAGTTAGGTAATTATTACTGAGGCTCCAACAGGCTGTAAGTCTGTTGCATCTGAGGCGTGGCGCAGCACACTTCTGCAGCCCGAGATAAGAGCAAGGCATCAGTTTTTTAGTTACTGCACACGTCTACAGAGTGCATTCAAGATTGTGGAGTTTTTCTTTAACGTCATACATAGCTGTGTGATTAATGTTTAACACATGCTTAACACAATATTTCAGGCCAGTTAAAACGCACATGTGTTTGTTATTTTGGTTTTTTACTTCCTCACTGGAACAGCACGAAAAAATGCACAACATCATTTTTGATGAATTTGTTGCTTCCAGTTTGTAATCATAGGCAAGCTTCAGGTGGAACTTTTGGATTCCAGCTAAAGTATTTCAGACTTTATCGTGACTGTTTTCCATTAGATGGCAGTGTAATGGAAGGTACTGTGGATGTAGAATGGATTTTACCAAGAGGATAGTAGATGTAACTGGGTGTTTAACCCAGGGTATTGTGTTTTGGACTTCTTAGTTTAATTTGTTTTCCATCTCTTACATTACCTGGTTGGTTTTTATCGTCTGAGTCTCCCTCTGTTCTTTGCTGTGTCTTCCCTCATAGCAGCGTGTCTCCCTGACACGCTGTTTGTTTGCTGTTTGTTTGCTGTTTGCTGCTATAACTACACATGTTTCTTGTTCAGCTATTTATTTATGAGTGACTTATGTATGTATGTATGTATGTATATATATATATGTATATATTGTACTATTCTTAGTTAGTGTATTGTCTGTCTTGTCTTAATGTTGGCTTATAATGGAGCACTGTAACAAAAATAATTTCCCCCAGGGATCAATAAAGTATTCTGATTCTGATTCTGACACGTGTTGTCCTTATATACCTGTACTCTGATTTCCAGTTCTTGCCCTGGAGAAGTTTTTGCTCTTTTGTTATTTCTGTGGATAGTCAGCATTACAGTTAGATTTTAAGTTTACTTATTGTTTTCTAAGTCCTCTGTTTGGGTCCACATCCTGCCTCCCACACAGCCGGACCTTGACAATGGTACTCATGCTGACACTCTGTACTTGGCTATTATGTATGGATTTATGTGATTGAAGCGTGAGGCTTGCCTTGTTTCTTTTAATTTTACCATATTAAAATAAATGAATTAAAAAAAATTAGTGGGCAGCACGGTGGCACGGTGGTTAGCACTGTTGCCGCACAGCAAGAAGGTCCTGAGTTCAATTCCAGCATCAGGCCGGGGTCTTTCTGTGTGGAGTTTGCATGTTCTCTCCGTGTTTGCGTGGGTTCCCTCCGGGTACTCCGGCTTCCTCCCACCGTCCAAAGACATGCAGCTTGTGGGGATAGGTTAATTGGATAATCCCAATTGCCACTAGGTGTGAATGTGAGTGTGAATGGTTGTCTGTCCCTGTGTGTTGGCCCTGCGACAGACTGGCGACCTGTCCAGGGTGTACCCCGCCTCTTGCCCTATGACAGCTGGGATAGGCTCCAGCGCCCCCCACGACCCTGAAAAAGGATAAGCGGAAGTGAATGGATGGATGGAAAAAAAATTAGTACTCCTGGGTTGTTGTTTTTGTTACGTTTTATTAAATGTACAACCCACTATGTCAGTGTCATGCTGAAAACTTTCACGTGTTTAAAATCATTTTCACAAGAATTCAAATATGAAACAATGTATATATTTATATAAATAATGTCAGACTTGTCAAACCTAGTATGAATGGTGAAGCTCAGTAAATAAGAGAGCGTGCACATGCTCTCACTAGAAGTGTTGCATTTATTCAGGCTATTGAAGCGTGATGTATAGTATAGTAGAAGAAGAAGAAAGTGTACTTTATTGGTCCCCGTGGGGAAAATCCCTCTCTGCATTTAACCCATTCACTCAGTGAAGCAGTGGGCAGCCACTGGGCACCCGGGGAGCAGTGTGTAGGGACGGTACCTTGCTCAGGGGTACCTCAGGGTAGCTGTTCAGGGGAATCGAACCCCCGACCTTCCGATCATGGGGCCACCACTCTACCTACTGAGCTATCCCTGCCCCTAGTGAACTCCATATTACATCTTTTGTATGTATATTGTAACGCTTTTGCAAAGAAGTTCAACTATTTGCTAAATGTTGGGTTGTTAGCACAAAATCAGCCGTCAAGCTGCAACAATTGTTAATGAAAAACAGTCGTTGGGTGGTTAACTCAACAGGCGAAGCATGTTTCAGTTTACATTCACAAATATGTCCAGGTTGGCCAAAAGTTGTTAAGGCATTTGTTGTTACAGTTAGTATTTAAGATGGCATCTCTTTCCACAAAGATGCACAGTCAGGAAGACACACTGAGGGGTAAATCTGATGAATAAAACTGAAAGGTAATGAACTCTCTGGTGCCTTTCAGGCTCAATTACCAACTCTCCAAAGTCGCCCTCTAAAAGTTCTTCGTGTGCTTTGTTTGAATTGCAGTCTACAGCACAGAGTTCGTACTCCTGCGGCCTATATTCCCCGTGCCACTCTTATTTCTCCTCCAGCAAATACAGCTGATAATTACAGTGCTGATGATGACAGTGCACACTACTGCGATGACAATTAGGGTGATTGAAATATCACGAGAAATGCTTCCAGTATTCCCTTGTCCACTCCTGGTTACCTTTTCATACTCTGAGGTGGGGGTCGTCTTGACAGCTGGTGAGGGAGTGCTTCTTTTGGCTGGAGGTGTATGTGGCCTCCTCCTCTTCTCTGTTGAGGTCAGCACGGGCTCCTGAGTAGAGCTGAGAGATACCAAGTTCTCATCTGCCAGCAAAGCAATCATCTCGCCATTCAGACTGGAAGGAGCGTCACAGACCACAAGGCTTTGGTTGGTCTTTGATGGGTGCTGCTTCAACCAGTCCCTAAGTGGCAGAATATCCTTGTCACACCTCCAGGGATTTTGCTGGAGGAGTACTTCCTCTGATGCAGTAAGGGCATCTAAACTCTCCTGTGGTAGGTTAGGGAGGGAATTGTTTCGCAGGTCTATCTGTCCCAGTTGGGTCAGACCCTGGAGGAAACCACGTGGGAGGGATTTGATGAAGTTGTTTTCCAGAGAAATGTTGACCAGTCTTGGTAGCACCTGGAAAGTCCCAGCTTGCAGGGTCGTGATCAGATTGGTGTGCAGGGATACCTCTCCCAGCTGTTCCAATCCTCTAAATGCACTGGTGGATACATAACTAATCCGGTTACGACTGAGGACCAGGAGGCGTAACTGAGTCAGGTTCCTGAACGTGTCATTTTCCACACGACTCAGCTTGTTGTCATACAGCCACAGCTCCTTAAGGGCCGTGGGCCCAAACACCCTTGGCCCCAGAGTCTCCAGCTGGTTTTCATACAGGGAGATCTGGGAAAGATTTGGCACGTTTAGGAAGATCCCTTCTGGGAGAGATGTGATCTTGTTGTTGGAGAGAAACAGCTTCTGGAGTTTTGGAGTCTTGGAGAACAGGTCACGGTGGAGGTGAGTGATTTGGTTGTCTTGTAGTGACAGCTCTCCCAGGTTTACAAGGTCATCCAAAGTACCAACTTGAAGCTCCTGTAGCATGTTTCTATTAAGGCGTAAAGTTATGATCTGAGAAAGACCCTTAAAGGTTTCTCTAGATAGCTGGCTGACTTTGTTACCAGAAAGGGAAAGGTAGCTCAACTGTTTCAGTGGATGAAAAGTTTCCACAGGTACTGCAGTGAAAAGATTCCTACTAAGGTCAAGTCTTCTAAGCTCGGTCAACAGGGAAAACCACTGAGGCCGAAGTACTAAGAGGTTGTTGATGCTTAGTGTCAAAGCCTCAAGTTTCTGCAGATTTTTCAACAAGGCTTCTGGCAGATCCTGCAGTTGGGTACCAGTTAATGTTAAGGACCCGATATGTGGTGTTGAATTAAACGTGCCAGGGCGCACTTCCCTCAAAAGAGATTCTTTAATTAGCAACAAATCCAACGAATTCGTCATGTGTTCTGGCTCCAGAGAGTTAAAACTGCATTTTGAAAAATAGAGTTTGGTGGCAGATGACGGCAGCGGCATGGGGAAGTTTGACAGGCCAACGCATTGGACTGTGCTTCCTCTACATTGGCATCCATCCGGACACGCCCAGACAACACTGAGGGCCATGAGAAGTAGGAGTACAGGAAGTGTCGTTGGCAGCTCCATTATTGCCCTAAAATAGAAGAAACATATGTTGATTGGTTACATGCCAAAGTCACTAAACAAATCAGTGTGAGCCATGTTTGTTGCCATATTTAAGAAAAAGAAGTCTGGATACATTAAGATTGTGTACAACCTGTGGGGATTTTGCTTTATGTGGAAGGCCAGCAAGCGCTCATTAAACAAACGCTGTTATTTTTGCTTACGAAAGTAACTGAACTGCTCCACTTTGGATATTCATGAGGGAAAATGGACATTGTTGCATTTCTGGTGTGTTAACGCCACTGGACCTACTCTGAAATTTGATTTATTATTGCAAAACCTTTTTGCTTACAGGGCAGTAAAGAAAAGGATTTATTTATCTCCTCTCCATGTCAGATTGGGATTCTCTGCTCCCAGAACCATCACAATGATAGGAAAGTTCTACTGAATGCAGCTCTAATTAGTAACAGTGTCTTCATGGTGTAGCCTCTGAGTTTGTGTTTCGTCCAGGAAGCCGACATTTGCATAAATTAATCCAATGTTGCCCGTAGCTAGGAGCACTGCCCACCAACAGAACTGACTGCTAAATGCTTGGCAGGCCTCTGGCAGCAAAACCGTGTATGCAGCATTTGTGTTAAGCAGTAATTTTGAACCACTCATGCCTGAATAATTTGTTTTGCAAAATTTTTTGAAAGTGAACACTGAATATTTGTTAGCAAATGAAATTCAGTGTTTTGTCTGCTTCTCAGCATGCCAGACTGCCTGCACAAGTTTGGAAGCTGAGCCGTTCTCACTGTTTGTAGAGGCACAGACGGCTCCTGGAACAAAACCTTGCCAGCATCATGACCTGCTTCTCCACACAAATTCACCAAATTCACAGTCCTGCAACTGAGGGCTGGCAAGCCTGAGTTGCTTCTCAGTAGATGAGATGTATTAGTTTGCAACAAGAGTGTCTTTCAGGAAGGAACTTTGTAAAGACAAAATAAAATATCCTTCAAACGAACTCAAAGGCATCAGATTTCTTAACTTCCTTCTTTTCTTTTTTTTTCATCAAAAGCAGGAGGTCATAAAATCCATGCTGGTCCGTCCCAGCTGCTCACATTTTAACACATTTTTTCTGTTTTCATTAAAAGGTTGGAGAGGTGGTACTAGATTCCTGCTGTGAGGGTGAAGTCATTGTTTCCACTGCTATTACAATTTTATAACGTTTACATGATTTCTAGCCATACTAACATAATACCTCATTTAATTCCTCATAATTCTTATTTCTTTTAACTTTCCTATAAGAGACACCGAACAGTTTCATGATTATTTCCTTTTTCTTTCCTGCTGTGAATGTGGCCGGTCAGAGTTCAGACTTTAGTCATAGACGGGTTTCTAATTACCGAACTACTGAAAAATAAAATTTAGGTATCCGTGGAATACCCTTCCTTTTGTTATATGGGATCATTTTCGCCGTATTAAAAAGCGGAGGAGCCAGCAGGAGGGAGAAGAAAAGGTAAATTAACACCTAAACTATGTGTCATCTCTGGCAGACTTTATCCTCTCAGTCCAACCCAAACCCACTGTCATTTCGTCACTGGGACAGCCTGAAATGATCTGTGTTGTAATATAATGGTTAAACCATTTCCAGTTCACCAGTAATTCCTTAGATGTTTTTCTCCCTTCGATAATTAAAGGCTCAGAACATTATGTTCTGTGAAAAGAGCGTAGGAGCAGAGCTGCAGAAGGCCATGCATGTTTTATTTAGCATGTTTTGATGAACACCGTAGCTGACATGACATAAAAAATACACTTTGTCATGTAATTCAAAACGTAACTCTTATAATAATGACATATTAAAAAGCTAATTGTTTTACACATGAAAACACATGACTATACAACGTATTATAAATTTAATATTTAAAAAATAACAAGAAGAAAAACTAACATTATATCTTATTCCACATTACTGTCACCGACTTCTTTATCTTGTTTGTTTCCTGTTACATTTACCTCAGAAATATACTGGACACATCTTAAGTCTTAAGTAAATAAAAGTTTTAAAAAAAGAAAAAGTCAAATAAAGGAACAAAGTAGGCCAGCGTGCTGTTTTGCTGAGCTTACCTCTCGTGCTGCGATCCCTGAACAGAGACAGTGAGTCGGTGTGGAGTTCTTTTATGTGCGTCCTCCCTTCCTCCTCAGTTTTACTAATCCTCTGAAAGTTTCCAGCACTGCCTGAACTTTCACACCATCACATTTTCCTGCTCTTCGTCATCAGTCAAATTTTATAAGTCAGCTTTTTTTCTCTCTGTCTCACACAAGAAATGTGTAGATCCTGTTTCTGAGCTTCCTGGCCGTCCCCCGGCCCCCTCGGTGTCTCACACACACTCACCCTTTTTTTCTAAATGTGGTGGAGGGGGATCAGACCAGCAGAAGCCCCACCCTCTGGTACCAGCCTGGGACTGAACTGATTTTGTGTTTATGTGGGTATTTGGTCTCTGTTTCATCTTAGCAAAGACACTTTTTTTAATGCCTCAAGCTTCTTTATTTAATGGACAAGGAAAGATGTATATGTGTGCTAGAGGTTACAGGAAGGGTGACAAGTGACTCTGGACAGAACAATGGAGATTGTTTTGTGTTTTTAGTTTGTGGCAATGTTGTTTGTGTGTCTGCTTGGGTGTGCAAAGTATGGTCTGCACATATCTTTGGAGTAACATTCATGGTATGCTTGTAAATGGATGGGTTTGGTTTCCCAAATCCACTTTTAGGGACAGACTGTAACACAATCCACCCACAAACACACTGAATGAGCGTTCACTCTCTCTGCTGTAACAAAAATGATACATTTTCTATTCATTTTCTTATTATTTTCATATCATAATGAAAGTCTTGTGCGGGTAAGTTCAGGAACAACTTTTAGCATTTAGTACATCTGGATAGAATTAAGCAACGAAGCTTTCCTTGCCTCTACAGCTTTTGCTCGTGTTGTGTGCATATTTCTCATGTGAGCCAAACACGCTATTACAAAACAGAGTGGAACGGTTTCTTTGATATCACAAACAGTAAAGGGAATTATTATGTGATTAAGCTTTAGTGCTAAATTTGTCTTGTTTTCTGGTTTTTAGGTGAAAAAGATGGCTCTGATCTGCCAGTGATATGCAGCTTTTAGCTTTTAAACTCTATCACACAGGAAACTACTGGAAACAGATAATGAGGGTGGAGCTCATCTAAAGGCAGATGTTGCTGCAGTGCACAAAACTGTCCTAAACACTTTTATTGCAATATTGAAACATAAATAATTGTGTTTTATAACTGATTTGATTTACATGCCTCCGACATGAGAGCTATTGTATGTTTTTAGTTTTGCATATTTTACTATAAAGCAAATCTATCCCACATTCTGTGTACAATAGCTTCTAAATTAGTATCCCAAAAGACTGCATGACAAGATAGCATTTTCTGTTCTTCTGTTCAAGGTGCTTTCTATTGTAAGGTAAAGACCCTGCAATAATAGAAAAATCCCATCAAATAGATGCAACTCTGCGAGAAAGTACTTGCAAAGAAAAAGAGGAAGATTGACAGGAAGAAACCTCTGGGACAGACAGGCTTAAACCCAGAGTTTAATAACCAATAACTAATGATTAAATGCAAAATGGTCTGAGTTTATTATCCTGTTAATTCTACAGTTTTCAGTAAAAGAGTTCAGGATAAAAAGAATTTCCTGCTGGAAACGCATGGCATATGTTTATTATTGACATTTGATTAGTACTAGTATTAGTATTAGGTGCTCTTCACAGGTATGGGCGTGGCTGCCTAGTAGCCAGTGGCATGTCTGATTCCACTTACACTCACCTCGTTTCTCCTCTCTATTCCTCACTGGATTGTTGAACTAAAATTGTCATGTTGTAGTGAGACTGGACTCTCCTGATAGGTGAAGCATGTTTTCTTGTTCCTGAGTAAGATTACCCACTCACCGTGTTTTTGCACCTGCCTGTCTTACCTGTGGACAAAGCTGCCTGATCCACTCGCGTCCACAAAGAAACACTTATCTGGATTCAAGCCTGTGAAAGCTGGGGACACGTACCTGCACACCAGTTTGTGGAGAAACAGTAAATTCCTTCCCCCATGAGAGCCTGTGAGAACAAACAGGAAAACCAGCGCGCTCAGCTTCAATCCAGACAAACCAGCTTAATGGTGCTGAACCATAGAAATGTCAACTTATGAGTGAGGACCGGTATACAGTATTTAATGTTACGGAGCAGTTAGAAAAGCTTCAGCACTTGCCTTTCCTCAGCATTCAATTCAATTCAAGTTATTTATACAGCCTCAAATCGCCTCAAGGTGCTTTATTTTGTAAGGAAATCCTACAATAATACATACAGAGAAAAACCCAACAATCATACGACTGCCTATGAGCAAGCACTGTGGTGACAGTGGGAAGGAAAAACTCCCTTTTAACAGGAAGAAACCTCCGGCAGGGGTGGAGCCATCTGCTGTGACTGGTTGGGGTGAGAGCATTTAAAGAAATGCTTTAAATGCACTATTACAAACTTACACATGTAACTGTGAGTGCTGAAGTTCTCAGTCATAAAATCAACTGACCAGAACATGCAATCTGTGACAACTGAAAACACTTAGCTGTGAGTTACAGAGCCATGTGAAGATACCAAGCTTTGAAATCCTTTCACAGATTTACAGACTGATCAAATGTTCACCTTATTATTTCAGTGAACTTCAGTGAACACATAATATATAAAAAAGAAGCCGGATTGAGCAGGGTTACAGTTATAGCTGCTCTTCTTTGTGATGTAACGAGTGCATGTTCTTTACGGAGGATTTAGAAAGGAATATTAGGATATGTACATTCAGTATGACTCAACTTACAGCCTGTTTTTTTCAAATTTTATTTGTCACGTACACAGTCATACACAGTATGATATGTAGTGAAATGCTTGGACAACTGCTCGTGACCTAAAGAAAACAAAAAAGGAAAAGGCTATGAATAAGATAGGAAATAAATATGAAAAATTAAAAAGGGTAAATTTAACTAGGAAGGAATAAAATATAAATTAAGGTTAAAAATGAAATAACTGTACAACACAAATTAGAATGAAGGGTAAATTTAACTGGGAAAGAATAAGATAAAATATATAAATTAAAGTTGAAAATAAAATAACTGTACAACAAAATACACAATATAGAACTATATAAGAATGTATGAAGAAATATAAATAAATATATACACAATAACAGCAGCTGTACAAGTATTAACCGGAAATGAAGAATATAGTGACCAGTGTTGTGCAAAACCAAAGTCCAGAAAGTCCAGTGTGTGTGTAAGAACCATATGTGTGGGTCAGTACTGTGTGGTGGTGTGATTGAGAGACCGTATCGCCTGCGGGAAGAAGCTCCTCCTCAGTCTCTCTGTGTTGGTCTTCAGGGAGCGGAATCGCTTTCCTGACCTCAGCAGAGAGAACAGTCTGTTGTTGGGATGGCTGAGGTCCTTCACCATCTTCCTGGCCTTGGTCCAGCACCGCCTGCTGTAGATTGAGTGCAGGTCAGGGAGCTCGGAGCGGATGGTGCGCTCAGCTGACCGCACAACCCTCTGTAGAGCTCGTCTGTCCTGCATGGTGCTGTTCCCGAACCAGGTTAAGATGTTTCCCGTCAGGATGCTCTCTATGGTGCAGGAGTAAAAGTTCCTGAGCACCTTGGAGGACAGTTGGAAGTCTCTCAAGCGTCTGAGGTGGTAGAGACGCTGTCGGGCCTTTTTCACCACGGTGTTGATGTGACAGGACCATGACAGGTCCTGCGTGATGTGAACTCCGAGGTATTTGAAGCTGTCCACTCTCTCCACTGGGCACTCGTTGATGACGGGGGTCTGGTAGTTCCTCTCCTGCTTAGTGCTGAAGTCCACTATCAGCTCCTTTGTCTTACTGACGTTTAGGAGGTTGTTCCTCTGGCACCAGTTCTCCAGATTCCTATTTTTTAAATAAACAGCTTATTATTGGGCTTAAGATAAGATAAGATAAGATAGAACTTTATTAATCCCTCGGGTGGGTTCCTCTGGGAAATTCGACTTCCAAAAAAAGCACAGCAACGACCAAAGTTACAGTTACAGAACTGTTATATATATATATACACACACACACACACACACACACACACACACACACACACACACACACACACACACACACACATATATATAAATACAGAGACAAATATAAATAAAATATACAAAGGGGATAAATAGAATAAATAGGAATAAAAAATAAAAATACAAGTGAATTGCACATTTCAAGTATTGAGTCTATTGCACTGTTGACTATTTACAAAAAGTATTGCACAAGGTATTGTACAGTGAGGTGCAGAGGCACTACAGCTTAGTTGTTCCCCCCTCCTTTGTCCTCCTGTTTCCCCTCCCTCTCCCCTCCAGAGAGGAGTTAAACAGTCTGATGGCGTGTGGGACAAAGGAGTTTTTAAGTCTGTTAGTTCTTGTCTTGGGGAGAAGCAACCTGTCACTGAACAGACTCTTCTGGTTGTTTATGGCCGTGTGCAGAGGATGCCCAGCATTGTCCATAATGTCCATCAGCTTAATCAAGAGCATTAAAATTCCACCCTGCAGCCAAGACTCTGGGAATTCCACATTTGCTCATGTTTTGGGAAATCCCTCCCAGCTGGCATTACGGTCAAAGTTAGAAGGTTAACATAGACAAATGAAAGATTCCTCCCAGAGCTATGAATCAACAGGTTTTTGTTTCTCTTCCTAAAGTCTTGTTTTCCACATTGGTCCAATATTTCTTGTGCCCCTGCAGTTTTCCTCTCCCCACGCTGACCCTGTGTATGTGCCCACTGTTGTGTGAGCTCAGCCTGCTGGAAAGTCCTAATCACCTGTTGTCATAGCAATGAACTTGGGCACTGCTCACCAATTCATCCTCTTTTGTTTGCTGCTTGGTTTAGCGTCCAATCACCTCTCGTGGAATTTGTGGCATCTGCCGTCATTTTTAGGGTTTAAAAGACTTGAAAAATTATTGTGACTCAGGCAAATATGGCCCCTTGTTTAGTCTCTACAGAACAATGTGTAATGTCCAACTGTGAGGACAAGCTGCTCACAAATGAAACTTTAAATGTACGAACTTCACCTTTAGTTATTTCCTTTCTCATGAAAAACATTTGTGTCAAAACTTCGGTAGAATTAAAGAGCGGCTTTGTAATGAAACATGTTGCACAGTTATTAAAAAGGGAACTGGGCTGGATGTACGTTCACATTTTTGAGGTTATGACAGAGGCTTGTGAAATTACAGGGGCGTCATTTCATAAATGGATTCGTCATCTCAAAAGCTAAACATACTGACCTCGTGACAGCATGGATAGATGTGTTTCCTGTTTTGAACGTTGTTACAAAGATTAGGGCATAATCTTCCTGTGAAGATGTGTAATTCCTTCTGGGAAAGCACATTTCTGTAACATTCCTGAAAAGGAAGTCAAATCCAGATAAGGAATAATGGTTGTTTACAGCAGCTGTTCGAATAACAGGTGCTGTGGGATTAAACAAGATACTCCAAAATCTTGACCACGATCTGCTCAATCGGTCAAATATTTAGCAGTTTGATCACAGAAGTGGACAGGTTTAAGATATAAAAAAAAACCACTTTAATCATTCATTTTCATGGCATAAAATACAAATGATGACAGCATCACAGCTAACCCTAACCTAGCTTTTAAAAAAGGCCATTACATGAATGCCTTACAAAGAGAAATACACAACAGGCACTGGGTATATAAAGTGTAGCTCACAACAAATTCACAATAATAGAGATGTTGATCAAACAGATGACACACACAGCTTTAACATTTTGAAATAAACATCTGTAAATAGCACAAATATAAAAGTAGACACTGTCCAGTCGTGCGCTTTCGTCTTGCAGTTTCAAGTATCCACCACTGGAGGGAAACAAATCACCTGCAGCTTTAACACTGACGTGTGTTATCTATAAGCTGCTGAAGCACTGCAGTCTTGGCATAGTAGATAAAACGTACATTTATAAATACAGCAGGCATCAGTGTGTATGACTCGAGACATGGTGAAAGCAAAAGACCAGTGGAAGAAACCAGGTTTTCACTTTATATGCTTGAAAAACAAACAGTGGTCAACAACAGGTGGATTCTTCAGTGGCTCTCTCCGGCTTTAACAGAAACTGTATGACTATAGAATAAACAATGATATATGTATATAAGGCATTATACAATCCTCTCATTTTATCATTATTATCATAATTACACCACAATATTTTTTAAAGAGTTTGAATATGTGCATCATAGCATGAATCTTTTTACCAGTGTTGGGCACTTTTAATTTGAATAATTTGGACATGAACAGGCAGGACTTTAGCAGTCTGCATAGCTACCCAGTTTCAAAATAGACCTAAAATCTTCCCATTTGATTGATGAACATTCAAATATTTGCTCTGTATGCTGACTATTGACAGATATTAGTTTAGCTGTGATATAAAATTAAACACAATACCATCTGAATGTGCTTTTTTCTGAAAAACCCCACAGGGTTCAATTCCATCATATTTCAAAGTCTGATTTTCCTGAGGAAATGTGTTCAGAGAAAACAAACACAGTAATTGTCAGCCGCTAGAAGAGGATCGTTTATCTAGTTGTGCACCAGCCCGATAAGCCAGCGCTACGCCTCATGACGAGCACACTCAGCCTTTAGCTTATACGTGGCCTTGTGGAGGCGATACATGCCATACATGGTAGCAAGAATAAGCGACAACCCTGTAGCTAGAAGAAGGATGTGAGAGAACATGAGGAACCCAGCCAAAGCCGTGTTTGAGGGCAGAAACCACACATACACCCAGCCTTTCTGATGGTTATGGTGGACAAACTCAGGCCCCGGTTCTATCACCAATATGCCATAAAAAGGAGGTGACATGTTCTGAGCAAATTTACCAATAAGTTCAGTGGAAAGTGATGCTGAGAGTGTTGTATCATCTGATGTGGTTGCTTTTACAGTCTGAGTGGTTATTTTGTCAGGGACTTTTTGGGTAGCTCCTTGAGTGGTTTGGATCGCCGCTTCCTTGGATCGAGTAGCCGTTGTGGGGGGTGTGGTTATGGAAGTTAA
Organism: Copadichromis virginalis; assembly: GCF_057382275.1. NCBI lineage: Eukaryota > Metazoa > Chordata > Actinopteri > Cichliformes > Cichlidae > Copadichromis > Copadichromis virginalis. The sequence goes on from NC_140639.1 coordinate 785,918, forward strand.
AGCTGATGTTTGTCCAGAGGTTGACAACATGTGGAGTGGTTGTGTTGGTGACCGGTTCAAATCTTGTAGAGGAAAACTCTTGGCTGTTGTAGCACTGCAAAAGCTGAACTCTTCATCATGCAGCGAGCCAACGGTACGCAGCAGCTGGTAGATTGGAGTGTGACACATCACGTCATCTCTGTCCCAAAGCACATGCTCATTGTGTCTCATCCATCTTGCAATGCCTCTGATAGCACAATTACAATCCCAGGGGTTTCCACTCAGAGTCAGATTCATCAAAGCTGGAAGAGACACGAAAATATCTCCTGGAAGACTGCTAAGGTTGTTATTGTTCAATAAAATTTCAAGAATCTCTCCAAGACCCTTAAAGATATCTTCTGGTAGGCCATACAACTTATTGTCATTGAGGTGAAGTTTCTTCAGGGTGGTTAGTTTGGAGAATAGCTGGGGATGAAGATAATGGAGGTTGTTGGATTTTAGCGAGAGCTTCTGAAGGTTTGGAAGACAGCAGAAAACATCTGGTGGAAGGTCCCTCAGATTGTCATTTAAATGGAAGTTCAGCATAAGCAGCCCAGACATGTTAGCGAACAAATTTCCAGGAACCGTGATGAGGTTGGTGGCATATAGATAGAACTCTGTCATGTCGGGCATGTGACCCATCAGCTCATCTGGTAGAGATAATAGTGGATTCTTGTAAATGGTGAGTTTGACCAACTTTGGCATGTGGTAGAAGCTCTTTTCTGGGATGGCCTGAAGTTGGTTGGAGGATAAGGTCAGGTTTTTCAGGTTCCCCAGAGGCCAGAAGACTTTAGGTGGAAGGCTGGCAATCTGGTTTTGATGGAGTTTTAGCTCCACGAGGTTGATGAGTTTGTCAAAGATGCCAGCTTCTAGAAATTCTAGTTCATTGTAATAGAATATGAGCTGCTGAAGTTTAGTCAAGGAGTGAAAGATGGTAGGAGGAAGCTTCTTTATGAAGTTCCTTCCAAGATTCAGAAAGGTGAGGTTGGTCAGTCCTTCAAATAGGTCTGGATCAAGACTCCTGAGTTTGTTGCGGCTTAGGTCCAGATCCTGCAACCCACCCAGTCCTTCAAACATGTCTGGATGAATGTTCTCAAACTGGTTCCCATCTAGATGCAGCTGCTCAAGAGCAGCAAGTGGACTGAACACTCGAGGAGGAAGGGTCGACAGATCGTTAGATGACAGCTTGACAGACTTGAGCTGGGGAGCTATGAGGAAAGCCTGAGGATGGACGGTGTGTAGATGACTCTTTATGAGACTGAAACGCAGCAGGAGGTCCAGATTTGCTAAACTTCGCTCATTTAGGACATTCATGTTTGTAACACTGAGCTGCAGCAGGTATGTGTGGAGAGGCAGAGGCGGTATATCAGTGATGGTGGAGCCAGTACACATGGCAGCGCCTTGAGGGTTGCATCGGCAACTGCTGGGGCAAGAACTGCTGTGGGTAAAGTCTGGAATCATAAAGAGCAAGGGCATCATCCACGTGGTGCCTGGGAAGTAAAAATAAAGCCAATGAGAGTCCACATTTTTCTTTATTTCGATTTTAATAACTCATTTTAGTCATTTTATCTGTATAAAAGAAAACTTCACCTCCTGAAGTCTGAGCCATTATAGCGTTTTGAACATGGAGCATTTATTGAACCTTCTGATATTTCAATTAAATGTTTATTTTCATATATATTTTTGCAATTTATTGCTTAAAATAAATTGTGCACTTGGGTTTTTCAGGGAGAAAAAACTGATGACTGAAGTCTCAAAAGCTTTCATGTATCAAATATGAGGCATTAAAGGCTTAAACGGAGTTAATGATGTAGTAACACAGTAATAATAGCAATCATAATGAAAATATTTTTAAAAAATTAAATTATGTTATTTCATAGTTACATTTCAAAAGCATTGAACGTGGGGCGGAAAACCAACATAAGCATTTGACTAACCTCTGAAGTAAAGATCCATCACGGATTGTTTGCTCCCGTGCTGCCTGCTACTGCTGTGTTTAGAAGATGCGCACTCTCTGTCTGTCACGCTATCCAGCCCCTGCTTCACCAAGACGTCTGCCCCAGAGACATTATCTCATCCTTCATGCTGCTCAGGCCTTGAGATTAATTCTAGAGTTCAGGCTAGCAAGAAAACGTCAGCATTATGACTTTTGATTTATTTAAAAGTTGGACTCACTTTTCTGGATACTTTAATGCTACAAATTAATGTAAAACTGATGTCATCTTAGTCTTCAGAGCATTTCATGCACTTTGTTCAGTTTGACTTTCCCAATGTGCAACATTTGGTTGGCTATTTGTAAATTCATGTTTTCTATGATATTTTCCGTTTGAAACCTGCCATCACAAATGTTGACTGACACAGAGGGTGCTGTTTCATTTCCTGTGTATGCAGCTCATGGGCTGGACAGAAACAGATAACGGCCATATCTGCAGCAGGAAAGTTTGGCCGTTTTGTGCATGTACTGTATTGTTACTAAACTAATAAAAGCGAGTAAAGCATACTTGTGTTCACATTGGTAGATTAGTGGGTGAACTCTAATTGTGTTTTAATAATAATAATAATAATAACTTTATTTATAAAGTGCTTTCAAAAAAGTGCTGAACATCTCAAGTACAAGCATTTTCAGGTTTGAGCTCATAGACTCTGTCCTTCTGTACAACATTTCTGTAAAGTGTGAGGTTAACAGTCAAAATCACAGAGAGGGAAAATTGTGCAATGAGAGACTTTACCTTGGGACAGATGTTTTGTTCTGGCAGTCAATCAATCAATACTTTATTTATATAGCACATTTAAAGACCGGAGGTACATCAAAGTGCTTCTCAGTAATAAAATATGAAACAAAATTAATTGCATATGGGTACGATAGTAGAGTATAAATAAATTCCCAGATAAAACAAAGCACTAATTAGCCCGGGAGTACTATGTTAAAACAAATATTTCACACTTAGTGTAAAAGTTCGGTAAAATCAACACAGAAATATCAACTGCAAAAACCCAGTAAAACAATAGGTTAAAATTACATACAAAATGTAATAAAAGTACAAAGTGTACAGCCGACAAATCACTAACTGAAAATGCAAGATCAAATAAATAAGTTTTCAATCGTGTTTTAAAAGATTGAATAGATTCCGGCGCGCGAATATCAGCTGGAAGATTGTTCCAGAGGTTCGGTGCAGCAGGCAAAGGCACGATCACCTCTGGTTTTCTGAGACCGAGGTTGCACCAAGGTCATTTGACTCCATGATAGAAGTGCCTTCAGGATACAGGCTGAGAAGTTCAGTTAAATAGCAAGGCGCAACATTACTTACGATTTTCCCTTACTGTACAGTATAAAGCGCCTTGAGGCGACTGTTGTTGTGATTTGGCGCTATATAAATAAAATTGAATTGAATGTAAGCAATAAAATCTTAAAATCAATCCGATATTTGATGCACAGTAAATTTCCCAGTGTTAAATCAGCAGTGTTAAAGTGTATTTACTCTAATAGAGTCATTATAACATCAGCTGGAGCAAAACGCCCCCAGTGTGGAGTTACTGTAGAAAGCTCCTGCCACCACATTTTCTTCAGGTCACTTACAGGGTAAGTTGTTCATATTCACTTATTAAACCAACAATTTGACATTTTAAACAGCATGTTAAAATAAGGTTACATTCCTTTTGTTACGGTTTGGAGGAGGACTCAAGCGCAGGACTCTGGTTCTGATGCTCACGAGAAGGGTTTATTTACAAGTCACCAGGTGTAGAGAATGTGCGGGGGTGGGGTGTTATATACAGCTGAGTGGGGGGAGAAGGGGTCTCCAGGGAAGTCCAGGGGAAAGCACGCGCTAGTGATGGCCTGCTTGAAGCTGACGCTCCGGTGCGTGTGTCACAAAAAGCTTGATTCGTTTGGCCAGAGTCACGTGATCAGTGACGTCCGAAGCTTCATTTAGAACATAACCGCTTCGGTGTCTGATTCCCTGGTTTATAAGGAAGTGATTTATGGAGTGTTTTGATGGTGACAGATAGCGAACCACTGATATTTCTACTGAGAGATTTGGAGCCAGTGAGGAATAGAGGAGGTTCTGTTGTGTGGGAGTATTTTGAGTTGATTTTGGTCGATCGGGTGGGTTTTCCAGCTTTGTGTTCTGGCTGTTTGTTTTGTTTTGTGCGTGTTTATTTTATCTGAAAACGGGAAAAACTTAAAATGTCAAAAATCTGATTTTCATAATATAAATATCATTAAATAACTTTAGAAAAACTTCCATTTGACTCTTTACATGTAATGTTGTAAAA